>NC_134358.1:292198285-292550160 GCF_048569485.1 Anomaloglossus baeobatrachus | reverse complement strand
TGCCGTTGCTTCTCTGGCTAAAAGTCCACTTAGCTGTGTGTGTGTCTGGGATTGGCTGACATGCTGGCCCGCCCCACTACACGCGAGCGCTTAGGGAAGGAAGATAAGGAAAAAAAAAAATGGCCATCGCCATTATCCTAACAGCAGTGATCTGAATGCGCTTTTCCCGCACACTATACACTGAAATTTCATAATAGTGTGAGTCACAGAGTGACTTACACTATTACAGCGGAAAGCCAGCTAGTAATTAGCTTGTCTTTTTGCTGCTAGAACCGTTCTCGAACGTATCTAGAACTATCGAGCTTTAGCAAAAATCTTGAGTTCTAGTTCGATCTAGAACAGCCACCAAAATCACTCGAACCGCGAACTGGAGAACCTCGAACCGCGAACTGCGCTCAACTCTAGCTACCAGTACTACTCCTCTGTCCAGGAAGGCGCAAGGTAACTTCGTCGTCAGTAGCATCCTCCTCCACCACCTCTATTGACCTCCTCGAGTGCCTGACTGTGGGTTGACAGTAGGTGGGATCTAGAACTTCCTCATCAAACGTTGTGTTTGCACTCCCCTCACCCTAAGACCGAGCCTCTTCCTGACGTGAAACAATATTTAATTTGTCATCCCAATCTGGTATCTGCATCTCATCGTCATCAGTATGTTGCTCATTGTCTATAACAACAGGTGTTACAGTTTGTGAATAAGGGTCAACATTATGTTCAGAAACTTGGTCCTCACGGCCTGAATCAGAGTAACAAAGGTTCTGGGCATCACTGCAGACCATTTCCTGGTCTGTACTCACTGTAGCTTGGGAGCAGACCTCTGATTCCCAGGCTATAGTGTGACTGATCAGCTCTGCAGACTCAGCCATCTCAGTTCCACCATACTGTGCAGGGCGGATGGAGACTTCAGAGCTGGGAGAAAGCAAGTGTGATTGGGATGACAACTCAGAGGACTGGTGTTTTTTGGATGCGGTAGTTAAGGTGGCGGAGAGGGCACTTGTTAGACCACTTGAGATCCATTCAAGCATTTTCTTTTTTTGGCCATCATCAACCTTTGTTCCAGTTGTTCGTGTCCGTAAAAAAGGGAGCACATCGGATTGTCCACGGTAAGTAGTAGACATCTTACTTTTGCTGGAAGATGGTCTATCTTCAGCAGATGTTAATGGAGTTTTGCCACCTTCCCCACGGACAAAACCTTTTTTTCTTTTTCAAACACGCCTCTTCCCCTTTCCACCAGCATCTGTCATTTTGCCACTCATTTTGATTGCAACAAGATTGTGCACTTAAAATGTGGTAGCAAAAATTGAGAGGTGGTGTAGATTGCAGCAGTGGTCTATCTTTATTAACAGCAGAATAAACAACAAAAACTATCCCTGACAATGCAACCACGGCCCTTAAACTGGCAGCATAGATTGCTATTAGAATGGCTTAGTAACAATGAGTTTCAGTGTGCGATGCAGTGGTGCTGCAAATAGCTTTGCACCAGTGGGACAATAATGAAGTCCAACAGCCACTTTTAGGATGCCACTAAGTTTCCTCAGTGTTTTCTAGTATAATAGCTTAGTAAAAATGAGTTTGAGTGTGCAATGCAGTGGTGCTGCAAATAGCTTTGCACCAGTGGGAAAATAATGAATTCCAACAGCCACTTTTAAGATGCCACTAAGTTTCCTCAGTGTTTGCTAGTATAATGGCTTAGTAACAATGAGCTTGAGTGTGCAATGCAGGAGTGCTGCAAATAGATTTGCACCAGTGGGACAACAATGAAGTCCAACAGCCACTTGTAGGATGCCACAAAGTTTACCCAGTGTTTGCTAGTATAATGGCTTAGTAACAATGAGCTTGAGTGTGCAATGCAGAGGTGCTGCAAATAGATATGCACTAGTGGGACAATAATGAAGTCCAACAGCCACTTTTAAGATGCCACTAAGTTTCCTCAGTGTTTGCTAGTATAATGGCTTAGTAACAATGAGCTTGAGTGTGCAATGCAGTGATGCTGCAAATAGATTTGCACCAGTGGGACACTAATGGAAGTCAAACAGCCACTTTTAGGATGCCACTAAGTTTACTTAGTGTTTGCTAGAATAATGTCTTAGTAACAATGAGTTTGAGTGTGCCATGTAGTGGTGCTGCAAATAGCTTTGCACCTGTGGGACAATAATGAAGTCCAACAGCCACTTTTAGGATGCCACTAAGTTTCCTCAGTGGTTGCTAGTATAATAGCTTAGTAAAAATGAGTTTGAGTGTGCAATGCAGTGGTGCTGCAAATAGCTTTGCACCAATGGGACACTAATGGAAGTCCAACAACCACTTTTAGGATGCCACTAAGTTTGCTCAGTCTTTGCTAGTATAATGGCTTAGTAACAATGAGCTTGAGTGTGCAATGCAGTGGTGCTGCAAATAGATTTCATTATTGTCCCACTGGTGCAAAGCTAACAGCCACTTTTAGGATGCCACTAAGTATCCTCAGTGTTTGCTAGTATAATGGCTTAGTAACAATGAGTTTGAGTGTGCAATGCAGAGGTGCTGCAAATAGATTTGCACTAGTGGGACACTAATGGAAGTCCAACAGCCACTTTTAGGATGCATCTAAGTTTCCTCAGTGTTTGCTAGTATAATGACTTAGTAACAATGTTTGAGTGTGCAATGCAGAGGTGCCGCAAATAGCTTTGCACCAGTGGGACAATAATGAAGTCCAACAGCCACTTTTTGGGTGCCACTAAGTTTCCTCAGTGTTTGCTAGTATAATGGCTTAGTAACAATGAGTTTGATTGTGCAATGCAGTGGTGCCGCAAATAGCTTTGCACCAGTAGGACATTAATGAAGTCCAACAGCCACTTTTAGGATGCCACTAAGTTTCCTCAGTGTTTGCTAGTATAATGGCTTAGTAACAATGAGCTTGAGCGTGCAATGCAGAGGTGCTGCAAATAGATTTGCACTAGTAGGACACTAATGGAAGTCCAACAGCTACTTTTAGGATGCCACTAAGTTTACTCAGTGTTTGCTAGTATAATGGCTTAGTAACAATGAGCTTGAGTGTGCAATGCAGTGATGCTGCAAATAGATTTGCACCAGTGGGACAATAATGAAGTCCAACAGCCACTTTTAGGATGCCACTAAGTTTCCTCAGTGTTTGCTTGTATAATAGCTTAGTAAAAATGAGTTTGAGTGTGCAATGCAGTGGTGCTGCAAATATCTTTGCACCAGTGGGACAATAATGAAGTCCAACCGCCACTTTTAGGATGCCACTAAGTTTCCTCAGTGTTTGCTAGTATAATGGCTTAGTAAAAATGAGTTTGAGTGTGCAATGCAGTGGTGCTGCAAATATCTTTGCACCAGTGGGACAATACTGAAGTCCAACAGCCACTTTTAGGATGCCACTAAGTATCCTCAGTGTTTGCTAGTATAATGGCTTAGTAAAAATGAGTTTGAGTGTGCAATGCAGTGGTGCCGCAAATAGCTTTGCACCAGTGGGACAATAATGAAGTCCAACAGCCACTTTTAGGATGTGTTACATCACCTCCGGAGTCTGCTCCAGCGACTTCTGCTCCGATCGCCAGGCGACGCAGTGTTCCTGCCGTGGATGGTGCTGGTGATGGGAGAGAAGTCGATGCCAGCGGCACCAGTGGGCGCAGGCTCCGATCATCCACTGGGCTGGGTTAGCTTGGGATCTGCAGTACCGCTGGCTGACTGTGGGTGGCATGTGTCTTCCAGCTGAAGTTGCCAGCGTTCAGCTACAGCCAATGGGAAGACACCACACCCTTCTTATTTCCCCTCCTGTCACATGATTACTGCCAATTATAGTTCTGATTTTCCTGGCTCCTGTTACGTCTTATTCTGTTGGTGATTCCTGTGTTGACTTCTGCGTGTTTTGACTACCCTTCTGCCTACTGTTTTTTTACCTTGCTGCCCGACCCGGATTTGACCTCTGCTACGTTTGCTGACTACGTCACTGCCTGCCGATTCTGTCCCTGTTCCGCAATTCCTGGTTTGACCATGCCTGACTACTACTCTCATCGGACTGCAGCCTTCCAAATCCCTGTATAGGGGTTAAAGTGTTTCAGGGTTCTGGGGGTCCTACTTGGTGAGTGGCTTCCCTCTAGCCTCCCCTTTACAGCCCATCTGAGTCTGTGGATCCAGGCAGGCGTTACATTATATCTGTCCCTCCAACGAGGAGAGAAAAAAATACAAAAAAAAAAAAAAACGAAATGGATTCTCTCCATGCTGTGCTAAATCAGGTGCACACCCTTTCTGGGCTTCTACATGGACTGACACAGCAAGTGCAGGATCTCAGGTCTTCTCAGGTCCAAGCCCCTGCTGCAGTACCTACCTCAGCATGTCCAGAGTCCCATCGACTGCAAGGGAGCAGATGACGTGGTGGAGTGCCTGGATCAGAGAGGCAATCGCTTCCAAGGCAGCAGCACCACCTGAGCGGACCCCAGGATACCCGCTCAGGTGACCAGGTACTTCCTGCAGACCCTATGAGGTGAATGTTACCTGTCTCTTTGTCTCACCAGGGAAAATCTGTACGGCTGCAGACCTTTGTTGATTGTGACTCTGCTGCTAATTTTATAGACACTATTGTAGCAAAAGAGCTGGGTTTGACTTTGCTAAGTTTAAATGCACCTATTAGAATCTCTGCTATTGACAGTACACCTCTCACGCAGGGTGCGGTTACTTTTGTAACTCCAGAGATCTTCATGCTTGTTGGTGCTCTGCATGTAGAATCTGATGTCAGCAGTGGTATTGGGCATGCCTTGGCTGCGTAAACATAACGCAGTCATAGACTGGCATCAGGGTGAGATTGTGTGCTGGAGCCCTGAGTGTCAGGAGACGTGCATGTCTTTATCTGTGAACCTGACTAGAGCTGAACCTATCTTCATACCTTATGTATGTAAATGTAGAACTGGTGGAGGAAGGTTGAACTAGATGGACCTAGGTCTTTTTTCAACCTAAGTAACTATGTAACTATGTAACTATGCATTCAGGGAATTTGCTGATGTGTTTTCTGTATCTGAATCTGAAAAATTACCTCCGCACAGAGATTATGACTGTCCCATAGATTTAGTCCCCAATTCCCGACTCCCCAAGGGTAAAATGTATAATCTTTCTGGTCCGGAGTGTCAGGCCATGAAAGATTATATAGCAGACAGTCTGCAGAGAGGGTTCATCAGGCCATCCAGGTCACCAGTCGGTGCTGGATTCTTTTTTGTTGATAAGAAAGATGGTGGCCTCAGACCTTGTATTGACTACCGTGAACTGAATGCTATTACTGTAAAGAATCAGTACCCTCTGCCACTCATCCCCGATCTGTTTAACCACCTCATAGGAGCCCGGTGGTTCACCAAGCTGGATCTCAGGGGTGCATATAACCTCATCCGTATCAGAGAAGGGGATGAGTGGAAAACTGCATTTAATACTCCAGAGGGACACTATGAGTACCTAGTAATGCCTTTTGGATTAAGTAATGCGCCGGCTGTGTTCCAGAACTTTGATAATGACATTTTCAGAGATATTTTTGGTCAATATGTGGTAGTCTATCTGGATGATATCCTGATTTATTCTCCTGATGCTACGTCACATGTCCAACATGTATGCACTGTACTCCAGAGACTCAGGGAGAACTCCCTATTTGCTAAATATAAGAAATGTGCTTTTTTTGAGGCAGAGGTTAATTTCCTGGGTTATATATTGTCTGCAGAAGGCTTCCGCATGGATCCCTCTAAGCTTCAACCGATTAAGGAGTGGGTGCAACCCAAGTCTCTGAAAGCCTTGCAGCGTTTCCTTGGATTCGATAATTATCGCAAATTCATTAGAGATTTTTCCAAAATTGCCAAACCCCTCACCGATCTGACTAAAAAGGGGGCTGATGTGGTTAATTGGAAGCCAGAGGCGATCCATGCCTTCTCAAAATTAAAAGGATGTTTCTCCTCAGACCCGATTCTGGTTCAGCCTGACCTTATGCGTCCGTTTATTGTGGAAGTCGATGCATCCGAGGTTGGAGTGGGAGCGGGGCTATCACAAGGTACTCCGTCTCTCACTCAGCTTCGTCCTTGTGCCTTCTTTTCCCGCAAGTTTTCTCCCACAGAGAGAAAATATGACATTGGTAATCGTGAGCTGTTGGCAATTAAATGGGCCTTCGAGGAATGGCGCCACTTCCTCGAAGGCGCCAAACATAAGGTCACAGTCATCACAGACCATAAGACCCTCACTTATCTGGAATCTGCTAAGAGACTCAATCCTAGGCAAGCTAGGTGGGCATTGTTCTTGTCCAGATTTGATTTTGTGGTAACATTCCGGCCCGGTACCAAGAACACCAGAGCTGATGCACTTTCCCTTAGCTTCTGTCCCTCTCAGTCCGAAGACTCTGAACCAGTGCATATTTTAGCTAAAGGGATTATTATGTCATCGGTTTCCTTAGATTTGATAGAAGAGGTCCATAATACCCAAGACCAAGCTCCTGAAACCACCCCTGTCCATAAACTGTTTGTCGCCCCCTCACTGCGCCTACGGGTACTCCAGGAATCCCACAATTCTGTGCTGGAAGGTCACCCTGGTATCGGCAATACCCTCCGATTAGTAACCAGCAATTTTTGGTGGCCAACCGTAGCGAAAGATTGTAAGGAATATGTACTGGCTTGTGAAACTTGTGCTCGAGCCAAGACACCCCGTAACCGCCCTGCCAGATTTCTCCAGTCCCTACCTACTCCAGTAAGCCCTTGGACACATCTCTCCATGGACTTCATCACTGACCTTCCACCATCAGAAGGGAAGACTTGTATCTGGGTAGTAGTGGATAGATTCTGCAAACAGTGTCATTTTGTTCCTCTGTCCGGATTACCCAATTCTGAAACTCTTAGCAAGTTGTTTATTAGGCATATTGGGCGGTTACA
Source organism: Anomaloglossus baeobatrachus (assembly GCF_048569485.1). NCBI lineage: Eukaryota > Metazoa > Chordata > Amphibia > Anura > Aromobatidae > Anomaloglossus > Anomaloglossus baeobatrachus. The sequence goes on along the minus strand of NC_134358.1, from coordinate 292,543,276 downwards.
CGGGGTTCCGGAAAATATTGATTCTAACCGAGGAACACAGTTCGTCTTGAAATTCTGGAGGGCGTTTTGTAAAAAGATCAATATAGAGCTATCTTTTTCATCTGCCTACCACCCAGAGACCAATGGTCAGACCGAACGTTCCAATCAAACCCTTGAACAATATCTCCGGTGTTATGTGTCTGACCGTCAGTCTGACTGGGTAGAATATCTGCCGCTAGCTGAGTTCGCTATCAATAATCAGTATCAGGAATCCATCAAAACTACCCCCTTTTTCTGCAATTTAGGGTTGCATCCACGTTTTGGTTCTTTTTCTTCCGCTGTGGTGGATACTCCTGAGGCTGACTCAACTGTGGACAAATTAAAGGCTATCTGGTCTGAGGTGAAAGAGAACCTGAAAAAGGCAAAGGTTGGTCAAGCCTCCTCTGCTAATAAGAGACGTTCCAAGGGCCCTAGCCTTGAAGTTGGGGACAAGGTATGGTTATCCACACAGAATATTAAACTCAAGGTCCCTTCTGCTAAGTTGGGTCCAAAATTTATTGGACCTTACGAGATAATCGAGGTAATTAATCCCACAGATTTCCGCCTGCAACTCCCCCCATCCTTCAAGATATCAAATGTGTTCCATAAGTCCCTCCTCAAGTTATATCGTGTTCCCAGTCACCCAGTCAATGATCCTCCTCCTCCTGTTTTGGTGGAAGGTGACTTGGAGTATGAGGTACAGAGAATACTTGATTACCGTATTGTCAGAGGGGCGGTACAGTATTTGGTGCATTGGAGGGGTTACGGCCCCGAGGAGAGGTCATGGGTCCCTGCGAGCGATGTTCATGCTAGGGGTCTGGTCCGACGGTTTCACCTCAAATTTCCTGGGAAGCCGGGTTTTGAGGGTCCAGAGGCCTATCGTGGAGGGAGGGTACTGTTACGTCACCGCCGGAGTCTGCTCCAGCGACTTCTGATCCGATCGCCAGGCGACGCCGTGTTCCTGCCGTGGATGGTGTTGGTGATGGGAGAGAAGTCGATGCCCGCGGCACCAGTGGGCGCAGGCTCCGATCATCCACTGGGCTGGGTTAGCTTGGGATCTGCAGTACCGCTGGCTGATTGTGGGTGGCATGTGTCTTCCAGCTGAAGTTGCCAGCGTTCAGCTACAGCCAATGGGAAGACACCACACCCTTCTTTTTTCCCCTCCTGTCACATGATTACTGCCAGATATAGTTCTGATTTTCCTGGCTCCTGTTACGTCCTATTTTGTTGGTGATTCCTGTGTTGACTTCTGCGTGTTTTGACTACCCTTCTGCCTACTGTTTTTGTACCTTGCTGCCCGACCCGGATCTGACCTCTGCTACGTTTGCTGACTACGTCACTGCCTGCTGATTCTGTCCCTGTTCCGCAATTCCTGGTTTCACCCTGCCTGACTACTACTCTCATCGGACTGCAGCCTTCCACAGGTAGTGATCTCCAGTTCCCTGTGTAATTCCAAATCCCTGTATAAGGGTTAAAGGGTTTCAGGGTTCTGGGGGTCCTACTTGGTGAGTGGCTTCCCTCTAGCCTCCCCTTTACAGCCCATCTGAGTCTGTGGATCCAGGCAGGCGTTACAGGATGCCACTAAGTTTACTCAGTGTTTTCTAGTATAATGGCTTAGTAACAATGAGCTTGAGTGTGCAATGCAGAGGTGCTGCAAATAGATTTGCACTAGTGGGACACTAATGGAAGTCCAACAGCCACTTTTAGGATGCCACTAAGTTTCCTCAGTGTTTGCTAGTATAATAGCTTAGTAAAAATGAGTTTGAGTGTGCAATGCAGTGGTGCTGCAAATATCTTTGCACCAGTGGGACAATAATGAAGTCCAACAGCCACTTTTAGGATGCCACTAAGTTTCCTCAGTGTTTGCTAGTATAATAGCTTAGTAAAAATGAGTTTGAGTGTGCAATGCAGTGGTGCTGCAAATATCTTTGCACCAGTGGGACAATAATGAAGTCCAACAGCCACTTTTAGGATGCCACTAAGTTTCCTCAGTGTTTGCTAGTATAATAGCTTAGTAAAAATGAGTTTGAGTGTGCAATGCAGAGGTGCTGCAAATAGATTTGCACTAGTGGGACACTAATAGAAGTCCAACAGCCACTTTTAGGATGCCACTAAGTTTACTCAGTGTTTCCTAGTATAATGGCTTAGTAACAATGAGCTTCAGTGTGCAATGCAGAGGTGCTGCAAATAGGTTTGCACTAGTGGGACACTAATGGAAGTCTAACAGCCACTTTAGGGATGTCACTAAGTTTACCCAGTGTTTGCTAGTATAATGGCTTATTAACAATGAGCTGGATTGTGAAAAGGGCAGGAGGGTACAGTGGCAGGGTTGTGGGTCTGTGTAGAGGAAAGGAAGCCTCACTTTATATCCCTCCTAATGGGGAAATGCAGCGAGGAAGTCCCTTACCTTAGCTACACAGACGCTCTTATCTGTAGCTGTTAAAATCTGTTTCCATGGACCTGACTGTCACCTATGGCTCTGAGCCTGCTGTTAGCCCTTACAAGGGCTAAAAGAAACTTCTATCCCTATTCTGTATAGCGCTTTGTGTAGAGCGTACACAGCAGTATCGGAGACAAAAGCTATGCCAGCGGTTACTGACACCCAGACGCAGAAGGCAGATAATGGCGTCCTGACGGGCAGATACCCGTTTTTATAATGCAGGGACATGTGACATAGACATCCTATCACACATGCCGTTGCTTCTCTGGTTAAAAGTCCACTTAGCTGTGTGTGTCTGGGATTGGCTGACATGCTGGCTCGCCCCATTACACGCGCGCGCTTAGGGAAGGAAGACAAGGGAAAAAAAAAATGGCGATCGCCATTATCCCAGCAGCAGTGATCTGAATGCGCTGTTCCCGCACACTATACGCTGAAATTTCATAATAGTGTGAGTCACAGAGTAGTAATTAGCTTGTCTTTTTGCTGCTAGAACCGTTCTCGAACGTAACTAGAACTATCGAGCTTTAGCAAAAAGCTTGAGTTCTAGTTCGATCTAGAACAGCCCCCAAAATCACTCGAACCACGAACTGGAGAACCACGAACCATGAACCGCGCTTAACTCTAGTCAGTACACAAAATCACAAAACAGAACTGGGCGGAACAGGAACCAGAAGTTCAGAACTATGTCTGGCAGTGGCCAGCAGACAAGAGGGGCCTAAAAAAGGGTGTGGTGTCTTCCCATTATTTGTAGCTGAATGATGGTACTTCAGCTGTGAGACAACCACCACCTACAATCAGCCATTGGTACTGCCGATCTCAAGGTAATCCTGCCCAGTGGCTGTGCGGAACCTGCGGCCACTGGCGCCGCTGTCATCCACTCCTCTACCATCATCAGCACTATCTACGAAAGGAACACGGTGTCACTTGGCGATCGGAGTACAAGTTGCTGGAGCGGACTCCGGTGGTGACGTAACAGCCGTGTGCGGCAATGATGCCAACCTCGGTGCGGCCCTTCACCAGGGAATGTGAGACACGTGCCTTGTGCCTTGTATGGCTGACGTGTTCAAACTGGTTGTCCAGAAATTTTTAAACCACTATCCCGGCCTACATGGCATTCTGCAGAGGGTACTCTCGCTATGTGCTCACTTCCACCATTCACACCCAGCAGATGAACAACTTGCATCGCTCCAGAAGTCTTTCGGTCTGCCTGTTCACCGCCTGCAATGCGATTTGCTGACACGCAGGAAGTTGAATCTGCAAATGTTGCAGCGCCTGTGGCAGCACCGGCGAGGCCTGCTGTAATACGTTATGACTATGAAATACGTTAGCCTGGGCTAACGAGATCCAGAGGTGGGGAAGATCACGCTACTGGAGTGGTCTCAGATCAAAGACCTATGCACCCTTCTTCACAGTTTACAAATGGCGACGAAGATGTTAAGCGCTGATGATGCCATTATCATTTTGACAATTCCGGTCATCTACATGCTGGAGCACACTGTAAATATTTTTCAGAGTCAGGTGGTGGGACAAGAAAAAGGGGAGGAAGTACAGGAGGAGCCATATGCGGAAGGGATAACAAGATCTACAAGGTCCACACGTTCAGCAGCACCAAGGCGGCAGGTATGGAACGGTGGGTGAGAGGGATTAACAAGGGCGCATAGTATCAGCCAAACTGTTGAGAAAGGTGCCCAGGAAGAAATGGAGGACGAACTGGCGATGGGCATGGAAGACTCAGTAGATGAGGGAGAGCTTGATCACTAAAGTTGAGCGCGGTTCACGGTTCTCCAGTTCACAGTTCGAGTGATTTTGGGGGGTGTTCTAGTTAGAACTCGAACTCGAGCTTTTTGCTAAAAGCTCGACAGTTCAACTTACGTTCAAGAACGGTTCTATCAGCAAAAGCAGGGCTTTTTACAGCTACTGTGTGCAGGGAGCCATCGCTGGCAGCCTGCGATAAGCTGGTAACCAAGATAAACATCGGGTATCCAAGCAAAGTGCTTTTGTTAGTAACCCGATATTTATCCTAGTTACGTGTGCAGGGAGCTGACACTTCCCCGCTCAGCTCGCTCCGCCCCCTCCTGCATGCGGCATGTACACACACACACACACTCACACTCACACACACACACACACACACTCACACTCACACTCACCTGTCCCCAGCCATGCAGTCCACGACACTGACGTCCTAAGCACCACATGGCCCCGCTAGGCTCCACCCACTTCGCACTTCGCTGCCAGCACACATGGCCCCGCTAGGCTCCACCCACTTCGCACTCCGCCGCCCGCACACATGGCCCCGCTAGGCTCTGCCCACCTGACACTCTGCACACATGGCCCCGCTAGGCTCTACCCACCTGGCACTCTGCACATGTGGTCTCGCTAGGCTCCGCCCATTTGGCACTCTGCACACATGACCCCTTTAGGCTCCGCCCACCTGGCACTCTGCATACATTACCCCGCTAGGCTCTGCCCACCTGGCACTCTGCACACATGGTCCCGCTAGGCTCCACCCACCTGGCACTCTGCACACATTACCCCGCTAGGTTCCGCCCACCTGGCACTCTGCACACATGGTCCCGCTAGGCTCCGCCCACCTGTCACTCTGCACACATGGTCCCGCTAGGCTCCGCCCTCTTGCACTCTGCACACATGGCCCAGCTAGGCTCCGCCCACCTGGCACTCTGCACACATTACCCTGCTAGGCTCCGCCCACCTGACACTCTGCACACATTACCCTGCTAGGCTCCGCCCACCTGGCACTCTGCACACATGGTCCCGCTAGGCTCCACCCATCTGGCACTCTGCACACATGGTCCCGCTAGGCTCTGCCCACCTGCACTCTTCACACATTACCCTGCTAGGCTCCGCCCACCTGGCACTCTGCACACATGGCCCTGCTAGGCTACACCCACCTGCCACTCTGCACTCTGCTACCCCACTAGGCTCTGCCTGCCTGGCATTCTGCACACATGGTCCCGCTAGACTCTGCACACCTGGCACTCTGCACACATGGTCCCGCTAGGCTCCGCCCACCTGGAACTCTGCACACATTACCCCGCTAGGCTCCGCCCACCTCGCACTCGGCACACATGGCCCTGCTCTGCTTACCTGCGGTGATGAAGTCCAACCCTCCCGACCGCAGCGCTGTCACTGTCCTCCATGGCCGCCGCTTGTCACATCACCTTATCTCGCTTCCGACCCGAGACTGTGACTAGCGGTGACGTCACGGGCCGCTCGCGATACTTGGCTGTTAAAGTCATTGAAGTCAATGACAGGTGCTGTCAGCAGTGCAGGAGATTAGCGCAGGTAATGTAGCCCTGCACTCTGCACACATTACCCCGCTAGGTTCCGCCCACCTCGCACTCTGCACACATTACCCCGCTAGGCTCCACCCACATGGCACTCTGCACACATTACCCTGCTAGGCTCCGCCTACCTGGCACTCTGCATACATTACCCGCTAGGCCCCGCCCACCTGGCACTCTGCACACATGGTCCCGCTAGGCTCCACCCACCTGGCACTCTGCACACATTACCCCGCTAGGTTCCGCCCACCTGGCACTCTGCACACATGGTCCTGCTAGGCTCCGCCCACTTGGCACTCTGCACACATGGCCCAGCTAGGCTCCGCCCACCTGGCACTCTGCACACATGGTCCCGCTAGGCTCCGCCCACCTGGCACTCTGCACACATTAGCCCGCTAGGCTCCGCCCACCTGGCACTCTGCACATATTACCCCGCTAAGCTCCGCCCTCTTGCACTCTGCACACATGGCCCTGCTAGGCCCTGCCCACTTGGCACTCTGCACACATTACCCCGCTAGGCTCCGCCCACCTGGCACTCTGCACACATGGTCCCGCTAGGCTCCGCACACCTGGCACTCTGCACACATTACCCTGCTAGGCTCCGCCCACCTGGCACTCTGCACACATGGTCCCACTAGGCTCCGCCCACCTGACACTGCACACATTACCCCGCTAGGCTCCGCCCACCTGGAACTCTGCACACATGGTCCTGCTAGGCTCCGCCCACCTTACACTCTGCACACATTACCCCGCTAGGCTCCGCCCACCTGGCACTCTGCACACATTACCCCGCTATGCTCCGCCCACCTCGCACTCGGCACACATGGCCCCGCTCTGCTTACCTGCGGTGATGAAGTCCCGCCCTCCCAAACTCAGTGCTGTCACTGTCCTCCATGGCCGCCGCTTGTCACATCACCTTCTCTCGCTTCCGACCCGAGACTGTGACTAGCGGTGACGTCACGGGCCGCCCACAATACTTGGCTGTGAAAGTCATTGAAGTCAGTGACAGGTGCTGTCAGCAGTGCAGGAGGTCAGCGCAGGTAATGTACCTTTCTGACAGCAGCACTTGTCATCCCCTGCAGTGACCTGGGCGATTGATGTTAGCTCAGGTCACTGCATTGCTCTCCCAGCCAATGGGGAACATCCTGCTCTTCATTGACTGGGACAGTGTGGATCGTCATGGGAACCCCTTGGATTACAGCAGACCTGGATTTGTTTTTTTTTCTAATAAATTGGTTAAAGAGGGAATGTGTTGGAGAGTGTTTTTTCAAATAAAAATGTGCTTGTCGTCTATTTTTTTTATTACTGACTGGGTTGGTGATGTTGAGTATCTGATAGACGCGTGACATCACTAACCCCAGGGCTTGATGCCAGGTGGCATTACACATCTGGTATTAACCCCATATATTACCCCGTTTGCCACGGCACCAGGGCACGGGATGAGCTGGGGCGAAGCACCAGGATTGGCGCATCTAACGGATGCGCCACTTCTTGGGCGGCTGCGGCCTGCTATTTTGAGGCTGAGGAGAGTCCAATAACCATGGACCTCCCTAGTCTGAGAATATCAGACCCCAGCTGTGTGCTTTACCTTGGCTGGTGATCCAATTTTGGGGGGACCCCTACGTGGGTTTGTTTTTAATTATTTATTTAATTTAAAATAATAGCGTGGGGAGCCCTCAGTTTTGGATTACCAGCCAAGGTGAAGCTGCCAGCTGTGGTCTGCAGGCTGCAGCCGTCTGCTTTACCCTAGCTGGCTACAAAAATAGGGGGAACCCCACGTCATTTTTTTTTTCATTTTTTTGGCTAAATACAAGGCTAAGCACCCCTTACTGCCACATGAAAGGCACCAAAGAGTGCAAAATTACAAAATGCAGGAGAGTGGGACATTATGTGTCTTTCTGCCATTATAATGACAGAAAAGACTGATATGAAGTGTACAAGCACTAGAAAATCACCAGAGCGCTCTACGCTGTGAAAAGCAGTAGAAAATGGCACTGGAGTGAACATGTGACCGCCTCATGTAGGTTGAAGCTATGGATCTGTACCACCCTGGGGGCTCGGCTGCTCTCCGCCGAGCCGCTCGGATCCGGGCTGGGGTTGTCGGTGGCTCGAGTGCCTCCGGACCGGGGGCCACGTCGCTCTGGAAAGGGGGGGGATTTGGTTGTTTGGTTTGGGGTTGACTGGTTTCAAGTCCGGAGCTGCGGTGACCGGTAACAGTTCGTGACGCCACCCACGGGTCGTGGTGAGGTAAAGGGCACCACCGCTGCGGTGAGGGTGCAGGGGCTCATCCGGGATCGGTGGTGGGTCGTAGCTAGGTGTTGACCCCTCCGTGGGTAGGTGGTTTGTTGGTCCCAGGGCCAGGTGGCAGGAGCGGGGGGTTGCAGGACGCAGGGGCTCGCTTGCAGCGCGGTGCCTGAGTCAATGGTAAACCAAGTTCGGCTGCATGTGTCCCCAGTGAGGTTGGTGATGTCGCCTTTCTCCTGCACCTTTAAATTTGCTATAGTGACTCCTACGCTTCAGCAACGGTAGTCTGCTCCCTGTCTTTTGGGTACCGGAGGAGCACTTTTGCCCGCAGGCGCTGGCCCTTTGTATCTCTGTCCCTTGGCGGTGGCTCTTATCCCGAATCGGTGGGCTATTGCCGTCTATCGGGACTTTGGGTGGGAATGAACCCCTGAGGTCCAGACCGCAATCAGTAGATTTGTCTGAGCCCGGTTGCTTCTGGGCTAGAACGGGGTCTGAGTACCCTGCCTGGTGCTCCGGTTGACTTGTTAGCTCCCCGGTTCGGGTCCGAAGGGTCACCACCCTCTTCTCGATCCCTACGGTTCCGCAGTTCAGTCCCTGACCGGACTCCTGCAGACGGCCACCACCGTCTGCCTGACCGTTCTAAGAGGTCCTAGGCTCCGTCCTAGGCCCCTGACTCTCAGCTCGCCACTTTTACTCCTCTCACTACTCCTCTCCCCACTCGACTCACTTGTCCTTTCCCTGCCTCAGGCCAGCAGACTCCTCGAAGGGCGTGCCTATCCGCCTGTCTCCGCCCACCTGGTGTGCCTTGCTAGACCTGAGGGAGGCGGTCAGGATTTGTTGGTTGCTGGTGCCTCACTGGGGTGGGGGTGTGTGTGGTGTTGTGTGTTGTTACCTGTGACCCCTGGGGGTCCAGGGCATCACAGATCCTGGGTAAATTTATGTATTTTCCCTCCTTCAGTTTTTTTGCAGTACGCAAACAAACGGAAGGCACACGGATGACATACGGACCGTATATGGAACAGAAACGGATGCCACACGGATGCACCCGTAAAAAAAACGAACCATTTTTTGCGGACCGCAAAAATGGATCGTTTGTGTTAATGTAGCCTTATTCTGATCTGCCGTCTATAAACAGCAGGCAGAAATAAGTGAATAGCGCCCCCCAGCATCAGAAAATCTCCGGGTTTTCAGGGGGTAGCTGAGACCCTGGAGATCATGATTTAGGCCGGTTTTTCCGGTCCCCGCTCACGTGATCACCGGTATACACCGTATACCGATGATCACGTTACAGTAAATGACAGCGTCAGTAAAAAATTATTTATCTCCCATCTGGCATGAACAAACATGATAAATCTCCTCCCCGGTCCCCCGGTGTCGCCAAAGTGCCCCCCCTGCCCCCTCCCGGAATTTTAAGATGGTCGCGCGCACAGCAGCACGCCGGCCGCATTCACCCTACTCCTCTGATTTCTGTCGCATGTGCCATGACACATGTGACAGAAAACTCCTCCTCAGGTCCTGCCAGGTCATCCCCGGTGTCCCACGGTACCTGTGCAGCGTTGATCCCCCACGGCCCTCTCCTTCACAATAGATGCTGCCGCATGCACAGAGCAGCTGTCAGCTCAGCTTCCTGTGTTCAGTGAGTGGTGGTTATGCATCTGTAAGCTAAACGGGCAGCACGGTGGCTCAGTGGTTAGCACTGCAGTCTTGCAGCGCTGAGGTCCTGGCTTCAATTCCCACCAAGGACATCATCTGCAATGAGTTTGTATGTTCTCCCCGTGTTTGCGTGGGTTTCCTCTGGGTACTCTGGTTTCCTCCCACACTCCAAAGACATAAAGATAGGGAATTTAGATTGTGAGCCCCAATGGGGACAGTGTTCCCAATGTATGCAAAGCGCTATGGAATTAATAACGCTATATAAATGAATAAATTATTATTATTACTGCAATGCCCTGCTCATGGGGTAAGGAACATAGTTGAACAGGAGAGCTATATACTACATTTCCAAATGGAGGTATTTGATTTTATAGTTGCCCTGCTGAACGACTACCAAACATGAGAGTCCATTATACGTGTGGCGCCCCTGACCTGGTCAGGCACCACTGAGTACTGCACCCATGCTGGGGACAGTACAATACAGGTAATCCAGAAGGCTGACCGGGGTGTGGAACACAGGCGCATAGTGATCAGGTCTCACACATGTACCCATGAGAGGACCCCTGGGGATCCCAGGAGGGGGAAAAGCCTTCACCTTCACTGGAATAGTGGAGGGGGCCAAAAGCCTCCATCTCCTCTCAAGGGGTGTGGTAAGAGAGTCTGGTTGCTAGGTGGCGTAGGCAGGCACAAAAAGGGAAAAGAGAAGGAGGAGTAAACAGTCTAGAGTCTGCAGCAGAGTGTGGAGGAGTGAGGAGCAGGAAAGTGAAGCTCAGACAGGAGCAGCAGTGAAGGTCCCAGATGTGAGCCGGTTCAGAGCAGAGCCCAGGGAGCTCCGAGGAGAGCTGACCCCTTCCCCTGGGCTGCTGTAGTCTGACAGCGTCCGCGCAGTGGCTACCGACGGGGGAGAACGGTCAACTAGGAGTGCTACCCGAAATCCATCTTCAGCTAGAGAGAGAGCAACGGAGTGGGAAGTAAGGAGACTGCTAGAGAGTACCAGGCCCAAACGGGCGGCAGATCCCGAAGCGGAGATAGATCCAGCTTTCTTTTGCTAAACCTGCCGGTGTGGGGCTCTCCAAGCCCACGCCACAACACCACAAAAGCCGCAGCCACGTAGCCACAGTTAGGGCCCATAGGTCACAGGAGGCAAGCAGCTGGAGTGGCCTGGTCCAGGCGACAAGCAAACGGCAAACGAAGGGGAGAGAGGCTGCAGCATCTTCCCTGGGTGACCCCCATAGGGACTCAAAGTCGGGGTTACCCCAAACCACCAAGGGCTAAGGAAGGCGAGTTAGTAGTCACCCTCACAAGTCAGCCTGAAGGACACCTGGTTCCAGCCTGGTTCATCCCAGCTACGCCCGGGTTACTCACCCTGCCATCTGAAGTGAGTAAAAACCCTGAAAGACATTCTGCCTGTGTGGAGTTATTCTGCGCCTTGTGGTTCTACGCACCTACACCGGGCCCTGGGGCTTGCCTCACTCTCAGGAGGCTATTCCAACTAACTGCACTCACCATCAGCCCCAGGTGTCCCTCAACCTGCAGTGGCGGTCCCCCACTGACCGCAATACTGAGAGTGGCGTCACGACAAGAAGAAGATCTCCTACCTGTGACAGATCCAGCCGAGTGGAGTCCCTGAAGGTAATGCACCGACACAACACCTGTGGGGCTTTACATCTGGCGTCACGAACAGGATAAGGACTAGACCTGTTCAGACAGGTGACCATGTGCCTGGGCGGTCCGCTTGAAAAATTGGAAGCGCCGCCATATTGCCACCATGAAAAGCGCGCTGAAAAACAACAGCAGCCCGCGCTGGGAGAAGTTACCGCCCACGAAGAGGTGTGGCTACCCAGAGATCCCCTGCAGAGTTCTGACCTCGCTTGTGAAGAGAGCGGAAGCGTCCAGAGACGGCGGGAAGGAAAGAGAGCCAGAAGCCTGCTGCTGAAAGAGGCAGAGCGGAAACTGAACAGCTTGCTACTAGAGGCAACGGCGAGTCCACTGCTGGGAAATCGTGCAGAAGAGGGCGCAGAAGAAATGGCGTCTGACCGCAGAAACCCAGAACCGGGCTCCGCTGCCTGGTGGTATCGGGAGCTGGCCCAGTTCTGCGACCGACTGGAGACCCGGGTCGTGGAGCAGATCAGAGAAGAACGCATGGAACTTCTGGAGATGGCTGCCGCGGTTCAGGCCTATGAGAGGGGAACCGCACGACGAGTGCCAGACCGGACGGCGACGACTCAGACCCCGATGCTGCCACCGATGGGTGAGTCCAGTATTACCCCTGCCGGCCCGGATGCCCCGACCCCTGTTGCCACGCCCGCGGTCCCTGAAGAGGCGCCCGGCGCGGCGACGCTGAACCAGGCCGCAACCACGCCGGGTGCGGCCCGCCAAGCCCCGGCCGCCGCAGCGATGCCCTGCTCGGCCCACCAAGACCCGGTCCCTGCAGCAACGCCCAGTCCGGCCCGCAAAGAACCGGCTGCCACCGCGACCCTCATCCACGCCGCAGGTGTGACGCTGACCCAGGCCGCCGCCATGCTAGGCCCGGCCCGCCGAGACCCCACCGCAGCAGCAACGCTCGTCCGCGCCGCAAGTGAGGTGCTGAACCAGGCCGCAGCCCCGACAGGTGCGGCCCGCCAAGCCCAGATCGCTGCAGCGACGCCCAGCCCAGCCTGCAAAGACCCCATCGCAGCTGCGACGCCGATCCAAGCTGCGCCAGAGACGCCCATCCAGGCCGCCGCCATGCCAGGCGCGGCCCGCCAAGACCAGGCCGCCGCCATATCGGGCGCGGCCCGCCAAGAAAAGACAGACGTACCATTTACCCCGGCCTGCAAGGCCAGAGCAGACACCGCTCCCCAGTCCAAAGAGGTCCCTGCTAGGAAGCCCACGCTGGGGGAGGACCCCGCATACTGGCAGCTGAAGGCTGACATGGAGGCCAAGTTTCCACAATGGTTGGTGGACCAGTACATACTCCCTCCGCATACCCCCAAGACGACTCCTGCAGCAATCATGCCAAAAAGATCCCTGCCTGGGCCTGCTGAAGAAAGTCCATCCCCAGCACTGCCACCAAAGGAGTGCTCAGAGGAACTAAGGGGGAGGGGAGGCCAGGAAGCTGAGGAGCTGACTCAGGAGATACCAACAGTGGATCCATGCCCAGAGCCGGAGATGTTGCCATATTCTCGCTGGGATGAAGAGGAAGATTTATCCAGCAACCTCACCTGGGAGCCTGCCAGCAGTGAAGCAGCCACCCAGCAGAATCAAGCCCGCAAGACACGGCGCCGTAGCCGAAACCAGTTGTCACCTGCTCCGCCATCCCCAAAGCAAAGAGATGACATAACGGCCAGAGACCTAGAAGAAAAACGGTTCCTGAGAAGAGCCAAAGCACAGGTCAGAGGACCCCTTTGTAGAGGAATTGTGGAAGACTTTAGCCTGAAGTCAGGATACGGGTTCATCGTTGCACCTGGTATCAAAGAAGGCATTTTTGTCAATAGGAGAGACGTCAGAGCTAATCTGCCCAGAGGACACCCTGGCAGAAACTTAAAAATGGGAGACTCCGTACAGTTTACCCTGCACCAAGGAGAAAGAGGGTGGTATGCCCTAGATGTAGTGCCATGTCCCAAAGAAGAAAGGAAAGACAGCCATAAAGAAAGAAAAGACCAAAGACCTAATGAAGAGACAACTACAGATGAAGAAAAAGGTCAAGAAAGCAACAGGTGCCGCAGCCCTACAGGCCCAAGCCCTGGTGAAGAGGAATCCGCCTAAGTTTAAGTAAAGTACAGCAAGTTTTGACCAGTTTGGAAAGTTTGTTTTGCAACGTTTTAAAGTTCAAGAATGTGCCCACATAAACTATTGTGAGAAATAAACCTTAAGGCTATGAACTGGCTATAGCCACAAACTCTCGCAGTGTAAATAGTTACACCAGAGGGCACCACCACCACCAGAGTCAGCCTGTTTAGGGGCTTGGCTCGTCTGCAACCAGGAGGAGCCCGTCCGTATATAGGGCCTTGGCTCGCCTGCGACCAGAGAGCATGCCTGTTTATGGGGCCTGGCTCTCCACCACAAAGAGGGTACCTGGTCAGCACCAACTGTGGAGGCCGCCTCTGCATCCTGCCAGAAGAGGCTGAAGGCGCGGATCCACTAGGCCAGGTATACCCTGAAGACCACCAGCCCAGGAAAGCCGCCTCTACATCCTGCCAGAAGTGGCTGAAGTCGCGGCCAACGTGAAAGGGTTTTGGGTGGGTTAACGGACTTGTGGGTGGAGGGTGGTGATGTATGGTACCTGGTGCTTTTAAAAATGTTTTACATGTTTTAATGTTTTATGCATTTTAAAATGTTGTCTTGCAGCCCGAGGACGTGCTGGTGATAACTAAGGGGGAATGTGGCGCCCCTGACCTGGTCAGGCACCACTGAGTACTGCACCCATGCTGGGGACAGTACAATACAGGTAATCCAGAAGGCTGACCGGGGTGTGGAACACAGGCGCATAGTGATCAGGTCTCACACATGTACCCATGAGAGGACCCCTGGGGATCCCAGGAGGGGGAAAAGCCTTCACCTTCACTGGAATAGTGGAGGGGGCCAAAAGCCTCCATCTCCTCTCAAGGGGTGTGGTAAGAGAGTCTGGTTGCTAGGTGGCGTAGGCAGGCACAAAAAGGGAAAAGAGAAGGAGGAGTAAACAGTCTAGAGTCTGCAGCAGAGTGTGGAGGAGTGAGGAGCAGGAAAGTGAAGCTCAGACAGGAGCAGCAGTGAAGGTCCCAGATGTGAGCCGGTTCAGAGCAGAGTCCAGGGAGCTCCGAGGAGAGCTGACCCCTTCCCCTGGGCTGCTGTAGTCTGACAGCGTCCGCGCAGTGGCTACCGACGGGGGAGAACGGTCAACTAGGAGTGCTACCCGAAATCCATCTTCAGCTAGAGAGAGAGCAACGGAGTGGGAAGTAAGGAGACTGCTAGAGAGTACCAGGCCCAAACGGGCGGCAGATCCCGAAGCGGAGATAGATCCAGCTTTCTTTTGCTAAACCTGCCGGTGTGGGGCTCTCCAAGCCCACGCCACAACACCACAAAAGCCGCAGCCACGTAGCCACAGTTAGGGCCCATAGGTCACAGGAGGCAAGCAGCTGGAGTGGCCTGGTCCAGGCGACAAGCAAACGGCAAACGAAGGGGAGAGAGGCTGCAGCATCTTCCCTGGGTGACCCCCATAGGGACTCAAAGTCGGGGTTACCCCAAACCACCAAGGGCTAAGGAAGGCGAGTTAGTAGTCACCCTCACAAGTCAGCCTGAAGGACACCTGGTTCCAGCCTGGTTCATCCCAGCTACGCCCGGGTTACTCACCCTGCCATCTGAAGTGAGTAAAAACCCTGAAAGACATTCTGCCTGTGTGGAGTTATTCTGCGCCTTGTGGTTCTACGCACCTACACCGGGCCCTGGGGCTTGCCTCACTCTCAGGAGGCTATTCCAACTAACTGCACTCACCATCAGCCCCAGGTGTCCCTCAACCTGCAGTGGCGGTCCCCCACTGACCGCAATACTGAGAGTGGCGTCACGACAAGAAGAAGATCTCCTACCTGTGACAGATCCAGCCGAGTGGAGTCCCTGAAGGTAATGCACCGACACAACACCTGTGGGGCTTCACATACGCCACAAGAAAACATGTCTAAATATCGAGCTCTGTTGTTTATTATTCATTCAGCTGGATAACTGGATTTAAAGGGGTATTCCATCTCCAAGATCCTATCTCCAATATATAAAAGGTGGAATAGCAATAATATCAGCAAATACCAATATTTGGAAATGTAGAATAGTTCTCCTGATTAGGCATGCCCTTACCTTATGAGCAGGACATTGAAGCTTTGGTAGCAACCGTTACGACATGGACTCTGCTGCTGTGGACCCGGGGAGAGTGAGTGCAGATTCTTTGCACCCACACTCCTCACATGGAAGGTCTGCACTCCTAGAAAATGGGGGATACGTTCCCTGAGTGTCTCCCCCCATATTCTAGACAGTCCAGAGTCGTCGTGGGACCCCCTTATTTTTTTTCTTACAATAAATTGGTGAAAGAGGGAATGTTTTGGGGAATGTTTTTTCAAATACATTTTTTTTGTCGATTTTTTTTGTTAGTACTGACAGTTTATGATGTCGGGTATCTGATAGACGCCATGACATCACAAACTGCTGGGCTTGATGTCAGGTGACTTTACAGCTAGTATCAACCCCATTTATTACCTCGTTTGCCACTGCACCAGGGCACGGGATGAGCTGGGGTGAAGCGCCAGGACTGGCGCATCTACTGGATGCGCCACGTCTGGGGTACCTGCGGCCTGCTATTTTTAGGCTGTGAAGGCCCAATAACTATGGACCTTCCCACCCTGAGAAAACCAGACCACAGCTGTCCGCTTTACCTTGGCTGGTGATCCAATTTGGGGGGACCCTACGTTTTTTTGTAATTATTAATATTTATAAAATAATTGTAAAAAAAGAGCCTGGGGTGACCTCCACATTGGATCCCCAACCATGGTAAAGCTGCCAGCTGTGGTTTTCAGGCTACAGCCGTCTGCTTTACCCTAGCTGGCTATCAAAAATTGGGGGACCCAACGTCATTTTTTTTTAACTATTTTTTAAAGAGAAAAAATTAATGGGCTTCCCTGTATTTTGATTGCCAGCCAAGGTAACGCCAGGCAGATGGGGGTGGCAACCCGTAGCTGTCTGCTTTATCTGCACTGAGAATCAAAAATACCACGGAGCGCTACGTCATTTTTTTTTAAGATTTATTTTTACAGCACTGTGATGTCCAGCAATCAAAATACAGGGAAGCCCTTTTTGTTTTTTGTTATTTAAAAAAAGAATAAAAAAAAAATATATATATGTGCTCCCGCTGCATTTTTTGTATTGCTTACTAAGCAATAGTAATCCAAGCAGCTACTGGCTGCTAACCCCCACTGCTTGGTGTTACCTTCACTGGCAATGGAAAATCCAGGGAAGCATTTTTTTTTTTTGCCAAAAAGCTACAAAAAAATGAAGTGCGCTTCGCCATATTTTTGTATGCTAGCCAGGTACAGCAGGCAGGTACGGCTGCCCCCAAACCCCAGCTGCCTATTTGTACCCAGCTGGGAACTACAAATATAGGGAAGCCCTTTTTTACTTAATTCATGAATTTTATGAAATAATTAAAAAAAAAAAAACGATGTAGGCTTCTCCCCATTTTTGTGTCCAGCCGGGTACAACTAGGCAGCTGGGGATTGGAATCCTCAGCACAGGTTAGCCCGAGGTTTCTGGGCCCCTCTGCTGCAAATTGAAGTCCGCAGCCGCCCCAGAAAATGGCGCTCTCATAGATGCGCCATCATCTGGCGCTGTATCCAACTCTTCCAACAGCCCTGGAGCCGGGTGGCTTGTTGGGTAATCATGAGTTAATACTGGCTTTGTTTTACTAGCTAGTATTAAGTCAAAGATTCTTAATGTCAGCCACGTTTGACCCGGCCATTAAGAATCTCCAATAAAGGGTTAAAAAAAAACACCACACAGAAAAAAATACTTTAATAGAAATAAATACACAGACACATTAGAGACTCCATGTGTATTACCCCCTGTCACCCCTCCACGATCCTGCTCTTCTGTCTTCTTTCCCCTTCAACACATGCAGCGCTTCTACATCAGACAACGCTGCATGGGGAAGATGCTGTGCTCCGTGCAGAAATCACTCTGTGAGAGTGACCACAGGCTCCCGGCTGTAAGCTGTGGCACGGGTTGCCATAGCAACGGTGCTCCGATTACGTGATTCCGGTGCCGTGCCGCTGCATACTGGTAGTGGGGCGTCCCAGTCACCGCTACCAAGCGCGTTGCTATGGCAACGGTGATCTCCGTTATTGACTGGCTGTGTCAGTCGGTCAGGAGCCGGCTTCTGCGGACGCTAGTAACTACGGTAAACATCAGGTAACCAAGAAGCCCTTTCCTTGGTTACCCGATGTTTACTTTCGTTACCAGCGTCCGCCGCTTTCACGCTGTCAGTGCCGGCTCCCTGCACACATAGCCAGACTACACATTGGGTTAAATTAACCCGATGTGTACTTTGGCTAGGAGTGCAGGGAGCCAGCGCTAAGCGGTGTGCGCTGGTAACCAAGGTAAATATCTGGTTGGTTACCCGATATTTACCTTAGTTACCAGGCGCAGCATCGCTTCCTTGCGTGCTGCTGGCTGGGGGCTGGTCACTGGTTGCTGGTGAGATCTGCCTGTGTGACAGCTCACCAGCAACCCGTGTAATGACGCTCCAGCGATCCCTGCCAGGTCAGGTTGCTGGTGGGATCGCTGGAGCGTCGCTTAGTGTGACGGTACCTTAAGGGAACGGGGAAACAGAGCGGGGAGTCGACCGTGTACTAGAGCATGTCGCCGGTACACAGCGATACACAAACGTGCACTGCGTAATAGAGAGATGCAATCACAGGTCCTACATGGCGCGTCATAGCCATGTGACCAGTCTTTAGCCAATGAGATAATAGACACGTGACTGGTCACATGGCTATTTTGACGTCCCGATAGGTCCTGCATCACTGCTGGTGTTCCCGGAGGACGCAGCGATTACCGATGGAAAAGCTGCAGGAGACAGAGTGCAGGACGCATCCCGGGGACAGGTAAGTGTTATGGCAATGTTTATTAACTGTATGTGTACATTTATAATGCATTTTTATGTGTTTGTGATTGCCTCCCATTGTTTCCTATGGGTTCGAGTGGTTCATCGAACCGGTTCGCCGAACCGAACTCGAACCGAGCTCGAGCCAAACCGCGACCGGTTTGCTCATCTCTATTGATCACATTTCTGTTGTGCGAGGTTGGGGGGAGAGGGCAGAGGAAGGAAGAATGATTCTCACCTCTCCGCCACCAACACAGCAAGGACATGGTCTTCCTGGATGCGCAATACACATGAGCGCCTTCTTGCTGCACCACCTACAACATGACCCTCGGATTGTCCAAATTCAAAGGAATGCTGACTACTGGGTTACCACACTCTTAGATCCTCGGTACAAGACAAAATTTGGCAAAATAAGTCCTGCCATAGAAAGGGACACATATGCAGGAGTATCAGCAGAAGCTGGTACGCAATCTTACATCTGCTTTTCCATTAAACACCAGTGGTGCACAGAGTGAATCTCAACGCTTTGTCATGGATAGGAGGAAATGGTCTTTCACTTGTCCACATCTGAGGGACCGAGGGGTGGATGCTGTGCTGAGATGGCATAGAGTAGGGTGCCCCTGCAGAGTTGCAAATTTGGTCATATACAAAATGAGTGGAAAAAGGCCAGATGCTGGTGGAAAGGGGAACAGGTGTGTTAGAAAGAGGAAAAAAGTTTGTGTCTGTGGGTTTGGTGGTTAAGCAACAGTAACATCTGCTGAAGAAACGCCATCTGTTACGGGGGGACTGGCAGATTTGGATAAGGTGGTATATATCCCAATCGCCAGTCTGGGTCCACCGTGCTCCTAGATGGAAAAGGAGATGCTGGCAACCCAAAGGTTAGGCGGAGGATACTGAGCTGGGTGGCTCTGAAACAAATAGTAGCCTGAACCGAGTTAGATGACAATCGGATCTGGAGACTGGGAACCCTGTTAGTGTCACAGGGTCCACACACCCACCCAGCCCAGGAACTCCCTGTTAACAACACAGGGGCCATTGGGTACATTGTCCGTCTGTGTAGGGGGCACACCTGTGAACAGCAGGCGCAGCAGCAGCACAGTTAATGCCACTGTGTTGTAGTAGCAGGACTGGTAGGACAGGAGCTGATCGTAACCGTTGTGCGTTACCAAGTGTTGTGGCGTCCTGCACCGACGCCCTATCCCTACCTACCTCTGGCCTAAAGCCGCAATGGGTTCAACACATGGAGGTGTGCTCTGTCTGAGCATAATAGAAGACTGCGCACCTCCTTGCTATCTCCAGCCCCTTTTCTAACCTGTGTCCGCCCCAACCCAGGGTGGACCACAATGCACCTCCATGAGCCAAAAGCAGAGTGCCACATCATCAGTGACATAGCCAGCGGCCTATCCGGAACCACCACTTCAATGATGACCTCATGGCAGCCACGCCCCAAACACCTCACCAGTCATCGTCTGACGAACAATGATGAGGTGCCAAATTATAGGGGCGGGCCTCTGCGAGCCAGTCCGGAGTGGCCACATCATCGGGACACCTGATGCCCTCTGGACTATCATGGAATGACACCTCACGGACATGGCCATTGAGTTCCTTAATGGACCTAGCCTCTGATGCAGTAAGTGCTGGAGCATGCTCATTTGCCTGAAAACAGTCTCAGAAAACAGACTATCAGCTTCTGCATGTTCTGTAGGCACAACACAGGACTTATGCGGGCTTTGCACGTTGCAACATCGCAAGCCGATGCTGCAATGTTGCACGCTCTAGTCCCCGCCCCCGTCGCAGGTACGATATCTTGTGATAGCTGGCGTAGCGAAAATTATCGCTACACCAGCTTCACATGCACTCACCTGCCCTGCGACCGTTGGTCTGGCCGGCGACCCGCCTCCTTCCTAAGGGGGCGGGTCGTGCGGCGTCATAGCGACGTCACACGGCAGGCGGCCAATAGCGGCGGAGGGGCAAAGATGAGCGGGATGTAAACATCCCGCCCACCTCCTTCCTTCCGCATAGCCGGCGGCGGCAGGTAAGGTGAAGTTCCTCGCTCCTGTGGCGTTATACACAGCGATGTGTGCTGCCGCATGAGCGAGAAACTACATCGTACCTGTCGCTGCAGCATAATTATGAAAAAGTTGGAGCCTGCAACGATGATACGATAACGACGCTTTTGCACTCGTTAATCGTATCATCTAGCATTTACACACTACAATCTCGAAAGTGACGCCGGAAGTGCGTCACTTTCGATTTGACCCCACCGACATCGCATGTGTGATGTTGCAACGTGCAAAGCCGCCCTTAGACACGGCACGGAGTCCAAATACCTGTGCAAAGAGGCTTTTTGCACTAATTGTGGGAGAATGCACAGTAGCACAAACTGACGACTTCGCCTAAGGCCCGTTTCACACGTCAGTGAAAAACACAGACGTTTTTCACTGGCGTGTAAAACACGCACATGTCCCTGCGTGTGCCGAAAATCATGGCACACGTGGGTTGTCTAAGTGCAATCCGGGTTCCGTTCTCCGTGGCCCGTGATTGCACTTAGAGATTCACTCACCTGCGCCCACTCCCGCTGTCCGTGGTGCTGAATCCTCCCGCGACGCAGCATCCGGCCGGCGGTGACCCCTGCAGGACCTGCTTCCGGGTCGGCTGTGTCGCGCATAATGAATATGCGCGACAGTAATCAGCCGGCACAGAAGGAGCAGGGAGAACGGGCTGCAGAGGACATCGCTGGACGCCGGGTGAATTAAAATGTTTATTATTTTAAAAGCACGTTTTTTTCTGGCACGTGTTTCACGGACCACACCACTGCGTGGTCCGTGGAACATCAGTGATGCCAGAAAAAAATGGATATGTCTCCGTGCAGCAATCACGCACACGCGGGTACGCTGCACGGAGACACGTGCAGTGACAAATCACTGACGTGTGAGCAGACCCATTCATTAGAATGGATCTGCGTATGTCAGTGATTCTGGTACGTTTAAAAAAAAGCACAAACGTACCAGAATCACTGACGTGTGAAAGGGGCCTTACCTGCCTCCACCGGCAATGCAGAAGGAAGGAGGTGGGCGGGATGTTTACGTCCTGCTCATCTCTATCCCTCCGCTTCTATTGGCCGCCTGCCATGTGACGTCGCTATGACACCACACGACCCGCCCCCTTAGGAAGGAGGCGGGTCGCCAGTCAGAGCGATGTCGCAGGGCAGGTAAGTGCATGTGAAGCTGCTGTAGCGATAATGTTCGCTACGGCAGCTATCACAAGATATCACATGTGCGACAGGGACGGGTACTATCGCGCTCGGCATCGCTATCATCGGCTAGCGATGTCGCAGCGCGCAAAGTACCCCTTAGACGTGGATGAGGAAGCAGCCAGTTGGACGACCCGAGGGACGGACAAAAATGACAGCTGACGCCTGGGCACAACTGGAACCGCAGCTGGCTGCTTGCGTCTACGGCGGCACCGATTTGTACCACCAACTACCAGCCAAAATAAGAGGTGTAATTCTTCCCTTTAATAATCTGATATGATCCCTTTTTTCAGGGACACGACCATTGCTACCAAATGTAGATGAGGCAACAAAAGAGCAGGTGCTTCAATGGATCTCCAGTGCTCCATCAAGTGGCCTCTCCTCCACCTCAACTTCAATATCCCATATGCTCCATTCCTTTGTGGCGTCAACCCAATTGCACTTGCTTCCAAACAGCTCACAAGTTTCCACCAGCCCTGCTGAGTATGGGGTAACAGAGATGGTTAAGTCTGCAGAGCTGTTCAGTAGAGTTGAGCGCGGTTCGCGGTTCGAGGTTCTCCAGGTCGCGGCTCGAGTGATTTTGGGGGCTGTTCTAGATCGAACTAGAACTCGAGCTTTTTGCTAAAGCTCGATAGTTCTAGATACGTTCGAGAACGGTTCTAGCAGCAAAAAGACCAGCTAATTCCTAGCTGCCTCTCCGCTGTAATAGTGTAAGTCACTCTGTGACTCACACTATTATGAAATTTCAGTGTATAGTGTGCGGGAACAACGCATTCAGATCACTGCTGTATGGATAATGGCGATCGCCATTTTTTATTTTTTTCCTTGTCTTCCTTCCCTAAGCGCGTGCGTGTAGTGGGGCGGGCCAGCATGTCAGCCAATCCCAGACACACACACAGCTAAGTGGATGTTTAGCCAGAGAAGCAACGGCATGTGTGATAGGATGTCCATGTCACATGTCCCTGCATTATAAAACCGGACATTTTCCTCCAGCACGCCATTATCTGCCTTCTGTATCCTTGGTGTCAGACATCACTGGCGCAGCTCCGTCCTAAATCCTATCGCCGATACAGCTGTATGCGCTCCATCCACAGCACTGGACAGCTTAGGGAGAGCACTTTCTATCAGTCCTTTTAAGGACTCGTACCGGCAGGGTCAGAGCCATAGGTGACAGGTCCTGAAAACAGAGACAGCGTCTGTGTAGCTAAGGTCAGGGATTTCGATGCTGCATTTCCCCATTAGGAGGGAATAGAAAGGCAGGCTTCCATTCCTCTACCCAGAGACCCACAATCCTGGCACTGTACCCTGCTGTCCTATGCACACTCCAACTCATTATAACTAAGTCATTATACTAGCAAACACTCAGTGTACCTAGTGGCATCCTAAACGTGGCTATTGGACTTTGCTATAGTCCCACTAGTGCAAAGATATTTGCAGCACCTCTGCCTGCATTGCACACTCCAACTCATTATAACTAAGCCACTATACTAGCAAACACTCAGTGTACCTAGTGGCATCCTAAACGTGGCTATTGGACTTTGCTATAGTCCCACTAGTGCAAAGATATTTGCAGCACCTCTGCCTGCATTGCACACTCCAACTCATTATAACTAAGCCATTATACTAGCAAACACTCAGTGTACCTAGTGGCATCCTAAACGTGGCTATTGGACTTTGCTATAGTCCCACTAGTGCAAAGATATTTGCAGCACGTCTGCCTGCATTGCACACTCAAACTCATTGTTACTAAGCCATTATACTAGCAAACACTCAGTGTACCTAGTGGCATCCTAAACGTGGCTGTTGGACATTTTCCTCCAGCACGCCATTATCTGCCTTCTGCGTCCTTTGTGTCAGTCATCACTGGCGCAGCTCCTATCTCCGATACTGCTGTGTACGCTCCATACACAGCGCTGTACAGCATAGGGATAGCACTTTCTATCAGTCCTTTTAAGGGCTCATACCGGCAGGGTCAGAGCCATAAGTGACAGGTCCATGAAAACAGAGTTTAACAGCTACACAAGATGACAGCGTCTGTGTAGCTAAGGTCAGGGATTTCCTCACTGCATTTCCCCATTAGGAGGGATAGAAAGGCAGGCTTCCTTTCCTCTACCCAGAGACCCACAACCCTGGCACTGTACCCTCCTGCCCTTTGCACACTCAAACTCATTGTTACTAAGCCACAATACTAGCAAACACTGAGTGAACTTAGTGGCATCCTAAACGTGGCTGTTTGACTTCTGTATTGTCCCACTAGTGCAAAGATATTTGCAGCACGTCTGCCTGCATTGCACACTCAAACTCATTGTTACTAAGCCATTATACTAGCAAACACTGAGTGAACTCAGTGGCATCCTAAAAGTGGCTGTTGGACTTCAGTATTGTCCCACTAGTGCAAAGATATTTGCAGCACCTCTGCCTGCATTGCACACTCAAACTCATTGTTACTAAGCCATTATACTAGCAAACACTGAGTGAACTTAGTGGCATCCTAAACGTGGCTGTTGGACTTCTGTATTGTCCCACTAGTGCAAAGATATTTGCAGCACCTCTGCCTGCATTGCACACTTAAACTCATTGTTACTAAGCCATTATACTAGCAAACACTGAGTGAACTTAGTGGCATCCTAAAAGTGGCTGTTGGACTTCAGTATTGTCCCACTAGTGCAAAGATATTTGCAGCACCTCTGCCTGCATTTCACACTCAAACTCATTGTTACTAAGCCATTATACTAGCAAACACTGAGTGAAATTAGTGGCATCCTAAACGTGGCTGTTGGACTTCTGTATTGTCTCACTAGTGCAAAGATATTTGCAGCACGTCTGCCTGCATTGCACACTCAAACTCATTGTTACTAAGCCATAATACTAGCAAACACTGAGTGAACTTAGTGGCATCCTAAACGTGGCTGTTGGACTTCTGTATTGTCCCACTAGTGCAAAGATATTTGCAGCACGTCTGCCTGCATTGCACACTCACACTCATTGTTACTAAGCCATTATACTAGTAAACACTGAGTGAACTTAGTGGCATCCTAAACGTGGCTGTTGGACTTCTGTATTGTCCCACTAGTGCAAAGATATTTGCAGGACGTCTGCCTGCATTGCACACTCAAACTCATTGTTACTAAGCCATTATACTAGCAAACACTGAGTGAACTTAGTGGCATCCTAAAAGTGGCTTTTGGACTTCTGTATTGTCCCACTAGTGCAAAGATATTTGCAGCACGTCTGCCTGCATTGCACACTCAAACTCATTGTTACTAACCCATTATACTAGCAAACACTGAGTAAACTTAGTGGCATCCTAAAAGTGGCTGTTGGACTTCTGTATTGTCCCACTAGTGCAAAGATATTTGCAGCACGTCTGCCTGCATTGCACACTCAAACTCATTGTTACGAAGCCATTATACTAGCAAACACTGAGTGAACTTAGTGGCATCCTAAACGTGGCTGTTGGACTTCTGTATTTTCCCACTAGTGCAAAGATATTTGCAGCACGTCTTCCTGCATTGCACACTCAAACTCATTGTTACTAAGCCATTATACTAGCAAACACTGAGTGAACTTAGTGGCATCCCAAACGTGGCTGTTGGACTTCTGTATTGTCCCACTAGTGCAAAGATATTTGTAGAACCTTTGCCTGCATTGCATACTCAAACTCATTGTTACTAAGCCATTATACTAGCAAACACTGAGTGAACTTAGTGGCATCCTAAAAGTGGCTGTTGGAATTCAGTATTGTCCCACTAGTGTAAAGATATTTGCAGCACGTCTGCCTGCATTGCACATTCAAACTCATTGTTACTAAGCCATTATACTAGCAAACACTGAGTGAACTTAGTGGCATCCTAAACGTGGCTGTTGGACTTCTGTATTGTCCCACTAGTGCAAAGATATTTGCAGCACGTCTGCCTGCATTGCACACTCAAACTCATTGTAACTAAGCCATTATATTAACAAACACTGAGTAAACTTAGTGGCATCCTAAAAGTGGCTGTTGGACTTCTGTATTGTCCCACTAGTGCAAAGATATTTGCAGCACGTCTGCCTGCATTGCACACTCAAACTCATTGTTACTAACCCATTATACTAGCAAACACTGAGTAAACTTAGTGGCATCCTAAAAGTGGCTGTTGGACTTCTGCATTGTCCCACTAGTGCAAAGATATTTGCAGCACGTCTGCCTGCATTGCACACTCAAACTCATTGTTACTAAGCCATTATACTAGCAAACACTGAGTTAACTTAGTGGCATCCTAAACGTGGCTGTTGGAATTCTGTATTGTCCCACTAGTGCAAAGATATTTGTAGCACCTTTGCCTGCATTGCACACTCAAACTCATTGTTACTAAGCCATTATACTAGCAAACACTGAGTGAACTTAGTGGCATCCTAAAAGTGGCTGTTGGACTTCAGTATTGTCCCACTAGTGTAAAGATATTTGCAGCACGTCTGCCTGCATTGCACACTCAAACTCATTGTTACTAAGCCATTATACTAGCAAACACTGAGTGAACTTAGTGGCATCCTAAACGTGGCTGTTCAACTTCTGTATTGTCCTACTAGTGCAAAGATATTTGCAGGACGTCTGCCTGCATTGCACACTCAAACTCATTGTTACTAAGCCATTATACTAGCAAACACTGAGTGAACTTAGTGGCATCCTAAACGTGGCTGTTGGACTTCTGTATTGTCCCACTAGTGCAAAGATATTTGCAGCACATTTGCCTGCATTGCACACTCAAACTCATTGTTACTAAGCCATTATACTAGCAAACACTGAGTGAACTTAGTGGCATCCTAAACGTGGCTGTTGGACTTCTGTATTGTCCCACTAGTGCAAAGATATTTGCAGCACGTCTGCATGCATTGCACACTTTACTAAGCCATTATACTAGCAAACACTGAGTAAACTTAGTGGCATCCTAAAAGTGGCTGTTGGACTTCGGAATTGTCCCACTAGTGCAAAGATATTTGCAGCACGTCTGCCTGCATTGCACACTTTACTAAGCCATTATACTAGCAAACACTGAGTAAACTTAGTGGCATCCTAAAAGTGGCTGTTGGACTTCTGTATTGTCCCACTAGTGCAAAGATATTTGCAGCACCTCTGCCTGCATTGCACATTCAAACTCATTGTTACTAAGCCATTATACTAGCAAGCACTGAGTAAACTTAGTGGCATCCTAAACGTGACTGTTGGACTTTTGTATTGTCCCACTAGTGCAAAGATATTTGCAGCACGTCTGCCTGCATTGCACACTCAAACTCATTGTTACTAAGCCATTATACTAGCAAACACTGAGTGAACTTAGTGGCATCCTAAACGTGGCTGTTGGACTTCTGTATTGTCCCACTAGTGCAAAGATATTTGCAGCACGTCTGCCTGCATTGAACACTCTAACTCATTGTTACTAAGCCATTATACTAGCAAACACTGAGTGAACTTAGTGGCATCCTAAACGTGGCTGTTGGACTTCTGTATTGTCCCACTAGTGCAAAGATATTTGCAGCACGTCTGCCTGCATTGCACACTCAAACTCATTGTTACTAAGCCATTATAACAGCAAACACTGAGTGAACTTAGTGGCATCCTAAACGTGGCTGTTGGACTTCTGTATTGTCCCACTAGTGCAAAGATATTTGCAGCACATTTGCCTGCATTTCACACTCAAACTCATTGTTACTAAGCCATTATACTAGCAAACACTGTGTAAACTTAGTGGCATCCTAAAAGTGGCTGTTGGACTTCTGTATTGTCCCACCAGTGCAAAGATATTTGCAGCACGTCTGCCTGCATTGCACACTTTACTAAGCCATTATACTAGCAAACACTGAGTAAACTTAGTGGCATCCTAAAAGTGGCTGTTGGACTTCTGTATTGTCCCACTAGTGCAAAGATATTTGCAGCACGTCTGCCTGCATTGCACACTTTACTAAGCCATTATACTAGCAAACACTGAGTAAACTTAGTGGCATCCTAAAAGTGGCTGTTGGACTTCTGTATTGCCCCACTAGTGCAAAGATATTTGCAGCACCTCTGCCTGCATTGCACATTCAAACTCATTGTTACTAAGCCATTATACTAGCAAGCACTGAGTAAACTTAGTGGCATCCTAAACGTGGCTGTTGGACTTCTGTATTGTCCCACTAGTGCAAAGATATTTGCAGCACGTCTGCCTGCATTGCACACTCAAACTCATTGTTACTAAGCCATTATACTAGCAAACACTGAGTGAACTTAGTGGCATCCTAAACGTGGCTGTTGGACTTCTGTATTGTCCCACTAGTGCAAAGATATTTGCAGCACGTCTGCCTGCATTGCACACTCAAAGTCATTGTAACTAAGCCATTATACTAGCAAACACTGAGTGAACTTAGTGGCATCCTAAACGTGGCTGTTGGACTTCTGTATTGTCCCACTAGTGCAAAGATATTTGCAGCACGTCTGCCTGCATTGCACACTCAAAGTCATTGTTACTAAGCCATTATACCAGCAAACACTGAGTGAACTTAGTGGCATCCTAAACGTGGCTGTTGGACTTCTGTATTGTCCCACTAGTGCAAAGATATGTGCAGCACATTTGCCTGCATTTCACACTCAAACTCATTGTTACTAAGCCATTATACTAGCAAACACTGAGTAAACTTAGTGGCATCCTAAAAGTGGCTGTTGGACTTCTGTATTGTCCCACTAGTGCAAAGATATTTGCAGCACGTCTGCCTGCATTGCACACTTTACTAAGCCATTATACTAGCAAACACTGAGTAAACTTAGTGGCATCCTAAAAGTGGCTGTTGGACTTCTGTATTGTCCCACTAGTGCAAAGATATTTGCAGCACCTCTGCCTGCATTGCACATTCAAACTCATTGTTACTAAGCCATTATACTAGCAAGCACTGAGTAAACTTAGTGGCATTCTAAAAGTGGCTGTTGGACTTCTGTATTGTCCCACTAGTGCAAAGATATTTGCAGCACATCTGCCTGCATTGCACACTCAAACTTATTGTTACTAAGCCATTATACTAGCAAACACTGAGTAAACTTTGTGGCATCCTAAATGTGGCTGTTGGACGTCTGTATTGTCCCACTAGTGGAAAGATATTTGCAGCAAGTCTGCCTGCATTGCACACTCAAACTCATTGTTACTAAGCCATTATACTAGCAAACACTGAGTAAACTTAGTGGCATCCTAAAAGTGGCTGTTGGACTTCTGTATTGTCCCACTAGTGCAAAGATATTTGCAGCACGTCTGCCTGCATTGCACACTTTACTAAGCCATTATACTAGCAAACACTGAGTAAACTTAGTGGCATCCTAAAATTGGCTGTTGGACTTCTGTATTGTCCCACTAGTGCAAAGATATTTGCAGCACCTCTGCCTGCATTGCACATTCAAACTCATTGTTACTAAGCCATTATACTAGCAAACACTGAGTAAACTTAGTGGCATCCTAAAAGTGGCTGTTGGACTTCTGTATTGTCCCACTAGTGCAAAGATATTTGCAGCACGTCTGCCTGCATTGCACACTCAAACTCATTGTTACTAACCCATTATACTAGCAAACACTGAGTAAACTTAGTGGCATCCTAAAAGTGGCTGTTGGACTTCTGCATTGTCATACTAGTGCAAAGATATTTGCAGCACGTCTGCCTGCATTGCACACTCAAACTCATTGTTACTAAGCCATTATACTAGCAAACACTGAGTTAACTTAGTGGCATCCTAAACGTGGCTGTTGGAATTCTTTATTGTCCCACTAGTGCAAAGATATTTGTAGCACCTTTGCATGCATTGCACACTCAAACTCATTGTTACTAAGCCATTATACTAGCAAACACTGAGTGAACTTAGTGGCATCCTAAAAGTGGCTGTTGGACTTCAGTATTGTCCCACTAGTGTAAAGATATTTGCAGCACGTCTGCCTGCATTGCACACTCAAACTCATTGTTACTAAGCCATTATACTAGCAAACACTGAGTAAACTTAGTGGCATCCTAAACGTGGCTGTTGGACTTCTGTATTGTCCTACTAGTGCAAAGATATTTGCAGCACGTCTGCCTGCATTGCACACTCAAACTCATTGTTACTAAGCCATTATACTAGCAAACACTGAGTGAACTTAGTGGCATCCTAAACGTGGCTGTTGGACTTCTGTATTGTCCCACTAGTGCAAAGATATTTGCAGCACATTTGCCTGCATTGCACACTCAAACTCATTGTTACTAAGCCATTATACTAGCAAACACTGAGTGAACTTAGTGGCATCCTAAACGTGGCTGTTGGACTTCTGTATTGTCCCACTAGTGCAAAGATATTTGCAGCACGTCTGCCTGCATTGCACACTTTACTAAGCCATTATACTAGCAAACACTGAGTAAACTTAGTGGCATCCTAAAATTGGCTGTTGGACTTCTGTATTGTCCCACTAGTGCAAAGATATTTGCAGCACCTCTGCCTGCATTGCACATTCAAACTCATTGTTACTAAGCCATTATACTAGCAAACACTGAGTAAACTTAGTGGCATCCTAAACGTGGCTGTTGGACTTCTGTATTGTCCCACTAGTGCAAAGATATTTGCAGCACGTCTGCCTGCATTGCACACTCAAACTCATTGTTACTAAGCCATTATACTAGCAAACACTGAGTGAACTTAGTGGCATCCTAAACGTGGCTGTTGGACTTCTGTATTGTCCCACTAGTGCAAAGATATGTGCAGGACGTCTGCCTGCATTGCACAATCAAACTCATTGTTACTAAGCCATTATATTAGCAAACACTGAGTAAACTTAGTGGCATCCTAAAAGTGGCTGTTGGACTTCTGTATTGTTCCACTAGTGCAAAGATATTTGCAGCACGTCTGCCTGCATTGCACACTCAAACTCATTGTTACTAACCCATTATACTAGCAAACTCTGAGTAAACTTATAAAAGTGGCTGTTGGACTTCTGTATTGTCCTACTAGTGCAAAGATATTTGCAGCACGTCTGCCTGCATTGCACACTCAAACTCATTGTTACTAAGCCATTATACTAGCAAACACTGAGTGAACTTAGTGGCATCCTAAACGTGGCTGTTGGACTTCTGTATTGTCCCACTAGTGCAAAGATATTTGCAGCACGTCTGCCTGCATTGAACACTCAAACTCATTGTTACTAAACCATTATACTAGCAAACACTGAGTGAACTTAGTGGCATCCTAAACGTGGCTGTTGGACTTCTGTATTGTCCCACTAGTGCAAAGATATTTGCAGCACGTCTGCCTGCATTGCACACTTTACTAAGCCCTTATACTAGCAAACACTGAGTAAACTTAGTGGCATCCTAAAATTGGCTGTTGGACTTCTGTATTGTCCCACTAGTGCAAAGATATTTGCAGCACCTCTGCCTGCATTGCACATTCAAACTCATTGTTACTAAGCCATTATACTAGCAAACACTGAGTAAACTTAGTGGCATCCTAAACGTGGCTGTTGGACTTCTGTATTGTCCCACTAGTGCAAAGATATTTGCAGCACGTCTGCCTGCATTGCACACTCAAACTCATTGTTACTAAGCCATTATACTAGCAAACACTGAGTGAACTTAGTGGCATCCTAAACGTGGCTGTTGGACTTCTGTATTGTCCCACTAGTGCAAAGATATGTGCAGGACGTCTGCCTGCATTGCACAATCAAACTCATTGTTACTAAGCCATTATATTAGCAAACACTGAGTAAACTTAGTGGCATCCTAAAAGTGGCTGTTGGACTTCTGTATTGTTCCACTAGTGCAAAGATATTTGCAGCACGTCTGCCTGCATTGCACACTCAAAATCATTGTTACTAACCCATTATACTAGCAAACACTGAGTAAACTTATAAAAGTGGCTGTTGGACTTCTGTATTGTCCCACTAGTGCAAAGATATTTGCAGCACGTCTGCCTGCATTGCACACTCAAACTCATTGTTACTAAGCCATTATACTAGCAAACACTGAGTGAACTTAGTGGCATCCTAAACGTGGCTGTTGGACTTCTGTATTGTCCCACTAGTGCAAAGATATTTGCAGCACGTCTGCCTGCATTGAACACTCAAACTCATTGTTACTAAGCCATTATACTAGCAAACACTGAGTGAACTTAGTGGCATCCTAAACGTGGCTGTTGGACTTCTGTATTGTCCCACTAGTGCAAAGATATTTGCAGCACGTCTGCCTGCATTGCACACTCAAACTCATTGTTACTAAGCCATTATACTAGCAAACACTGAGTGAATTTAGTGGCATCCTAAACGTGGCTGTTGCACTTCTGTATTGTCCCACTAGTGCAAAGATATTTGCAGCACGTCTGCCTGCATTGAACACTCAAACTCATTGTTACTAAGCCATTATACTAGCAAACACTGAGTAAACTTAGTGGCATCCTAAAAGTGGCTGTTGGACTTCTGTATTGTCCCACTAGTGCAAAGATATTTGCAGCACGTCTGCCTGCATTGCACACTTTACTAAGCCATTATACTAGCAAACACTGAGTAAACTTAGTGGCATCCTAAAAGTGGCTGTTGGACTTCTGTATTGTCCCACTAGTGCAAAGATATTTGCAGCACCTCTGCCTGCATTGCACACTCAAACTCATTGTTACTAAGCCATTATACTAGCAAGCACTGAGTAAACTTAGTGGCATCCTAAACGTGGCCGTTGGACTTCTGTATTGTCCCACTAGTGCAAAGATATTTGCAGCACGTCTGCCTGCATTGCACACTCAAACTCATTGTTACTAAGCCATTATACTAGCAAACACTGAGTGAACTTAGTGGCATCCTAAACGTGGCTGTTGGACTTCTGTATTGTCCTACTAGTGCAAAGATATTTGCAGCACGTCTGCCTGCATTGCACACTCAAACTCATTGTTACTAAGCCATTATACTAGCAAACACTGAGTGAACTTAGTGGCATCCTAAACGTGGCTGTTGGACTTCTGTATTGTCCCACTAGTGCAAAGATATTTGCAGCACATTTGCCTGCATTGCACACTCAAAGTCATTGTTACTAAGCCATTATACCAGCAAACACTGAGTGAACTTAGTGGCATCCTAAACGTGGCTGTTGGACTTCTGTATTGTCCCACTAGTGCAAAGATATTTGCAGCACGTCTGCCTGCATTGAACACTCAAACTCATTGTTACTAAGCCATTATACTAGCAAACACTGAGTGAACTTAGTGGCATCCTAAAAGTGGCTGTTGGACTTCTGTATTGTCCCACTAGTGCAAAGATATTTGCAGCACGTCTGCCTGCATTGCACACTCAAACTCATTGTTACTAAGCCATTATACTAGCAAAAACTGAGTGAACTTAGTGGCATCCTGAACGTGGCTGTTGGACTTCTGTATTGTCCCACTAGTGCAAAGATATGTGCAGGACGTCTGCCTGCATTGCACAATCAAACTCATTGTTACTAAGCCATTATATTAGCAAACACTGAGTATACTTAGTGGCATCCTAAAAGTGGCTGTTGGACTTCTGTATTGTTCCACTAGTGCAAAGATATTTGCAGCACGTCTGCCTGCATTGCACACTCAAACTCATTGTTACTAACCCATTATACTAGCAAACTCTGAGTAAACTTAGTGGCATCCTAAACGTGGCTGTTGGACTTCTGTATTGTCCCACTAGTGCAAAGATATTTGCAGCACATTTGCCTGCATTGCACACTCAAAGTCATTGTTACTAAGCCATTATACCAGCAAACACTGAGTGAACTTAGTGGCATCCTAAACGTGGCTGTTGGACTTCTGTATTGTCCCACTAGTGCAAAGATATTTGCAGCACGTCTGCCTGCATTGAACACTCAAACTCATTGTTACTAAGCCATTATACTAGCAAACACTGAGTGAACTTAGTGGCATCCTAAAAGTGGCTGTTGGACTTCTGTATTGTCCCACTAGTGCAAAGATATTTGCAGCACGTCTGCCTGCATTGCACACTCAAACTCATTGTTACTAAGCCATTATACTAGCAAAAACTGAGTGAACTTAGTGGCATCCTAAACGTGGCTGTTGGACTTCTGTATTGTCCCACTAGTGCAAAGATATGTGCAGGACGTCTGCCTGCATTGCACAATCAAACTCATTGTTACTAAGCCATTATATTAGCAAACACTGAGTAAACTTAGTGGCATCCTAAAAGTGGCTGTTGGACTTCTGTATTGTTCCACTAGTGCAAAGATATTTGCAGCACGTCTGCCTGCATTGCACACTTTACTAAGCCATTATACTAGCAAACACTGAGTAAACTTAGTGGCATCCTAAAATTGGCTGTTGGACTTCTGTATTGTCCCACTAGTGCAAAGATATTTGCAGCACCTCTGCCTGCATTGCACATTCAAACTCATTGTTACTAAGCCATTATACTAGCAAACACTGAGTAAACTTAGTGGCATCCTAAAAGTGGCTGTTGGACTTCTGTATTGTCTCACTAGTGCAAAGATATTTGCAGCACGTCTGCCTGCATTGCACACTCAAACTCATTGTTACTAACCCATTATACTAGCAAACACTGAGTAAACTTAGTGGCATCCTAAAAGTGGCTGTTGGACTTCTGCATTGTCCCACTAGTGCAAAGATATTTGCAGCAGGTCTGCCTGCATTGCACACTCAAACTCATTGTTACTAAGCCATTATACTAGCAAACACTGAGTTAACTTAGTGGCATCTAAAACGTGGCTGTTGGAATTCTGTATTGTCCCACTAGTGCAAAGATATTTGTAGCACCTTTGCATGCATTGCACACTCAAACTCATTGTTACTAAGCCATTATACTAGCAAACACTGAGTGAACTTAGTGGCATCCTAAAAGTGGCTGTTGGACTTCAGTATTGTCCCACTAGTGTAAAGATATTTGCAGCACGTCTGCCTGCATTGCACACTCAAACTCATTGTTACTAAGCCATTATACTAGCAAACACTGAGTAAACTTAGTGGCATCCTAAACGTGGCTGTTGGACTTCTGTATTGTCCTACTAGTGCAAAGATATTTGCAGCTCGTCTGCCTGCATTGCACACTCAAACTTATTGTTACTAAGCCATTATACTAGCAAACACTGAGTGAACTTAGTGACATCCTAAACGTGGCTGTTGGACTTCTGTATTGTCCCACTAGTGCAAAGATATTTGCAGCACATTTGCCTGCATTGCACATTCAAACTCATTGTTACTAAGCCATTATACTAGCAAACACTGAGTGAACTTAGTGGCATCCTAAACGTGGCTGTTGGACTTCTGTATTGTCCCACTAGTGCAAAGATATTTGCAGCACGTCTGCCTGCATTGCACACTTTACTAAGCCATTATACTAGCAAACACTGAGTAAACTTAGTGGCATCCTAAAATTGGCTGTTGGACTTCTGTATTGTCCTACTAGTGCAAAGATATTTGCAGCTCGTCTGCCTGCATTGCACACTCAAACTCATTGTTACTAAGCCATTATACTAGCAAACACTGAGTGAACTTAGTGGCATCCTAAACGTGGCTGTTGGACTTCTGTATTGTCCCACTAGTGCAAAGATATGTGCAGGACGTCTGCCTGCATTGCACAATCAAACTCATTGTTACTAAGCCATTATATTAGCAAACACTGAGTAAACTTAGTGGCATCCTAAAAGTGGCTGTTGGACTTCTGTATTGTTCCACTAGTGCAAAGATATTTGCAGCACGTCTGCCTGCATTGCACACTCAAACTCATTATAGCTAAGCCATTATACTAGCAAACACTGAGTAAACTTATAAAAGTGGCTGTTGGACTTCTGTATTGTCCCACTAGTGCAAAGATATTTGCAGCACGTCTGCCTGCATTGCACACTCAAACTCATTGTTACTAAGCCATTATACTAGCAAACACTGAGTGAACTTAGTGGCATCCTAAACGTGGCTGTTGGACTTCTGTATTGTCCCACTAGTGCAAAGATATTTGCAGCACGTCTGCCTGCATTGAACACTCAAACTCATTGTTACTAAGCCATTATACTAGCAAACACTGAGTGAACTTAGTGGCATCCTAAACGTGGCTGTTGGACTTCTGTATTGTCCCACTAGTGCAAAGATATTTGCAGCACGTCTGCCTGCATTGAACACTCAAACTCATTGTTACTAAGCCATTATACTAGCAAACACTGAGTAAACTTAGTGGCATCCTAAAAGTGGCTGTTGGACTTCTGTATTGTCCCACTAGTGCAAATATATTTGCAGCACGTCTGCCTGCATTGCACACTTTACTAAGCCATTATACTAGCAAACACTGAGTAAACTTAGTGGCATCCTAAAAGTGGCTGTTGGACTTCTGTATTGTCCCACTAGTGCAAAGATATTTGCAGCACGTCTGCCTGCATTGCACACTTTACTAATCCATTATACTAGCAAACACTGAGTAAACTTAGTGGCATCCTAAAAGTGGCTGTTGGACTTCTGTATTGTCCCACTAGTGCAAAGATATTTGCAGCACCTCTGCCTGCATTGCACATTCAAACTCATTGTTACTAAGCCATTATACTAGCAAGCACTGAGTAAGCTTAGTGGCATCCTAAACGTGGCTGTTGGACTTCTGTATTGTCCCACTAGTGCAAAGATATTTGCAGCACGTCTGCCTGCATTGCACACTCAAACTCATTGTTACTAAGCCATTATACTAGCAAACACTGAGTGAACTTAGTGGCATCCTAAACGTGGCTGTTGGACTTCTGTATTGTCCCACTAGTGCAAAGATATTTGCAGCACGTCTGCCTGCATTGCACACTCAAAGTCATTGTTACTAAGCCATTATACTAGCAAACACTGAGTGAACTTAGTGGCATCCTAAACGTGGCTGTTGGACTTCTGTATTGTCCCACTAGTGCAAAGATATTTGCAGCACATTTGCCTGCATTTCACACTCAAACTCATTGTTACTAAGCCATTATACTAGCAAACACTGAGTAAACTTAGTGGCATCCTAAAAGTGGCTGTTGGACTTCTGTATTGTCCCACTAGTGCAAAGATATTTGCAGCACGTCTGCCTGCATTGCACACTTTACTAAGCCATTATACTAGCAAACACTGAGTAAACTTAGTGGCATCCTAAAAGTGGCTGTTGGACTTCTGTATTGTCCCACTAGTGCAAAGATATTTGCAGCACCTCTGCCTGCATTGCACATTCAAACTCATTGTTCTAAGCCATTATACTAGCAAACACTGAGTAAACTTAGTGGCATCCTAAAAGTGGCTGTTGGACTTCTGTATTGTCCCACTAGTGCAAAGATATTTGCAGCACATCTACCTGCATTGCACACTCAAACTGGTTGTTACTAAGCCATTATACTAGCAAACACTGAGTAAACTTAGTGGCATCCTAAATGTGGATGTTGGACTTCTGTATTGTCCCACTAGTGCAAAGATATTTGCAGCAAGTCTGCCTGCATTGCACACTCAAACTCATTGTTACTAAGCCATTATACTAGCAAACACTGAGTAAACTTAGTGGCATCCTAAAATTGGCTGTTGGACTTCTGTATTGTCCCACTAGTGCAAAGATATTTGCAGCACCTCTGCCTGCATTGCACATTCAAACTCATTGTTACTAAGCCATTATACTAGCAAACACTGAGTAAACTTAGTGGCATCCTAAACGTGGCTGTTGGACTTCTGTATTGTCCCACTTGTGCAAAGATATGTGCAGGACGTCTGCCTGCATTGCACAATCAAACTCATTGTTACTAAGCCATTATATTAGCAAACACTGAGTAAACTTAGTGGCATCCTAAAAGTGGCTGTTGGACTTCTGTATTGTCCCACTAGTGCAAAGATATTTGCAGCACGTCTGCCTGCATTGCACACTCAAACTCATTGTTACTAAGCCATTATACTAGCAAACACTGAGTGAACTTAGTGGCATCCTAAACGTGGCTGTTGGACTTCTGTATTGTCCCACTAGTGCAAAGATATTTACAGCACGTCTGCCTGCATTGCACACTCAAACTCATTGTTACTAAGCCATTATACTAGCAAACACTGAGTGAACTTAGTGGCATCCTAAACGTGGCTGTTGGACTTCTGTATTGTCCCACTAGTGCAAAGATATTTGCAGCACGTCTGCCTGCATTGCACACTCAAAGTCATTGTTACTAAGCCATTATACCAGCAAACACTGAGTGAACTTAGTGGCTTCCTAAACGTGGCTGTTGGACTTCTGTATTGTCCCACTAGTGCAAAGATATTTGCAGCACGTCTGCCTGCATTGCACACTCAAACTCATTGTTACTAAGCCATTATACTAGCAAACACTGAGTAAACTTAGTGGCATCCTAAAAGTGGCTGTTGGACTTCTGTATTGTCCCACTAGTGCAAAGATATTTGCAGCACGTCTGCCTGCATTGCACACTTTACTAAGCCATTATACTAGCAAACACTGAGTAAACTTAGTGGCATCCTAAAAGTGGCTGTTGGACTTCTGTATTGTCCCACTAGTGCAAAGATATTTGCAGCACGTCTGCCTGCATTGCACACTTTACTAAGCCATTATACTAGCAAACACTGAGTAAACTTAGTGGCATCCTAAAAGTGGCTGTTGGACTTCTGTATTGTCCCACTAGTGCAAAGATATTTGCAGCACCTCTGCCTGCATTGCAGACTCAAACTGATTGTTACTAAGCCATTATACTAGCAAACACTGAGTAAACTTAGTGGCATCCTAAAAGTGGCTGTTGGACTTCTGTATTGTCCCACTAGTGCAAAGATATTTGCAGCATGTCTGCCTGCATTGCACACTCAAACTGATTGTTACTAAGCCATTATACTAGCAAACACTGAGTAAACTTAGTGGCATCCTAAATGTGGCTGTTGGACTTCTGTATTGTCCCACTAGTGCAAAGATATTTGCAGCAAGTCTGCCTGCATTGCACACTCAAACTCATTGTTACTAAACCATTATACTAGCAAACACTGAGTAAAGTTAGTGGCATCCTAAACGTGGCTTTTGGACTTTTGTATTGTCTCACTAGTGCAAAGATATTTGCAGCACGTCTGCCTGCATTGCACACTCAAACTCATTGTTACTAAGCCATTATACTAGCAAACACTGAGTGAACTTAGTGGCATCCTAAAAGTGGCTGTTGGACTTCTGTATTGTCCCACTAGTGCAAAGATATTTGCAGCACGTCTGCCTGCATTGCACACTTTACTAAGCCATTATACTAGCAAACACTGAGTAAACTTAGTGGCATCCTAAAATTGGCTGTTGGACTTCTGTATTGTCCCACTAGTGCAAAGATATTTGCAGCACCTCTGCCTGCATTGCACATTCAAACTCATTGTTACTAAGCCATTATACTAGCAAACACTGAGTAAACTTAGTGGCATCCTAAACGTGGCTGTTGGACTTCTGTATTGTCCCACTAGTGCAAAGATACTTGCAGCACGTCTGCCTGCATTGCACACTCAAACTCATTGTTACTAAGCCATTATACTAGCAAACACTGAGTGAACTTAGTGGCATCCTAAACGTGGCTGTTGGACTTCTGTATTGTCCCACTAGTGCAAAGATATGTGCAGGACGTCTGCCTGCATTGCACAATCAAACTCATTGTTACTAAGCCATTATACTAGCAAGCACTGAGTAAGCTTAGTGGCATCCTAAACGTGGCTGTTGGACTTCTGTATTGTCCCACTAGTGCAAAGATATTTGCAGCACGTCTGCCTGCATTGCACACTTTACTAATCCATTATACTAGCAAACACTGAGTAAACTTAGTGGCATCCTAAAAGTGGCTGTTGGACTTCTGTATTGTCCCACTAGTGCAAAGATATTTGCAGCACCTCTGCCTGCATTGCACATTCAAACTCATTGTTACTAAGCCATTATACTAGCAAGCACTGAGTAAGCTTAGTGGCATCCTAAACGTGGCTGTTGGACTTCTGTATTGTCCCACTAGTGCAAGGATATTTGCAGCACGTCTGCCTGCATTGCACACTCAAACTCATTGTTACTAAGCCATTATACTAGCAAACACTGAGTGAACTTAGTGGTCATCCTAAACGTGGCTGTTGGACTTCTGTATTGTCCCACTAGTGCAAAGATATTTGCAGCACGTCTGCCTGCATTGCACACTCAAAGTCATTGTTACTAAGCCATTATACTAGCAAACACTGAGTGAACTTAGTGGCATCCTAAACGTGGCTGTTGGACTTCTGTATTGTCCCACTAGTGCAAAGATATTTGCAGCACATTTGCCTGCATTTCACACTCAAACTCATTGTTACTAAGCCATTATACTAGCAAACACTGAGTAAACTTAGTGGCATCCTAAAAGTGGCTGTTGGACTTCTGTATTGTCCCACTAGTGCAAAGATATTTGCAGCACGTCTGCCTGCATTGCACACTTTACTAAGCCATTATACTAGCAAACACTGAGTAAACTTAGTGGCATCCTAAAAGTGGCTGTTGGACTTCTGTATTGTCCCACTAGTGCAAAGATATTTGCAGCACCTCTGCCTGCATTGCACATTCAAACTCATTGTTCTAAGCCATTATACTAGCAAACACTGAGTAAACTTAGTGGCATCCTAAAAGTGGCTGTTGGACTTCTGTATTGTCCCACTAGTGCAAAGATATTTGCAGCACATCTACCTGCATTGCACACTCAAACTGGTTGTTACTAAGCCATTATACTAGCAAACACTGAGTAAACTTAGTGGCATCCTAAATGTGGATGTTGGACTTCTGTATTGTCCCACTAGTGCAAAGATATTTGCAGCAAGTCTGCCTGCATTGCACACTCAAACTCATTGTTACTAAGCCATTATACTAGCAAACACTGAGTAAACTTAGTGGCATCCTAAAATTGGCTGTTGGACTTCTGTATTGTCCCACTAGTGCAAAGATATTTGCAGCACCTCTGCCTGCATTGCACATTCAAACTCATTGTTACTAAGCCATTATACTAGCAAACACTGAGTAAACTTAGTGGCATCCTAAACGTGGCTGTTGGACTTCTGTATTGTCCCACTTGTGCAAAGATATGTGCAGGACGTCTGCCTGCATTGCACAATCAAACTCATTGTTACTAAGCCATTATATTAGCAAACACTGAGTAAACTTAGTGGCATCCTAAAAGTGGCTGTTGGACTTCTGTATTGTCCCACTAGTGCAAAGATATTTGCAGCACGTCTGCCTGCATTGCACACTCAAACTCATTGTTACTAAGCCATTATACTAGCAAACACTGAGTGAACTTAGTGGCATCCTAAACGTGGCTGTTGGACTTCTGTATTGTCCCACTAGTGCAAAGATATTTACAGCACGTCTGCCTGCATTGCACACTCAAACTCATTGTTACTAAGCCATTATACTAGCAAACACTGAGTGAACTTAGTGGCATCCTAAACGTGGCTGTTGGACTTCTGTATTGTCCCACTAGTGCAAAGATATTTGCAGCACGTCTGCCTGCATTGCACACTCAAAGTCATTGTTACTAAGCCATTATACCAGCAAACACTGAGTGAACTTAGTGGCTTCCTAAACGTGGCTGTTGGACTTCTGTATTGTCCCACTAGTGCAAAGATATTTGCAGCACGTCTGCCTGCATTGCACACTCAAACTCATTGTTACTAAGCCATTATACTAGCAAACACTGAGTAAACTTAGTGGCATCCTAAAAGTGGCTGTTGGACTTCTGTATTGTCCCACTAGTGCAAAGATATTTGCAGCACGTCTGCCTGCATTGCACACTTTACTAAGCCATTATACTAGCAAACACTGAGTAAACTTAGTGGCATCCTAAAAGTGGCTGTTGGACTTCTGTATTGTCCCACTAGTGCAAAGATATTTGCAGCACGTCTGCCTGCATTGCACATTCAAACTCATTGTTACTAAGCCATTATACTAGCAAGCACTGAGTGAACTTAGTGGCATCCTAAAAGTGGCTGTTGGACTTCTGTATTGTCCCACTAGTGCAAAGATATTTGCAGCATGTCTGCCTGCATTGCACACTCAAACTGATTGTTACTAAGCCATTATACTAGCAAACACTGAGTAAACTTAATGGCATCCTAAATGTGGCTTTTGGACTTTTGTATTGTCTCACTAGTGCAAAGATATTTGCAGCACGTCTGCCAGCATTGCACACTCAAACTGATTGTTACTAAGCCATTATACTAGCAAACACTGAGTGAACATAGTGGCATCCTAAACGTGGCTGTTGGACTTCTGTATTGTCCCACTAGTGCAAAGAAATTTGCAGCACGTCTGCTTGCATTGCACACTCAAACTCATTGTTACTAAGCCATTATACTAGCAAACACTGAGTAAACTTAGTGGCATCCTAAAAGTGGCTGTTGGACTTCTGTATTGTCCCACTAGTGCAAAGATATTTGCAGCACGTCTGCCTGCATTGCACACTTTACTAAGCCATTATACTAGCAAACACTGAGTAAACTTAGTGGCATCCTAAAAGTGGCTGTTGGACTTCTGTATTGTCCCACTAGTGCAAAGATATTTGCAGCACGTCTGCCTGCATTGCACACTTTACTAAGCCATTATACTAGCAAACACTGAGTAAACTTAGTGGCATCCTAAAAGTGGCTGTTGGACTTCTGTATTGTCCCACTAGTGCAAAGATATTTGCAGCACCTCTGCCTGCATTGCAGACTCAAACTGATTGTTACTAAGCCATTATACTAGCAAACACTGAGTAAACTTAGTGGCATCCTAAAAGTGGCTGTTGGACTTCTGTATTGTCCCACTAGTGCAAAGATATTTGCAGCAAGTCTGCCTGCATTGCACACTCAAACTCATTGTTACTAAACCATTATACTAGCAAACACTGAGTAAAGTTAGTGGCATCCTAAACGTGGCTTTTGGACTTTTGTATTGTCTCACTAGTGCAAAGATATTTGCAGCACGTCTGCCTGCATTGCACACTCAAACTCATTGTTACTAAGCCATTATACTAGCAAACACTGAGTGAACTTAGTGGCATCCTAAAAGTGGCTGTTGGACTTCTGTATTGTCCCACTAGTGCAAAGATATTTGCAGCACGTCTGCCTGCATTGCACACTTTACTAAGCCATTATACTAGCAAACACTGAGTAAACTTAGTGGCATCCTAAAATTGGCTGTTGGACTTCTGTATTGTCCCACTAGTGCAAAGATATTTGCAGCACCTCTGCCTGCATTGCACATTCAAACTCATTGTTACTAAGCCATTATACTAGCAAACACTGAGTAAACTTAGTGGCATCCTAAACGTGGCTGTTGGACTTCTGTATTGTCCCACTAGTGCAAAGATATTTGCAGCACGTCTGCCTGCATTGCACACTCAAACTCATTGTTACTAAGCCATTATACTAGCAAACACTGAGTGAACTTAGTGGCATCCTAAACGTGGCTGTTGGACTTCTGTATTGTCCCACTAGTGCAAAGATATGTGCAGGACGTCTGCCTGCATTGCACAATCAAACTCATTGTTACTAAGCCATTATACTAGCAAGCACTGAGTAAGCTTAGTGGCATCCTAAACGTGGCTGTTGGACTTCTGTATTGTCCCACTAGTGCAAAGATATTTGCAGCACGTCTGCCTGCATTGCACACTTTACTAATCCATTATACTAGCAAACACTGAGTAAACTTAGTGGCATCCTAAAAGTGGCTGTTGGACTTCTGTATTGTCCCACTAGTGCAAAGATATTTGCAGCACCTCTGCCTGCATTGCACATTCAAACTCATTGTTACTAAGCCATTATACTAGCAAGCACTGAGTAAGCTTAGTGGCATCCTAAACGTGGCTGTTGGACTTCTGTATTGTCCCACTAGTGCAAAGATATTTGCAGCACGTCTGCCTGCATTGCACACTCAAACTCATTGTTACTAAGCCATTATACTAGCAAACACTGAGTGAACTTAGTGGTCATCCTAAACGTGGCTGTTGGACTTCTGTATTGTCCCACTAGTGCAAAGATATTTGCAGCACGTCTGCCTGCATTGCACACTCAAAGTCATTGTTACTAAGCCATTATACTAGCAAACACTGAGTGAACTTAGTGGCATCCTAAACGTGGCTGTTGGACTTCTGTATTGTCCCACTAGTGCAAAGATATTTGCAGCACATTTGCCTGCATTTCACACTCAAACTCATTGTTACTAAGCCATTATACTAGCAAACACTGAGTAAACTTAGTGGCATCCTAAAAGTGGCTGTTGGACTTCTGTATTGTCCCACTAGTGCAAAGATATTTGCAGCACGTCTGCCTGCATTGCACACTTTACTAAGCCATTATACTAGCAAACACTGAGTAAACTTAGTGGCATCCTAAAAGTGGCTGTTGGACTTCTGTATTGTCCCACTAGTGCAAAGATATTTGCAGCACCTCTGCCTGCATTGCACATTCAAACTCATTGTTCTAAGCCATTATACTAGCAAACACTGAGTAAACTTAGTGGCATCCTAAAAGTGGCTGTTGGACTTCTGTATTGTCCCACTAGTGCAAAGATATTTGCAGCACATCTACCTGCATTGCACACTCAAACTGGTTGTTACTAAGCCATTATACTAGCAAACACTGAGTAAACTTAGTGGCATCCTAAATGTGGATGTTGGACTTCTGTATTGTCCCACTAGTGCAAAGATATTTGCAGCAAGTCTGCCTGCATTGCACACTCAAACTCATTGTTACTAAGCCATTATACTAGCAAACACTGAGTAAACTTAGTGGCATCCTAAAATTGGCTGTTGGACTTCTGTATTGTCCCACTAGTGCAAAGATATTTGCAGCACCTCTGCCTGCATTGCACATTCAAACTCATTGTTACTAAGCCATTATACTAGCAAACACTGAGTAAACTTAGTGGCATCCTAAACGTGGCTGTTGGACTTCTGTATTGTCCCACTTGTGCAAAGATATGTGCAGGACGTCTGCCTGCATTGCACAATCAAACTCATTGTTACTAAGCCATTATATTAGCAAACACTGAGTAAACTTAGTGGCATCCTAAAAGTGGCTGTTGGACTTCTGTATTGTCCCACTAGTGCAAAGATATTTGCAGCACGTCTGCCTGCATTGCACACTCAAACTCATTGTTACTAAGCCATTATACTAGCAAACACTGAGTGAACTTAGTGGCATCCTAAACGTGGCTGTTGGACTTCTGTATTGTCCCACTAGTGCAAAGATATTTACAGCACGTCTGCCTGCATTGCACACTCAAAC
Organism: Anomaloglossus baeobatrachus; assembly: GCF_048569485.1. Lineage (NCBI taxonomy): Eukaryota > Metazoa > Chordata > Amphibia > Anura > Aromobatidae > Anomaloglossus > Anomaloglossus baeobatrachus. The sequence continues at coordinate 292,498,549 of NC_134358.1, read as the reverse complement.
TCATTGTTACTAAGCCATTATACTAGCAAACACTGAGTGAACTTAGTGGCATCCTAAACGTGGCTGTTGGACTTCTGTATTGTCCCACTAGTGCAAAGATATTTGCAGCACGTCTGCCTGCATTGCACACTCAAAGTCATTGTTACTAAGCCATTATACCAGCAAACACTGAGTGAACTTAGTGGCTTCCTAAACGTGGCTGTTGGACTTCTGTATTGTCCCACTAGTGCAAAGATATTTGCAGCACGTCTGCCTGCATTGCACACTCAAACTCATTGTTACTAAGCCATTATACTAGCAAACACTGAGTAAACTTAGTGGCATCCTAAAAGTGGCTGTTGGACTTCTGTATTGTCCCACTAGTGCAAAGATATTTGCAGCACGTCTGCCTGCATTGCACACTTTACTAAGCCATTATACTAGCAAACACTGAGTAAACTTAGTGGCATCCTAAAAGTGGCTGTTGGACTTCTGTATTGTCCCACTAGTGCAAAGATATTTGCAGCACGTCTGCCTGCATTGCACATTCAAACTCATTGTTACTAAGCCATTATACTAGCAAGCACTGAGTGAACTTAGTGGCATCCTAAAAGTGGCTGTTGGACTTCTGTATTGTCCCACTAGTGCAAAGATATTTGCAGCATGTCTGCCTGCATTGCACACTCAAACTGATTGTTACTAAGCCATTATACTAGCAAACACTGAGTAAACTTAATGGCATCCTAAATGTGGCTTTTGGACTTTTGTATTGTCTCACTAGTGCAAAGATATTTGCAGCACGTCTGCCAGCATTGCACACTCAAACTGATTGTTACTAAGCCATTATACTAGCAAACACTGAGTGAACATAGTGGCATCCTAAACGTGGCTGTTGGACTTCTGTATTGTCCCACTAGTGCAAAGAAATTTGCAGCACGTCTGCTTGCATTGCACACTCAAACTCATTGTTACTAAGCCATTATACTAGCAAACACTGAGTAAACTTAGTGGCATCCTAAAAGTGGCTGTTGGACTTCTGTATTGTCCCACTAGTGCAAAGATATTTGCAGCACGTCTGCCTGCATTGCACACTTTACTAAGCCATTATACTAGCAAACACTGAGTAAACTTAGTGGCATCCTAAAAGTGGCTGTTGGACTTCTGTATTGTCCCACTAGTGCAAAGATATTTGCAGCACGTCTGCCTGCATTGCACACTTTACTAAGCCATTATACTAGCAAACACTGAGTAAACTTAGTGGCATCCTAAAAGTGGCTGTTGGACTTCTGTATTGTCCCACTAGTGCAAAGATATTTGCAGCACCTCTGCCTGCATTGCAGACTCAAACTGATTGTTACTAAGCCATTATACTAGCAAACACTGAGTAAACTTAGTGGCATCCTAAAAGTGGCTGTTGGACTTCTGTATTGTCCCACTAGTGCAAAGATATTTGCAGCATGTCTGCCTGCATTGCACACTCAAACTGATTGTTACTAAGCCATTATACTAGCAAACACTGAGTAAACTTAGTGGCATCCTAAATGTGGCTGTTGGACTTCTGTATTGTCCCACTAGTGCAAAGATATTTGCAGCAAGTCTGCCTGCATTGCACACTCAAACTCATTGTTACTAAACCATTATACTAGCAAACACTGAGTAAAGTTAGTGGCATCCTAAACGTGGCTTTTGGACTTTTGTATTGTCTCACTAGTGCAAAGATATTTGCAGCACGTCTGCCTGCATTGCACACTCAAACTCATTGTTACTAAGCCATTATACTAGCAAACACTGAGTGAACTTAGTGGCATCCTAAAAGTGGCTGTTGGACTTCTGTATTGTCCCACTAGTGCAAAGATATTTGCAGCACGTCTGCCTGCATTGCACACTTTACTAAGCCATTATACTAGCAAACACTGAGTAAACTTAGTGGCATCCTAAAATTGGCTGTTGGACTTCTGTATTGTCCCACTAGTGCAAAGATATTTGCAGCACCTCTGCCTGCATTGCACATTCAAACTCATTGTTACTAAGCCATTATACTAGCAAACACTGAGTAAACTTAGTGGCATCCTAAACGTGGCTGTTGGACTTCTGTATTGTCCCACTAGTGCAAAGATATTTGCAGCACGTCTGCCTGCATTGCACACTCAAACTCATTGTTACTAAGCCATTATACTAGCAAACACTGAGTAAACTTAGTGGCATCCTAAACGTGGCTGTTGGACTTCTGTATTGTCCCACTAGTGCAAAGATATGTGCAGGACGTCTGCCTGCATTGCACAATCAAACTCATTGTTACTAAGCCATTATATTAGCAAACACTGAGTAAACTTAGTGGCATCCTAAAAGTGGCTGTTGGACTTCTGTATTGTCCCACTAGTGCAAAGATATTTGCAGCACCTCTGCCTGCATTGCACATTCAAACTCATTGTTACTAAGCCATTATACTAGCAAACACTGAGTAAACTTAGTGGCATCCTAAAATTGGCTGTTGGACTTCTGTATTGTCCCACTAGTGCAAAGATATTTGCAGCACGTCTGCCTGCATTGCACACTCAAACTCATTGTTACTAACTCATTATACTAGCAAACACTGAGTAAACTTATAAAAGTGGCTGTTGGACTTCTGTATTGTCCCACTAGTGCAAAGATATTTGCAGCACCTCTGCCTGCATTGCACACTCAAACTCATTGTTACTAAGCCATTATACTAGCAAACACTGAGTGAACTTAGTGGCATCCTAAACGTGGCTGTTGGACTTCTGTATTGTCCCACTAGTGCAAAGATATTTGCAGCACGTCTGCCTGCATTGCACACTCAAACTCATTGTTACTAAGCCATTATACTAGCAAACACTGAGTGAACTTAGTGGCATCCTAAACGTGGCTGTTGGACTTCTGTATTGTCCCACTAGTGCAAAGATATTTGCAGCACGTCTGCCTGCATTGCACACTCAAACTCATTGTTACTAAGCCATTAAACTAGCAAACACTGAGCAAACTTAGTGGCATCCTAAAAGTGGCTGTTGGACTTCTGTATTGTCCCACTAGTGCAAAGATATTTGCAGCACGTCTGCCTGCATTGCACACTTTACTAAGCCATTATACTAGCAAACACTGAGTAAACTTAGTGGCATCCTAAAAGTGGCTGTTGGACTTCTGTATTGTCCCACTAGTGCAAAGATATTTGCAGCATGTCTGCCTGCATTGCACACTCAAACTGATTGTTACTAAGCCATTATACTAGCAAACACTGAGTAAACTTAGTGGCATCCTAAATGTGGCTTTTGGACTTTTGTATTGTCTCACTAGTGCAAAGATATTTGCAGCACGTCTGCCTGCATTGCACACTCAAACTCATTGTTACTAAGCCATTATACTAGCAAACACTGAGTGAACTTTGTGGCATCCTAAACGTGGCTGTTGGACTTCTGTATTGTCCCACTAGTTCAAAGATATTTGCAGCAAGTCTACCTGCATTGCACACTCAAACTCATTGTTACTAAGCCATTATACTAGCAAACACTGAGTGAACTTAGTGGCATCCTAAACGTGGCTGTTGGACTTCTGTATTGTCCCACTAGTGCAAAGATATTTGCAGCACGTCTGCCTGCATTGCACACTCAAAGTCATTGTTACTAAGCCATTATACCAGCAAACACTGAGTGAACTTAGTGGCTTCCTAAACGTGGCTGTTGGACTTCTGTATTGTCCCACTAGTGCAAAGATATTTGCAGCACGTCTGCCTGCATTGCACACTCAAACTCATTGTTACTAAGCCATTATACTAGCAAACACTGAGTAAACTTAGTGGCATCCTAAAAGTGGCTGTTGGACTTCTGTATTGTCCCACTAGTGCAAAGATATTTGCAGCACGTCTGCCTGCATTGCACACTCAAACTCATTGTTACTAAGCCATTATACTAGCAAACACTGAGTAAACTTAGTGGCATCCTAAACGTGGCTGTTGGACTTCTGTATTGTCCCACTAGTGCAAAGATATGTGCAGGACGTCTGCCTGCATTGCACAATCAAACTCATTGTTACTAAGCCATTATATTAGCAAACACTGAGTAAACTTAGTGGCATCCTAAAAGTGGCTGTTGGACTTCTGTATTGTCCCACTAGTGCAAAGATATTTGCAGCACCTCTGCCTGCATTGCACATTCAAACTCATTGTTACTAAGCCATTATACTAGCAAACACTGAGTAAACTTAGTGGCATCCTAAAATTGGCTGTTGGACTTCTGTATTGTCCCACTAGTGCAAAGATATTTGCAGCACGTCTGCCTGCATTGCACACTTTACTAAGCCATTATACTAGCAAACACTGAGTAAACTTAGTGGCATCCTAAAAGTGGCTGTTGGACTTCTGTATTGTCCCACTAGTGCAAAGATATTTGCAGCACGTCTGCCTGCATTGCACACTTTACTAAGCCATTATACTAGCAAACACTGAGTAAACTTAGTGGCATCCTAAAAGTGGCTGTTGGACTTCTGTATTGTCCCACTAGTGCAAAGATATTTGCAGCACCTCTGCCTGCATTGCAGACTCAAACTGATTGTTACTAAGCCATTATACTAGCAAACACTGAGTAAACTTAGTGGCATCCTAAAAGTGGCTGTTGGACTTCTGTATTGTCCCACTAGTGCAAAGATATTTGCAGCATGTCTGCCTGCATTGCACACTCAAACTGATTGTTACTAAGCCATTATACTAGCAAACACTGAGTAAACTTAGTGGCATCCTAAATGTGGCTGTTGGACTTCTGTATTGTCCCACTAGTGCAAAGATATTTGCAGCAAGTCTGCCTGCATTGCACACTCAAACTCATTGTTACTAAACCATTATACTAGCAAACACTGAGTAAAGTTAGTGGCATCCTAAACGTGGCTTTTGGACTTTTGTATTGTCTCACTAGTGCAAAGATATTTGCAGCACGTCTGCCTGCATTGCACACTCAAACTCATTGTTACTAAGCCATTATACTAGCAAACACTGAGTGAACTTAGTGGCATCCTAAAAGTGGCTGTTGGACTTCTGTATTGTCCCACTAGTGCAAAGATATTTGCAGCACGTCTGCCTGCATTGCACACTTTACTAAGCCATTATACTAGCAAACACTGAGTAAACTTAGTGGCATCCTAAAATTGGCTGTTGGACTTCTGTATTGTCCCACTAGTGCAAAGATATTTGCAGCACCTCTGCCTGCATTGCACATTCAAACTCATTGTTACTAAGCCATTATACTAGCAAACACTGAGTAAACTTAGTGGCATCCTAAACGTGGCTGTTGGACTTCTGTATTGTCCCACTAGTGCAAAGATATTTGCAGCACGTCTGCCTGCATTGCACACTCAAACTCATTGTTACTAAGCCATTATACTAGCAAACACTGAGTAAACTTAGTGGCATCCTAAACGTGGCTGTTGGACTTCTGTATTGTCCCACTAGTGCAAAGATATGTGCAGGACGTCTGCCTGCATTGCACAATCAAACTCATTGTTACTAAGCCATTATATTAGCAAACACTGAGTAAACTTAGTGGCATCCTAAAAGTGGCTGTTGGACTTCTGTATTGTCCCACTAGTGCAAAGATATTTGCAGCACCTCTGCCTGCATTGCACATTCAAACTCATTGTTACTAAGCCATTATACTAGCAAACACTGAGTAAACTTAGTGGCATCCTAAAATTGGCTGTTGGACTTCTGTATTGTCCCACTAGTGCAAAGATATTTGCAGCACGTCTGCCTGCATTGCACACTCAAACTCATTGTTACTAACTCATTATACTAGCAAACACTGAGTAAACTTATAAAAGTGGCTGTTGGACTTCTGTATTGTCCCACTAGTGCAAAGATATTTGCAGCACCTCTGCCTGCATTGCACACTCAAACTCATTGTTACTAAGCCATTATACTAGCAAACACTGAGTGAACTTAGTGGCATCCTAAACGTGGCTGTTGGACTTCTGTATTGTCCCACTAGTGCAAAGATATTTGCAGCACGTCTGCCTGCATTGCACACTCAAACTCATTGTTACTAAGCCATTATACTAGCAAACACTGAGTGAACTTAGTGGCATCCTAAACGTGGCTGTTGGACTTCTGTATTGTCCCACTAGTGCAAAGATATTTGCAGCACGTCTGCCTGCATTGCACACTCAAACTCATTGTTACTAAGCCATTAAACTAGCAAACACTGAGCAAACTTAGTGGCATCCTAAAAGTGGCTGTTGGACTTCTGTATTGTCCCACTAGTGCAAAGATATTTGCAGCACGTCTGCCTGCATTGCACACTTTACTAAGCCATTATACTAGCAAACACTGAGTAAACTTAGTGGCATCCTAAAAGTGGCTGTTGGACTTCTGTATTGTCCCACTAGTGCAAAGATATTTGCAGCATGTCTGCCTGCATTGCACACTCAAACTGATTGTTACTAAGCCATTATACTAGCAAACACTGAGTAAACTTAGTGGCATCCTAAATGTGGCTTTTGGACTTTTGTATTGTCTCACTAGTGCAAAGATATTTGCAGCACGTCTGCCTGCATTGCACACTCAAACTCATTGTTACTAAGCCATTATACTAGCAAACACTGAGTGAACTTTGTGGCATCCTAAACGTGGCTGTTGGACTTCTGTATTGTCCCACTAGTTCAAAGATATTTGCAGCAAGTCTACCTGCATTGCACACTCAAACTCATTGTTACTAAGCCATTATACTAGCAAACACTGAGTGAACTTAGTGGCATCCTAAACGTGGCTGTTGGACTTCTGTATTGTCCCACTAGTGCAAAGATATTTGCAGCACGTCTGCCTGCATTGCACACTCAAAGTCATTGTTACTAAGCCATTATACCAGCAAACACTGAGTGAACTTAGTGGCTTCCTAAACGTGGCTGTTGGACTTCTGTATTGTCCCACTAGTGCAAAGATATTTGCAGCACGTCTGCCTGCATTGCACACTCAAACTCATTGTTACTAAGCCATTATACTAGCAAACACTGAGTAAACTTAGTGGCATCCTAAAAGTGGCTGTTGGACTTCTGTATTGTCCCACTAGTGCAAAGATATTTGCAGCACGTCTGCCTGCATTGCACACTTTACTAAGCCATTATACTAGCAAACACTGAGTAAACTTAGTGGCATCCTAAAAGTGGCTGTTGGACTTCTGTATTGTCCCACTAGTGCAAAGATATTTGCAGCACGTCTGCCTGCATTGCACATTCAAACTCATTGTTACTAAGCCATTATACTAGCAAGCACTGAGTGAACTTAGTGGCATCCTAAAAGTGGCTGTTGGACTTCTGTATTGTCCCACTAGTGCAAAGATATTTGCAGCATGTCTGCCTGCATTGCACACTCAAACTGATTGTTACTAAGCCATTATACTAGCAAACACTGAGTAAACTTAATGGCATCCTAAATGTGGCTTTTGGACTTTTGTATTGTCTCACTAGTGCAAAGATATTTGCAGCACGTCTGCCAGCATTGCACACTCAAACTGATTGTTACTAAGCCATTATACTAGCAAACACTGAGTGAACATAGTGGCATCCTAAACGTGGCTGTTGGACTTCTGTATTGTCCCACTAGTGCAAAGAAATTTGCAGCACGTCTGCTTGCATTGCACACTCAAACTCATTGTTACTAAGCCATTATACTAGCAAACACTGAGTAAACTTAGTGGCATCCTAAAAGTGGCTGTTGGACTTCTGTATTGTCCCACTAGTGCAAAGATATTTGCAGCACGTCTGCCTGCATTGCACACTTTACTAAGCCAATTATACTAGCAAACACTGAGTAAACTTAGTGGCATCCTAAAAGTGGCTGTTGGACTTCTGTATTGTCCCACTAGTGCAAAGATATTTGCAGCACGTCTGCCTGCATTGCACACTTTACTAAGCCATTATACTAGCAAACACTGAGTAAACTTAGTGGCATCCTAAAAGTGGCTGTTGGACTTCTGTATTGTCCCACTAGTGCAAAGATATTTGCAGCACCTCTGCCTGCATTGCAGACTCAAACTGATTGTTACTAAGCCATTATACTAGCAAACACTGAGTAAACTTAGTGGCATCCTAAAAGTGGCTGTTGGACTTCTGTATTGTCCCACTAGTGCAAAGATATTTGCAGCATGTCTGCCTGCATTGCACACTCAAACTGATTGTTACTAAGCCATTATACTAGCAAACACTGAGTAAACTTAGTGGCATCCTAAATGTGGCTGTTGGACTTCTGTATTGTCCCACTAGTGCAAAGATATTTGCAGCAAGTCTGCCTGCATTGCACACTCAAACTCATTGGTACTAAACCATTATACTAGCAAACACTGAGTAAAGTTAGTGGCATCCTAAACGTGGCTTTTGGACTTTTGTATTGTCTCACTAGTGCAAAGATATTTGCAGCACGTCTGCCTGCATTGCACACTCAAACTCATTGTTACTAAGCCATTATACTAGCAAACACTGAGTGAACTTAGTGGCATCCTAAAAGTGGCTGTTGGACTTCTGTATTGTCCCACTAGTGCAAAGATATTTGCAGCACGTCTGCCTGCATTGCACACTTTACTAAGCCATTATACTAGCAAACACTGAGTAAACTTAGTGGCATCCTAAAATTGGCTGTTGGACTTCTGTATTGTCCCACTAGTGCAAAGATATTTGCAGCACCTCTGCCTGCATTGCACATTCAAACTCATTGTTACTAAGCCATTATACTAGCAAACACTGAGTAAACTTAGTGGCATCCTAAACGTGGCTGTTGGACTTCTGTATTGTCCCACTAGTGCAAAGATATTTGCAGCACGTCTGCCTGCATTGCACACTCAAACTCATTGTTACTAAGCCATTATACTAGCAAACACTGAGTGAACTTAGTGGCATCCTAAACGTGGCTGTTGGACTTCTGTATTGTCCCACTAGTGCAAAGATATGTGCAGGACGTCTGCCTGCATTGCACAATCAAACTCATTGTTACTAAGCCATTATATTAGCAAACACTGAGTAAACTTAGTGGCATCCTAAAAGTGGCTGTTGGACTTCTGTATTGTCCCACTAGTGCAAAGATATTTGCAGCACCTCTGCCTGCATTGCACATTCAAACTCATTGTTACTAAGCCATTATACTAGCAAACACTGAGTAAACTTAGTGGCATCCTAAAATTGGCTGTTGGACTTCTGTATTGTCCCACTAGTGCAAAGATATTTGCAGCACGTCTGCCTGCATTGCACACTCAAACTCATTGTTACTAACTCATTATACTAGCAAACACTGAGTAAACTTATAAAAGTGGCTGTTGGACTTCTGTATTGTCCCACTAGTGCAAAGATATTTGCAGCACCTCTGCCTGCATTGCACACTCAAACTCATTGTTACTAAGCCATTATACTAGCAAACACTGAGTGAACTTAGTGGCATCCTAAACGTGGCTGTTGGACTTCTGTATTGTCCCACTAGTGCAAAGATATTTGCAGCACGTCTGCCTGCATTGCACACTCAAACTCATTGTTACTAAGCCATTATACTAGCAAACACTGAGTGAACTTAGTGGCATCCTAAACGTGGCTGTTGGACTTCTGTATTGTCCCACTAGTGCAAAGATATTTGCAGCACGTCTGCCTGCATTGCACACTCAAACTCATTGTTACTAAGCCATTAAACTAGCAAACACTGAGCAAACTTAGTGGCATCCTAAAAGTGGCTGTTGGACTTCTGTATTGTCCCACTAGTGCAAAGATATTTGCAGCACGTCTGCCTGCATTGCACACTTTACTAAGCCATTATACTAGCAAACACTGAGTAAACTTAGTGGCATCCTAAAAGTGGCTGTTGGACTTCTGTATTGTCCCACTAGTGCAAAGATATTTGCAGCATGTCTGCCTGCATTGCACACTCAAACTGATTGTTACTAAGCCATTATACTAGCAAACACTGAGTAAACTTAGTGGCATCCTAAATGTGGCTTTTGGACTTTTGTATTGTCTCACTAGTGCAAAGATATTTGCAGCACGTCTGCCTGCATTGCACACTCAAACTCATTGTTACTAAGCCATTATACTAGCAAACACTGAGTGAACTTTGTGGCATCCTAAACGTGGCTGTTGGACTTCTGTATTGTCCCACTAGTTCAAAGATATTTGCAGCAAGTCTACCTGCATTGCACACTCAAACTCATTGTTACTAAGCCATTATACTAGCAAACACTGAGTGAACATAGTGGCATCCTAAACGTGGCTGTTGGACTTCTGTATTGTCCCACTAGTGCAAAGATATTTGCAGCACGTCTGCTTGCATTGCACACTCAAACTCATTGTTACTAAGCCATTATACTAGCAAACACTGAGTAAACTTAGTGGCATCCTAAAAGTGGCTGTTGGACTTCTGTATTGTCCCACTAGTGCAAAGATATTTGCAGCACGTCTGCCAGCATTGCACACTCAAACTGATTGTTACTAAGCCATTATGCTAGCAAACACTGAGTGAACATAGTGGCATCCTAAACGTGGCTGTTGGACTTCTGTATTGTCCCACTAGTGCAAAGATATTTGCAGCACGTCTGCTTGCATTGCACACTCAAACTCATTGTTACTAAGCCATTATACTAGCAAACACTGAGTAAACTTAGTGGCATCCTAAACGTGGCTGTTGGACTTCTGTATTGTCCCACTAGTGCAAAGAAATTTGCAGCACGTCTGCTTGCATTGCACACTCAAACTCATTGTTACTAAGCCATTATACTAGCAAACACTGAGTAAACTTAGTGGCATCCTAAAAGTGGCTGTTGGACTTCTGTATTGTCCCACTAGTGCAAAGATATTTGCAGCACGTCTGCCTGCATTGCACACTTTACTAAGCCATTATACTAGCAAACACTGAGTAAACTTAGTGGCATCCTAAAAGTGGCTGTTGGACTTCTGTATTGTCCCACTAGTGCAAAGATATTTGCAGCACCTCTGCCTGCATTGCACACTCAAACTGATTGTTACTAAGCCATTATACTAGCAAACACTGAGTAAACTTAGTGGCATCCTAAATGTGGCTGTTGGACTTCTGTATTGTCCCACTAGTGCAAAGATATTTGCAGCAAGTCTGCCTGCATTGCACACTCAAACTCATTGTTACTAAGCCATTATACTAGCAAACACTGAGTAAAGTTAGTGGCATCCTAAACGTGGCTTTTGGACTTTTGTATTGTCTCACTAGTGCAAAGATATTTGCAGCACGTCTGCCTGCATTGCACATTCAAACTCATTGTTACTAAGCCATTATACTAGCAAACACTGAGTGAACTTTGTGGCATCCTAAACGTGGCTGTTGGACTTCTGTATTGTCCCACTAGTTCAAAGATATTTGCAGCAAGTCTGCCTGCATTGCACACTCAAACTCATTGTTACTAAGCCATTATACTAGCAAACACTGAGTGAACTTAGTGGCATCCTAAAAGTGGCTGTTGGACTTCTGTATTGTCCCACTAGTGCAAAGATATTTGCAGCACGTCTGCCAGCATTGCACACTCAAACTGATTGTTACTAAGCCATTATACTAGCAAACACTGAGTGAACATAGTGGCATCCTAAACGTGGCTGTTGGACTTCTGTATTGTCCCACTAGTGCAAAGAAATTTGCAGCACGTCTGCTTGCATTGCACACTCAAACTCATTGTTACTAAGCCATTATACTAGCAAACACTGAGTGAACTTAGTGGCATCCTAAACGTGGCTGTTGGACTCCATTATTGTCCCACTGGTGCCAAGCTATTTCTAGCAGCTGTGCAGGACACCCTCCTGCTCTGTTTTTAATAAGCTATAATGATAGCAAAAAATACTGCCATTTAGTGGCATCATAGAACTGGATGTTGTATTTCATTAGTGCCCCACTGGTGCCAAGCATTTCTAGCACCTGTGCAGGACACCCTCCTGCTCTGTTTTTAATAAGCTATAATGATAGCAAAAAATACTGCCATTTAGTGGCATCATAGAACTGGATGTTGTATTGCATTATTGTCCCACTGGTGCCAAGCTTTTTCTAGCACCTCTGCATGACACACTCCTGCTCTGCTTTTAATAAGCTATAATGATAGCAAAAAATACTGCCATTTAGTGGCATCATAGAACTGGCTGTTGTATTCCATTAGTGCCCCACTGGTGCCAAGCTATTTCTAGCACCTGTGCAGGACACCCTCCTGCTCTGTTTTTAATAAGCTATAATGATAGCAAAAAATACTGCCATTTAGTGGCATCATAGAACTGGATGTTGTATTTCATTAGTGCCCCACTGGTGCCAAGCATTTCTAGCACCTGTGCAGGACACCCTCCTGCTCTGTTTTTAATAAGCTATAATGATAGCAAAAAATACTGCCATTTAGTGGCATCATAGAACTGGATGTTGTATTGCATTATTGTCCCACTGGTGCCAAGCTTTTTATAGCACCTCTGCATGACACACTCCTGCTCTGCTTTTAATAAGCTATAATGATAGCAAAAAATACTGCCATTTAGTGGCATCATAGAACTGGCTGTTGTATTCCATTAGTGCCCCACTGGTGCCAAGATATTTCTAGCACCTGTGCAGGACACCCTCCTGCTCTGTTTTTATTAAGCTATAGTGATAGCAAAAAATACTGCCATTTAGTGGCATCATAGAACTGCCTGTTGTATTTCATTATTGTCCCACTGGTGCCAAGCTATATCTAGCACCTGTGTAGGACACCCTCCTGCTCTGCTTTTAATAAGCTATAATGATAGCAAAAAATACTGCCATTTAGTGGCATCATAGAACTGGATGTTGTATTTCATTAGTGCCCCACTGGTGCCAAGCTATTTCTAACACCTGTGCAGGACACCCTCCTGCTCTGTTTTTAATAAGCTATAATGATTGCAAAAAATACTGCCATTTAGTGGCATCATAGAACTGGCTGTTGTATTTCATTAGTGCCCCACTGGTGCCAAGCTATTTCTAGCACCTCTACATGACACCCTCATGCACATTTTGCTACGCTAATGTTATAGCAAACTCAGGGAATTCATTGCTGCATTTGATAATTCGGAGGGATAGAAACTGAGGCTTTCTTTAGCTTTTCCTTCTGTTCATAGACAGCATCTCCAAGTCCACACCCGAAGAGCAATTTCTCCTCCACGGGTAAGTGTGGAGAGGCAGCTAGTGCGCATGCGTGTGCCGATTTACCCCAGCTGCAGCCTAACTACAGTGTTTCGCCTAGTGAGTATGCTCAGCTTGACTGTGCTATTCCTGAGGCTAAGTCTTCATTTCGGGATACAGCGCATGCTCCCACACTTAGTGCGAAAAGCCTCTTTGCACAGATACTTGCATTCCGTGCCGGGTCTAAGTCCTGTTTTGTGCCTAGACACCATGCTAAAGCTGATAGTCTTTTTTCAGAGACTCTATTTCATGCAACTGACCATGCTCAGGCACTTACTGCATCAGAGACTAGGTCCGGTAATGAACTCTTTGGCCCTGCCCCTGATGTGGGGGGGCCCATATAGACCACAGGGCATCAGGTGTCCTGACGATGTGGCCAGGCCACTCCTAAATGGCTTGCAGAGGCCCGCCCCTATGACTTGTCACCTCATTATTGATGGTCAGAAGATGACTGGTGAGGTGTTTGTGTCGTGGCAGCCATGAGGTCATTATTGAAGTTGTGGTTCCAAATAGGACGCTAGTTATGCCACTCATGACGTGTCTGCTTTTGTCTCCAGGAGGTGCATTGTGGTCCACCCTGGTTTGGGGCGGACCCAGGTTATAAAACAGGCTGGAGCCAACAAGGAGGTGCGCAGTCTTCTATTATGCTCCGAAAGAGCACACATCCATGTGTTGAACCCATTGCGGCTTTAGGCCAGAGGTAGGCAGGGATAGGGCGTCGATGCAGGCCGCCACCACAGTTGGTAACGCAGAACGGTTAAGACCAACTCCTGTCCTACAAGTCCTGCTTGTGCAGCCCAGTGGCATTAACAGGCCTGCTGCTGCTGATGCGCCTGCTGTCCACAGGTGTGGCCCCAATGCACACGGTCAGCGTACTGAATGGCCCCTGTGATGTTAACAGGGAGTTCCTGGGCTGGGTGGGCGTGTGGACCCTGTGACGCTAACAGGGCTCCCAGTCTCAAGATCCGAGTGGCGTCTAACTCGGTTCAGGCAACTATTAGTTTCATAGCCACACAGATCTGTATCCTCCACCTAACCTTCCAGTTGCCAACCTCTCCTTTTCCATCTGGGAGCACAGTGGACATTGACTGCTGATTGGGATATATACCTTTCTCTTTCTTTTCTTATTAATTTTCGTTATATAGCGGTAACATAGTATATACCACCTTATCCAAATCTGCCAGTCCCACCGTAACAGATGGTGTTTCTTCATCAAATGTTACTTTTGCTGAACCAACAAACCCACGGACAAAAACTTTTTTCCCCTTTCCAACACACCTTTTCCTCTTTCCACCAGCATCTGTCCTTTTTCAACTTATTTGGTATATGACCAAAAGTGCAACTCTGCAGGGACACCGTACTCAATGCCATCTCAGCACAGCAGCCAGCCCTCGGTCCCTCAGATGTGGACAAGTAAAAGACCATTTCCTCCTATCCATGAGAAAGCGTTGAGATTCACTCTGTGCAGCACTGGTGTTTACTGGAAAAGCAGATCTAAGAATCCGTACCACCTTCTGCAGATACTCCTGTATACATGCGTCCCATTCTATGGCAGGAATTATTTCGCCAAATTTTGTCTTGTACCGGGGATCTAACAGTGTGGCAACCCAGTAGTTAGCATTACTTCGAATTCGTACAATCCGAGGGTCATGTTGTAGGTAGTGCAGCAAGAAGGCGCTCATGTGTCTTGTGCATCCAGGAGGACCAAGTCCTTGGTGTGTTGGTGGCAGAGAGGTGAGAATCGTGCCTCCTTCCTCTGCCCTCTCCCCCCAACCTCGCACAACCGAAATGTGAGAAAGCTCTCACTCATCTGCTGAGTCTTCCATGCCCATCGCAAGTTCGTCCTCCATTTCTTCATGGGCTCCTGCACCTTCCTCAACAATTTTTGCTGATACTATGCGCCCTTGTTAATCCCTATCCCCCACCATAACTGCCGCCTAGGTGCCGCTCACCGTATGGACCTTGTAGATCTTATTATCCCTTCTGCATATGATTCCTCCTGTACTTCCTCACCTTCCTCTTGGACCAACACCTAACTCCGAATAATGCTTACAGTGTGCTCCATCTTGTAGATGACCAGAATTGTCACGCTGAGAAATGCATCGCCAGTGCTAAACATCTTCGTCGACATTTGTAAACTGTGTAGAAGGGTGTATAGGTCCTTGATCTGACACCACTCCAGCAGCGTGATTTGCACCCCCTCTGGATCAAGTTAGCCCAGGGTATATGTCATACCGTATTTCAGCAGGGCTCTGCGGTGCTGCCACATACGCTGCAACATGTGCAGATTCCAATTCCTGCGTGTCGGAACATCGCATTTCCGGCGTTTAACTGCCAGACCCTAAGGCTTCCGGAGCGATGAAAGTTGTTGAGCTGCTGGGTGCGAAGGATGAAAGTGAGCACATAGCAGCGTGCCCGCTGCACAAGGCCATGTAGGCCGGGATGGTATTTTAAAAATTGCTGGAGAATCAGATTCAACACGTGAGCCATACAAGGCCCGTGTGTCACATTGCCCTGACGAAGGGCCGCAGACAGGTTTGCATCATTGCCGCACACGGCTGTTAAGTCACCAACGTAGTCCACTCAATCAATTTGTACTCCGGTCGCCAGGTGAGAACGTGTTCCTTTCGTGCATAGTGCTGATGATGGGAAAGGAGTCGATGCCTGTGGCGCAGGTGGCCGCAGGTTATGGTCACCCACTGGGTTGCGTTACCTTGACAGATACAGAACCACAGGCTGAATGTAGGTGGTGGGTATCTCACAGATGAAGTACCATCATTCAGCTACAACCAATGCGAAGACACCACACCCTTTTTTATGCCCCTCCTGTCTGCAGACCACTGCCAGACAAAGCTATGAACCTCTTGTTACTGTTACCCCCAGTTCAGTTTTATGAGTTTGTGTGCTTGTTACCTGACTACGTTTCCTGCTTGCTGTTTATGTACCTCGTTGGCCGATCCGCATTTCACCTCTGCTTGTTTTCTGATTAAGTCCTGGCCATCCCATTCTGTTCCTCTTCCTCAATTAATGTTTTTGACCCTGCATGACTACTATTCTCTGGAACTGCAGCCTTCCACAGGTATTGATCAACTTGGGCCCTGTGTAATTCCAAATCACTGTATAGGGGTTAAAGGGTTTCATGGTTCTGGGTGTCCAGCTTGGTGAGTGGCTTGCCTCAAGCCTATCCTTTACAGCCCATCTGAGTGTGTCGATCCAGGCAGGCGTTACACCGTGCCCTCTGCAAAAGGCCATGTAGGCCGGGATAGTGTTTTAAAAATTGCTGGACAACCAGGTTCAACACGTGAGCCATACAAGGCACGTGTGTCACATTACCCTGAAGAAGGGTCGCAGACTGGTTTTCATCATTGTCGCACCCGACCTTCCCTGACTGCTGGTTGAGTGGAGACAACCATGGATGAAACTCGGTCTCACTCTCCAGAGCTAACCGTCCACAATTCCTCAGCAGTGTCTCACATTTCCCCTACATTTCAAAGTAAACATTTGACCGCCTGATGGCCTTGAGCTCTGCTGCCAGCATAGTAAGGAGGTGTGTGGGATTTCTTGGGCGCAGTTACAAGGAAGGGTGGCCTGACCACACAGGGTTTGGGCCGAGGTGGAGGACCCACACTAGGTTGAGGAGGCAGAAGCAGTGGAGGAACTTGTACATACAGAGGAAGGATTGACACACAAGTCGTGGGGACAGCAAGACTTGTACAGCAAACCCTTCTCCATCTCTCACCATAGTTACCCAGTGCCCAGTCAGCAACATGTAACTCCCCTGTCCATGCTTACTGGTCCAAGTATCTGTGGTGAAATGCACCCTGTCACACACAGAGTTTCTCAAGGAATCGGTGAGGTTGTGTGCGACCTGCTGTGGTAGCGCGGGCACGCCTTTCTTGGAGAAGGAGTGACGACTGGCAATCGGCTCTTGGGGCACTGCAATGGGCATAAGGTCTCGAAAATCCTCGGTCTCAAAAGGGTGTAAAGGCAGCCTTTCTGTTGTCAACAAGTTGCAGATGATGAAACTCAACCTCTTAGGCATGTCATGCCCTTCGAAAATCATGTAAAACACAGCGAGGGGACTCCAACTACAGTCTCCCTCGTTTCCACTAATTGGGCCACACACACCCCACTTGACTGGCATCACTTGATCCCCCTTTTCAAAATGAAACAGATGCTTTGCATGAAGCACTCTCAAAAATACGCGTGCCTTTCGCCTCCCCTGGATGACCCAGGGGAAGAAAAGTCCTCTGAGAGCCATGACTTGTTCATCTTGGTTCTTTTTTCAAAATCGAGGGGACTCCAACCACAGTCTCCCTCGTTTCCACTAATTGGGCCACACACACCCCACTTGACTGGCATCACTTGATCCCCCTTTTCAAAATGAAACAGATGCTTTGCATGAAGCACTCTCAAAAATACGCGTGCCTTTCGCCTCCCCTGGATGACCCAGGGGAAGAAAAGTCCTCTGAGAGCCATGACTTGTTCATCTTGGTTCTTTTTTCAAAAGCGAGGGGACTCCAACCACAGTCTCCCTCGTTTCCACTAATTGGGCCACACACACCCGACTTGACTGGCATCACTTGATCCCCCTTTTCAAAATGAAACAGATGCTTTGCATGAAGCACTCTCAAAAATACGCGTGCCTTTCGCCTCCCCTGGATGACCCAGGGGAAGAAAAGTCCTCTGAGAGCCATGACTTGTTCATCTTGGTTCTTTTTTCAAATGCGAGGGGACTCCAACCACAGTCTCCCTCGTTTCCACTAATTGGGCCACACACACCCGACTTGACTGGCATCACTTGATCCCCCTTTTCAAAATGAAACAGATGCTTTGCATGAAGCACTCTCAAAAATACGTGTGCCTTTCGCCTCCCCTGGATGACCCAGGGGAAGAAAAGTCCTCTGAGAGCCATGACTTGTTCATCTTGGTTCTTTTTTCAAAAGCGAGGGGACTCCAACCACAGTCTCCCTCGTTTCCACTAATTGGGCCACACACACCCCACTTGACTGGCATCACTTGATCCCCCTTTTCAAAATGAAACAGATGCTTTGCATGAAGCACTCTCAAAAATACGCGTGCCTTTCGCCTCCCCTGGATGACCCAGGGGATGAAAAGTCCTCTGAGAGCCATGTCCACATTGTCAGTGGACAGACACGTGTGCTTATCTGCCAGCAGACCCCCAGCAGCACTGAAGACAGGTTCCGAGAGAACGCTGGCTGCAGAACACGACAAGATCCCCAAGGCGTACGTGGCAAGCTCAGGCAATTTATCCAGATTGGAAGCCTAAAATGAGCAGGGCTCAAGTTGCACAATAATGGCATCGACGTTTCCTTGCATATACTCATATATCTGTGTGTCCTCCTCTTTTTCCTTGTCCAGCTCTTTTGTTTTCGCATGAGTATATGTCCTTGTCACCCATGTGTTTGTGTTGTGTTGTGAGTTGTTTGTCACCTTTTGGACACCTTTGAGGGTGTTTTCTAGGTGTTTTTATGTGTTTGTGAATGCCTGCCATTGTTTCCTATGCAGTTCGAGTTCGGTTCGTCGAACGTTCGACGAACCGAACTCGAACGGGATCTCCGTTCGGGGAACCGAACTCGAGCCGAACCACGACCGGTTCGCTCATCTCTACTGTTCAGTCACACAATAGCCTGGAAATCAGAGGTCTGCTCCAAAGCTGCAGTGAATACAGACAACGAAATGATCTGCACTGATGCCCAGAAGCTTTGTACGTCGGATCCAAGCCCCAATAAATAAGGTGCTGATCATAATGTACACCCTCATTCTCAAACTGTAAATCATCCTGGTGGAGACAATGGGGAACATGCTGAGGAGACTCAGATACCTGATTGGAACGACAACTTTACTATTCGGTCAGGGCAGGAAGAGGTTGGCTCTGAGGAGTCAGGACAAGGGGAGTGAAAACACACCGGGTGATGATGAGGTTGGAGACCCCACTTACTGTCATACCAAAGTCATCCAGTCAATGAGGTCAGCAGAGGAGGTGGAGGAGGATGCTACTGATGACGAGGTTACGTTGCATCTTCCTGGACAGAGACAAAGTACTGGAAGCTCGTCAACAACTGAATCCTCAGCCACAACTCTGCCTCTGAGCAAACGTCGTGGTGGCTCTGCAAGTCGCATGGGCTCTAAGCCTTGCCTACCCTGCGGCTTTTTTTATGTTGCAAAAGATCACTCAAGTCATGTCATCTGTAAGATTTGTCACCAATCTCTAAGTAGAAGCAAAAAAACTCAGTACTTTGAGTACTTCGTCCATGAACTGTCACATGGAAATGAAGTGATAGCGTGAGGGTCTATTGATGAGCTTTATCCACTGTGAATGCAACATGCTTATTTGCCATTCATTGCATGCATTGTTGCATACTACCCACAAGGTGCTGCTGTTTTTTTGCATCTGCCTTTCACTGTTTGGTCACTATAGCAATAGCAAAACAGTCTTCGGCTGTGGACTTGGAGAGCGGAGGAGGGGCTGTCTGTGAAGTGAAGGAAAAGCTAAAGGTGTGCGTTACAGCAAGGAGCCACCGCGGAAACACTTTGGTGAATTGTGAGGGGACTCATGTTGGAGTTTGGTGAGGAGGACCGTAACGCCTGTGAGCAGCATCCTGTGCCGGAGACCAACATTCTTCCGTTGATGTCTATACTGTTTACCGGGAGAGGATCATAAACTCTGTATTGATGGCAACTGGACACCACAGTACCCGGGTACGGTAGGCTGGGACCAGACAGTAATGCGTGCACGCAACACTTTGTTTTCTTAGCAAAACACATATCTGTTCTGCTTAGGCCGACTATATAGATAATAAGACTTGATGCCTCTGCTCTGTCAATTTGTCAGTTACAGTTAAAGTCATAGAGGGACAGCGACACATGTTTGCAGTGACTGTTGCTTTACAAGATTTCCAGGACTGTGTTGCTGAGCTGTGTGGTTTGCCTTCATACTGTTATCATCTGCCTTATCTGTGAGGCTTCAGCTAACAAGGGTATTCAGGGGGGGGTAATGGGTTTTGTCTATGTTTAGGTAGATAAGTTGTAAGCTCTTGTGATGCGACACTGGTAAGTCGTGTTCGCACACACACACACACACACACACAATTACTCCTGCTACACAGAGGGATTACCAGGTAGTAGGCAACTGTTTAGACAGTCTCTTGGTTAGGCAAAAGTTGGTGAGCAGGGGGTATAAATCACCATTACGAGTGTCGCAGCATAGGGGTGCAGGCTTTTGGAATTGTTAATAGATTCTTCTATTCTTTCAGTTTTATGCATGGTTCTTATTGTTTGTTTTTGTAAAAATAAACAATCATTTATCAACCCAACTGCCTAGAGTCCTTTTTTTAGTGTGTAGTTTTGCTGTATACTGGAGAGCCCACCGTGTACACTACTTTAAATTAATCATAAGTTGCAATAGGATGTTGTTCACTGTGCTACAATGCAGCCTAGCGGGGCTGTGCAAGCACCGTCTTCCCCATCAAGTGCATCTGCGTGCTCTTCATCCTCTGTGACTGTGGGGACAGAAGCACACATGTTTTTTGACGCTGACCTTCCACCCCTTTACCCGCTACAGGCAGTGTGATTGGCAGGTCGTCAGTTGTTTTTGAAGTGGAAACAGCTGCTGGTGTTGAGATCTCTCAGACATCAAGAGAACCACCTTTGGATGAAAGCAACATTATATCCACGCCTGCACCATCGTCACAGATTGCCTGGAGCACCTGTAGTTGAAAATTGCGTTGCATAAATGGAGAGGAGTGTAGAATGCACATGTGGTGTTCCTTGCTTGACGGGACAGGAACCCTAAAGTAGTATCCCTGACAATTTTACTATGCCTCTAAGAGTGTCAGCACTTTTTGAAAATACAATTGCGTAGCAAAAATGGGCAGGTGTGTAGAATGCAGAGGTGGTGTACCTTGCATGGCACCAGAAGAACACTAAGTTAGTATCCCAGACACTTTTAGTATGCAACTAAGTGTTAGCACTATTTGCTATAAAAAATGCGTATCAAAAATGGGCAGGTGTGTAGAATGCAGAGGTAGTATACCTTGCGTGGCACCAGAGGAACACTAAGTTAGTATCCCAAACACTTTTAGTATGCCACTAAGTGTCAGCACTGCTTGCTATAAAAATTGCATAGCAAAAATGGACAGGTGTGTAGAATGCAGAGGTGGTGTACCTTGCTTGGCACCAGAGGAACATTAAGTTAGTATCCCAGACACTTTTAGTATGCCACTGTCAGCACTGTTTGCTATAAAAATTCCGTAGCAAAAATGGGCAGGTGTGTAGAATGCACAGGTGCTGTAGGTGGCAGGACAGCAAAGGAAGCCTCAGTTTCTATCCCTGCCAATGAAAAAATGCAGCAAGGCATTGCCTGAGCTGATGTAGCCAGACGCTGTTATCTAAAGCCCTGCACAGCGTTGGCACGGACCTGCCTAGCAACAATGCCTATAAACGGCTGTAATGCAGCCCTGAAAAGGGCTGAAATTACAAGTAGTCCCTAATCCCTAAAGCGCTGTGTAGATTGCACTGTATGTCTATAGCGCACACAGCAGCAGTAGCAGCGGGAGCGGCACCGGGACTGTCACCCACCCATAGCAGAGAGATAATGGCGGCAACGGGAAAAATGGCCGAATCTTAAAGGACATGGACATGTGACATGCACAGCCTATGACATATGCCCTTGCTTGTCTTGCAAAAATCCCGTTTGCTGTGTGTGTGTCTGTGATTTGCTGACAGCGTGGCCCGCCCCACTGTACGCACGGTTAGAAAAAAAAAAAACATGGCGACCGGCATTCTTTCAGCACTCAGCAGCAGCACTGATCTAAACGCCGTCCCCCCCGCACACTATACGCTGTGTTTTGATAATATTATGATTCACAGTAACTAACACTATTACAGTGAGAAGCCAGCTAGTAACTAGCTACGCTTTTTGTTGATCAAACCGTTCTTAAATGTAACTTGAACTACCGAACTTTTACCAAATTGTTTGAGTTCGTCGAACAACTCGAACACCCCCCAAAACCACTCGAACATGAAATTTGAGAACCTCGAACATCGCTCATCTCTGCACATAAGCCAGTTGCCCACCCACTGAGACGGGGTTAGGGTAAGGTCATTTAGGATGGTCACCATATCGTCTGGGGCCTCCTACCCACTAGGTCAGGTACTTGAGTGTGCGGGGCGACTGATCTTGGGAGCAGGAGCCACACACACACTTATTGAGTTGAGTCACCACCGTGAACCAAGCGAGATGCAGGAGAATACGGTCACTGAGGGGAGAGCTAATAGCTCCCTCAGGACCGGCGCACATCTCAGGGAGCGGAGCCCTAGGCTGGTGGGCACTTTAATGCCTGCCAGCAGAATCCACCGGGCAGAGGATTTCAAGTATTTTGGCCCACAACAGCTCCAAGGGCAAAGCAGCATATAGAGCCAGGAGCCGTGACCATAGGGAGGCCCATCAACGGACTCGCGCTGCCTGTTAGATGGGACGAGGAACATTACCACCCCAAGGACAGAGGTCCCTCTGTAGCTTCAAGTTGCAGGGACGTACGCAACAGAGTGCAGGGAGGAAGGACTCACAGAGTATTCCTCCGGTGCCAGCCCCCGAACTATCCGGGATCGTCTGGAACCCATCACAGCGGAGCCTGGCAGGCCAACGGCAGGAGCAGCTCAGTGAGTAAACACCTTAAACTGCAGCCACTATGTCGTCTGATTCTTCCCGCACCCCACGCTTCCCATACTGGGGTGGACAACTACTCTCAACATCCTCCCTGGGGCCTAGGTCTTCCTGTGAAGAGCTGCAACATCCGAGCTGCATTACCATCCACCCCAGCAGAGAGAAACCTTGCGCAGCAGCGGCTCCCATTATAGCCGTATACCACAGGTGGCATCACGAAAGACAACTACACCATCCATATACACCATCCCCATCATTTTTAGTTGACACTGCGGGATCACGGAGCCGGGCCAGGCCACTGTAACAACCCAAACTCCCCCAAAACACTGGCCCGGTGACAAGTAATTCCCCAAGACCCCGCGGTCGCATCATCAGTAACCTTACATGACATCACCACTCATGAGACACTGCGGGTCTTCGCTTCCTGAGACTCATCGAGAGTGGTGAGGTCAACTAAGGTTACAGACGTCATAACTGCTCTTGCCAAGTCTCGCAGAGGGTATCGCCAGACCTCGATTTTCCAATGAGCAGTGAGGTCATGTAAGGTTACTGACATCACTGCTTGTGAGAAATGATTACAAGTGAACTATAGAGCCCTGTTCACTTTAATGAGACTCCATAGCTTTTAATAGAGAATTTGATGTTGTGGGATCACTGTTTGCATTGGATTACATTGGATCTGCAGGTTTTTTTGATTGGAGCTAATAAAGTTGTGAACCAGGGACTGTGTCTTGTTTTTTTTTATCTAGTGTCTCACTTTGTATCTTTCAGGTTCCCCTTATTAGGAAACAACAGGAAGATATGAATAAGTATGATTGCCACATTGCCGTATTCAGAGAAACATCCAGGAGTAGGTTAATCGTGATTTATTTCTATGCGTTTTAGAGAGAACCCTCTCCTTCCTCAGGAAAATCACAAGCTGCCAAGGTGAACATTTCTAAGATTTTTTTTAATCATCTTTCTCGGATAAATCCCCAGGTTGCGCTTTTTTTCCTCCAGCTCACTGCATCAGGTTCCCATAATTTCTTTAAATCTGATTCTGTGAACTACATTGGCACTTTTTTTTTCTTTGTTTTTTGTTTTTATAATAAATTTGTGAATGATGCAGTCTGGGAGTGTTTTTAAAATAAATTATTTTTTCCTGTGTCCGTATATTTCTTAACGCTTTATTTGCTGGGTTAGTAATGGGAATATCTGATAGATGCCTATCCATTACTAACCCTTGGGCTTGATGTCAGCCAAAAACATTACTTAGATTGCCACTGCAACAGGGCAATTGGGAAGATCCTTGTAAAGGGCCAGCTTTGGAGCATCTAATGGATACGCCACTATTGGGGAAGCTGCTGGCTGATATTTTCAGGCTGAGAAGGGCCAAATATCCAACAGTCCGGCAGTCAGGTCAACTGAGGTCACACTAGGGGCTTTCCCGCTGCCCTGAGTGAATGTGCTGCTGGATTGTCGGAGTGCAAGACAAGGCCGTGTCCCGCAGTCCAACAATCCGGCAGCACTTTTACTTTCCAACTGTCCATCAGTGACTTCAGCTTTCACTCAGGACAAGGCCTAAGTGTTACCTGACTGCCAGACTATTGTATTGCGAGTCATGACTGTGTCCCGCAGTCCGACAATCTGGCAGCACGTTCACTTTCCGACAGTCTGCAGTCAAGTCACACTGGGAGCTCCGCTGGTGCTCTCAGTGAAACATAAAGCCGCCTTTGGACTACTGGACTGTTGGAAAGTGAAAGTGCTGCCAGATTGTAGCACTGCAGGAAAATATAAATATATACAAAATAAAGAACAACAAATATTGCACCATTAATAGTCAGTTTGTGCCTCATCTAAGTACATCAGATAAGTTTATTATAATGAATTAGACCAGAATGTAACATGATTTTCACGGAATACCGTTGGTCATCATCGACTCATCATTTCAATTTATCTACTCTTACCACATGTACTTTTGAATTGGCTACCCAGTTTTTCCAACATCTGATATTCATTGTCTCTGCTGCTTATACAGTCATATGAAAAAGTTTGGGCACCCCTATTAATGTTAACCTTTTTTCTTTATAACAATTTGGGTTTTTGCAACAGCTTATTTCAGTTTCATATATCTAATAACTGATGGACTGAGTAATATTTCTGGATTGAAATGAGGTTTATTGTACTAACAGAAAATGTGCAATTCGCATTTAAACAAAATTTGACCAGTGCAAAAGTATGGGCACCCTTATCAATTTCTTGATTTGAACACTCCTAACTACTTTTTACTGACTAAGGGGTGCTTCACACAAAGCGAGATCGCTACCGAAATCGCTGCTACGGCACGGTTTTGGTGACGCAACAGTGACCTCATTAGCGATCTTGCTGTGTGTGACACTGAGCAGCGATCTGGCCCCTGCTGCGAGATCGCTGCTCGTTACACACAGCCCTGGTTTGTTTTCTTCAAAGGCGCTCTCCCGCTGTGACACACAGATCGCTGTGTGTGACAGCAAGAGAGCGACGAAATGAAGCGAGCAGGGAGCAGGAGCCGGCATCTGGCAGCTGCGGTAAGCTGTAACCAGGGTAAACATCGGGTAACCAAGGTGGCAATATTTACCTTAGTTACCAGCCTCCGCAGCTCTCACGCTGCCTGTTCTGCCGGCTCCGGCTCTCTGCACATGTAGCTGCAGTACACATCAGGTAATTAACCCGATGTGTACTGTAGCTAGGAGAGCAAGGAGCCAGCGCTAAGCAGTGTGCGCGGCTTCCTGCTCTCTGCACATGTAGCTGCAGTACACATCGGGTTAATTAACCCGATGTGTACTGTAGCTAGGAGAGCAAGGAGCCAGCGCTAAGCAGTGTGCGCGGCTCCCTGCTCTCGCGGTTATGATCGCTGCTTCGGCTGCTGTGTTTGACAGCTAAGCAGCGATCATAACAGCGACTTACAAGGTCGCTGTTACGTCACAGAAAATGGTGACGTAACAGCGACCTCGTTGTCGCTGTCGCTTAGTGTGAACCAGCCCTTACTAAAGCACTAAATTGGTTTTGTAAATAAATCACGATTAACCTACTCCTGGATGTTTCTCTGAATACGGCAATGTGGCAATCATACTTATTCTTCTCTTCCTGTTGTTTCCTAATAATGGGAACCTGAAAGATAAAAAGTGAGATACTAGATAAAAAAAAACAAGACACAGTCCCTGGTTCACAACTTTATTAGCTCCAATCAAAAAAACCTGCAGATCCAATGTAATCCAATGCAAACAGTGATCCCACAACATCCAATTCTCTAATAAAAGCTATGAGCCGTGGCCTTTATAAATGCATTCAGGTGTGCAACAGAGGGGAAGGTCCTGTACTAATTTTAATCATTTATTCAAAGCTGTGCCAGATGTAGGATGTCATAGGTGGACTTAAACAAGTGAGTAAAGAAAAGTGGGGAAGGGTAGTGGAGTGGGCAGTTTCAAACATAGCAAGATACAACATAGATACAGTCATATGAAAAAGTTTGGGCACCCCTATTAATGTTCACCTTTTTTCTTTATAACAATTTGGGTTTTTGCAACAGCTATTTCAGTTTCATATATCTAATAACTGATGGACTGAGTAATATTTCTGGTTTGAAATGAAGTTTATTGTACTAACAGAAAATGTGCAATCCGCATT
The DNA here is from genome assembly GCF_048569485.1 of Anomaloglossus baeobatrachus. Classification (NCBI taxonomy): domain Eukaryota; kingdom Metazoa; phylum Chordata; class Amphibia; order Anura; family Aromobatidae; genus Anomaloglossus; species Anomaloglossus baeobatrachus. The sequence goes on along the minus strand of NC_134358.1, from coordinate 292,472,075 downwards.
TAAACAAAATTTGACCGGTGCAAAAGTATGGGCACCCTTATCAATTTCTTGATTAGAACACTCCTAACTACTTTTTACTGACTTACTAAAGCACTAAATTGGGTTTGTAACCTCATTGAGCTTTGAACTTCATAGGCAGGTGTATTTAATCATGAGAAAAGGTATTTAAGGTGGCCACTTGCAAGTTGTTCTGCTATTTGAATCTCCTATGAAGAATGGCATCATGGGCTCCTCAAAACAACTCTCAAATGATCTGAAAACAAAGATTATTCAACATAGTTGTTCAGAGGAAGGATACAAAAAGTTGTCTCAGAGATTTAAACTGTCGGTTTCCACTGTGAGGAACATAGTAAGGAAATGGAAGAACACAGGTACAGTTCTTGTTAAGCCCAGAAGTGGCAGGCCAAGAAAAATATCAGAAAGGCAGAGAAGAAGAATGGTGAGAAAAGTCAAGGACAATCCACAGACCACCTCCAAAGACCTACAGCTTCATCTTGCTGCAGATGGTGTCAATGTGCATCGGCCAACAATAAAGCGCACGTTGCACAAGGAGAAGCTGTATGGGAGAGTGATGCGAAAGAAGCCGTTTCTGCAAGCACGCCACAGAGTCGCCTGAGGTATGCAAAAGCACATTTGGACAAGCCAGTTAAATTTTGGAAGAAGGTCCTGTGGACTGATGAAACAAAGATTGAGTTGTTTGGTCATACAAAAAGGCGTTATGCATGGAGGCAAAAAAACACGGCATTCCAAGAAAAGCACTTGCTACCCACAGTAAAATTTGGTGGAGGTTCCATCATGCTTTGGGGCTGTGTGGCCAATGCCAACAATGGGAATCTTGTTAAAGTTGAGGGTCGCATGGATTCAACTCAGTATCAGCAGATTCTTGACAATAATATGCAAAAATCAGTGACGAAGTTGAAGTTACGCAGGGGATGGATATTTCAGCAAGACAATGATCCAAAACACCGCTCCAAATCTACTCAGGCATTCATGCAGAAGAGCAATTACAATGTTCTGGAATGGTCATCCCAGCCCCGAGACCTGAATATCATTGAAAATCTGTGGGATGATTTGAAGCGTGCTGTCCATGCTCGGCGACCATCAAACTTAACTGAACTGGAATTGTTTTGTAAACAGGAATGGTCAAATATACCTTCATCCAGGATCCAGGAACTCATTAAAAGCTACAGGAAGCGACTAGAGGCTGTTATTTTTGCAAAAGGAGGATCTACAAAATATTAATGTCACTTTTATGTTGAGGTGCCCATACTTTTGCACCGGTCAATTTTTGTTTAAATGCGGATTGCACATTTTCTGTTAGTACAATAAACCTCATTTCAATCCAGAAATATTACTCAGTCCATCAGTTATTAGATATATGAAACTGAAATAGCTGTTGCAAAAACCCAAATTGTTATAAAGAAAAAAGGTTAACATTAATAGGGGTGCCCAAACTTTTCATATGACTGTATCTATGTTGTATCTTGCTATGTTTGAAACTGCCCACTCCACTACCCTTCCCCACTTTTCTTTACTCACTTGTTTAAGTCCACCTATGACATCCTACATCTGGCTCAACTTTGAATAACTGATTAAAATTAGTACAGGACCTTCCCCTCTGTTGCACACCTGAATGCATTTATAAAGGTCACGGCTCACTAAGCAACATCGCTAGCAACATCGCTGCTGAGTCACAGTTTTTGTGACGCAACAGCAATCTTGCTAGCGATGTCGCTGTGTGTGACATCCAGCAACAACCTGGCCCCTGCTGTGAGGTTGCCAGTTGTTGCTGAATGTCCTGGACCATTTTTTAGTTGTTGCTCTCCCACTGTGAAGCACACATCGCTGTGTGTGGCAGCGAGAGAGCAACAACTGAATGTGCAGGGAGCAGGAGCCGGCTTCTGCGGATGCTGGTAATTAAGGTAAATATCGTGTAACCAAGAAGCCCTTTGCTTTGTTACCAGATATTTACCTTAGTTACTAGCGTCCGCCGCTCTCAGGCTGCAACTGCCGGCTCCTTGCTCCCTGCACACATAGCCAGAGTACACATCGGGTAAATAATAAGCAAAGCGGTTTGCTTATTAACCCGATGTGTACTCTGGCTACGAGTGCAGGGAGCCAGCGCTAAGCGGTGTGCGCTGGTAACCAAGGTAAATATCGGGTAACCAAGCGCTTGGTTACCCGATATTTACCTTAGTTACCAAGCGCAGCATCGCTGCGCTTGCACGGAGCCGCCGTCTGGAAGCTGCGGAGACTGGTAACTAAGGTAAACATCGGGTATGGTTACCCGATGTTTACATTAGTTACCAGTGTGAGCAGGGAGCAGGGAGCCGCGCACACTGAGCGCTGGCTCCTTGCTCTCCTAGCTACAGTACACATCGGGTTAATTAACCCGATGTGTAATGCAGCTACATGTGCAGAGAGCAGGGAGCCGCGCACACTGCTTAGCGCTGGCTCCTTGCTCTCCTAGCTGCTGTACACATCGGGTTAATTAACCCGATGTGTACAGCAGCTACATGTGCAGAGAGCCGGAGCCGGCAGCACAGGCAGCGTGAGAGCTGCAGAGGCTGGTAACTAAGGTAAATATCGGGTAACCACCTTGGTTACCCGATGTTTATCTTGGATACAGCTTACCTCAGCTGTCAGACGCCGGCTCCTGCTCCCTGCTCGCTTCATTTGTCGCTCTCTTGCTGTCACACACAGCGATCTGTGTGTCACAGCAGGAGAGCGGCTTTGAAGAAAACGAACCAGGGCTGTGTGTAACGAGCAGCGATCTCGCAGCAGGGGCCAGATCGCTGCTCAGTGTCACACACAGCGAGATCGCTAATGAGGTCACGGCTGCGTCACAAAAAGCGTGACTCAGCAGCGATCTCGGCAGTGAGCTCGCTGTGTGTGAAGCACCCCTTATACTATGCACTTAGATTATACACTATCAGACTAAAAAGAAAAAACAAGGAAACGGAGTATTCAGGCATAATATATGTATAATCACACAGGCCAAGTCAAAATCCCACCCTTGGAGGGTATTTCTTGCTGGTGTGGGATGCTCTGGTGACCACCTTTATTATGTGTAAGTCTTGGGACTCTTATTTATATTTTGTGACTGATTCGTTTGGTGCCTCTTCTCTGCTTTGACTGTGGGATTTTGACTTGGCCTGTGTGATTATACATATATTATGCTGAGAATAGGGGCGCCTCACCTGCCAGCCACTTATGTTTACTCCTTTACTTAGTTCCCTTTCAGGCTACTTCCCTTCCTCTATGGTGGTTTTTGCCTTTGTTCCCCATCAACATGTGGGTTTTCACCTTTGTCTCTCATTAGCACTATTATATAATTGTAATAAATTGAATCTTTTAATATTTATACTCAATAAAGAATTGATGTTTCATACATTCAGCCCTTGAATACTCTGTTTCCTTGTTTTTTCTGATCCTCATGGAGTGGCATAGATATTGATAGAGATGTGCTTTAGTTCAATTTTTTTGTGTCTTACTATCAGACTAAAGTCTATGCATACTTGTCGCTCACAATACATACTCTAAAGTGTACTATAAAGAATTAGACCACAATTCAACCAGAAGGGTGCTGAAGGTAATTGGATAACTAGTCACTGTAAACAATGTTTCTGTTTCTTCTAGAGTTGAGCGCGGTTCGTGGTTCGTGGTTCTCCAGTTCGCGGCTCGAGTGATTTTGGGGCATGTTCTAGATCGAACTAGAACTCGAGCTTTTTGCAAAAGCTCGGTAGTTCTAGAAACGTTCGAGAACGGTTCTAGCAGCCAAAAAACAGCTAAATCATAGCTTGGTTTCTGCTGTAATAGTGTAAGTCACTCTGTGAATCAAACTATTATCACATTTCAGTGTATAGTGTGCGTGAACAGCGCCTTCAGATCACTGCTGTTTCTATAATGGCGATCGCCATTTTTTTTTTTTTTTTTTTCTTGTCTTCCTTCCCTAAGCGCGCGCGTCTTGTGGGGCGGGCCAGCATGTCAGCCAATCCCAGACACACACACAGCTAAGTGGACTTTGAGCCAGAGAAGCAACGGCATGTGTGATAGGATCTGCATGTCACATGTCCCTGCATTATAAAACCGGACATTTTCTTCACGGACGCCATTATCTGCCTTCTGCGTCTTTGGTGTCAGACATCACTGTCGCAGCTCCGTCTTCCTGAGTCCTATAGCCGATACAGCTGTATGCGCTGCATACACAGCGTTAGACAGCTTAGGGAGAGCACTTTATAGCAGTCCTTTTAAGGGCTCCAACCAGCAGGGTCAGAGAGCCATAGGTGACAGGTCCTGCAAACAGCAACAGCGTCTGTGTAGCCCAGGTCAGGGATTTCCTACCTGCATTTCACCATTAGGAGGGAATAGAAAGGCAGTCTTCCATTCCTCTACCCAGAGCACCACAATCCTGCCACTGTACCCTCTTGTCCTCTGCACACTCCAACTGATAACTAAGCCATTATACTAGCAAACACTCAGTGTACCTAGTGGCATCCTATACGTGGCTATTGGACTTTGCTATAGTCCCACTAGTGCAAAGACATTTGCAGAGCGCGTCTGCCTGCATTGCACACTACAACTCATTCTAACCAAGCCATTATACTAGCAAACACTCAGTGTACCTAGTGGCATCCTATACGTGGCTATTGGACTTTGCTATAGTCCCACTAGTGCAAAGACATTTGCAGAGCGCGTCTGCCTGCGTTGCACACTACAACTCATTCTAACCAAGCCATTATACTAGCAAACACTCAGTGTACCTAGTGGCATCCTATACGTGGCTATTGGACTTTGCTATAGTCCCACTAGTGCAAAGACATTTGCAGAGCGCGTCTGCCTGCGTTGCACACTACAACTCATTCTAACCAAGCCATTATACTAGCAAACACTCAGTGTACCTAGTGGCATCCTATACGTGGCTATTGGACTTTGCTATAGTCCCACTAGTGCAAAGACATTTGCAGAGCGCGTCTGCCTGCGTTGCACACTACAACTCATTCTAACCAAGCCATTATACTAGCAAACACTCAGTGTACCTAGTGGCATCCTATACGTGGCTATTGGACTTTGCTATAGTCCCACTAGTGCAAAGACATTTGCAGAGCGCGTCTGCCTGCGTTGCACACTACAACTCATTCTAACCAAGCCATTATACTAGCAAACACTCAGTGTACCTAGTGGCATCCTATACGTGGCTATTGGACTTTGCTATAGTCCCACTAGTGCAAAGACATTTGCAGAGCGCGTCTGCCTGCGTTGCACACTACAACTCATTCTAACCAAGCCATTATACTAGCAAACACTCAGTGTACCTAGTGGCATCCTATACGTGGCTATTGGACTTTGCTATAGTCCCACTAGTGCAAAGACATTTGCAGAGCGCGTCTGCCTGCGTTGCACACTACAACTCATTCTAACCAAGCCATTATACTAGCAAACACTCAGTGTACCTAGTGGCATCCTATACGTGGCTATTGGACTTTGCTATAGTCCCACTAGTGCAAAGACATTTGCAGAGCGCGTCTGCCTGCGTTGCACACTACAACTCATTCTAACCAAGCCATTATACTAGCAAACACTCAGTGTACCTAGTGGCATCCTATACGTGGCTATTGGACTTTGCTATAGTCCCACTAGTGCAAAGACATTTGCAGAGCGCGTCTGCCTGCGTTGCACACTACAACTCATTCTAACCAAGCCATTATACTAGCAAACACTCAGTGTACCTAGTGGCATCCTATACGTGGCTATTGGACTTTGCTATAGTCCCACTAGTGCAAAGACATTTGCAGAGCGCGTCTGCCTGCGTTGCACACTACAACTCATTCTAACCAAGCCATTATACTAGCAAACACTCAGTGTACCTAGTGGCATCCTATACGTGGCTATTGGACTTTGCTATAGTCCCACTAGTGCAAAGACATTTGCAGAGCGCGTCTGCCTGCGTTGCACACTACAACTCATTCTAACCAAGCCATTATACTAGCAAACACTCAGTGTACCTAGTGGCATCCTATACGTGGCTATTGGACTTTGCTATAGTCCCACTAGTGCAAAGACATTTGCAGAGCGCGTCTGCCTGCGTTGCACACTACAACTCATTCTAACCAAGCCATTATACTAGCAAACACTCAGTGTACCTAGTGGCATCCTATACGTGGCTATTGGACTTTGCTATAGTCCCACTAGTGCAAAGACATTTGCAGAGCGCGTCTGCCTGCGTTGCACACTACAACTCATTCTAACCAAGCCATTATACTAGCAAACACTCAGTGTACCTAGTGGCATCCTATACGTGGCTATTGGACTTTGCTATAGTCCCACTAGTGCAAAGACATTTGCAGAGCGCGTCTGCCTGCGTTGCACACTACAACTCATTCTAACCAAGCCATTATACTAGCAAACACTCAGTGTACCTAGTGGCATCCTATACGTGGCTATTGGACTTTGCTATAGTCCCACTAGTGCAAAGACATTTGCAGAGCGCGTCTGCCTGCGTTGCACACTACAACTCATTCTAACCAAGCCATTATACTAGCAAACACTCAGTGTACCTAGTGGCATCCTATACGTGGCTATTGGACTTTGCTATAGTCCCACTAGTGCAAAGACATTTGCAGAGCGCGTCTGCCTGCGTTGCACACTACAACTCATTCTAACCAAGCCATTATACTAGCAAACACTCAGTGTACCTAGTGGCATCCTATACGTGGCTATTGGACTTTGCTATAGTCCCACTAGTGCAAAGACATTTGCAGAGCGCGTCTGCCTGCGTTGCACACTACAACTCATTCTAACCAAGCCATTATACTAGCAAACACTCAGTGTACCTAGTGGCATCCTATACGTGGCTATTGGACTTTGCTATAGTCCCACTAGTGCAAAGACATTTGCAGAGCGCGTCTGCCTGCGTTGCACACTACAACTCATTCTAACCAAGCCATTATACTAGCAAACACTCAGTGTACCTAGTGGCATCCTATACGTGGCTATTGGACTTTGCTATAGTCCCACTAGTGCAAAGACATTTGCAGAGCGCGTCTGCCTGCGTTGCACACTACAACTCATTCTAACCAAGCCATTATACTAGCAAACACTCAGTGTACCTAGTGGCATCCTATACGTGGCTATTGGACTTTGCTATAGTCCCACTAGTGCAAAGACATTTGCAGAGCGCGTCTGCCTGCGTTGCACACTACAACTCATTCTAACCAAGCCATTATACTAGCAAACACTCAGTGTACCTAGTGGCATCCTATACGTGGCTATTGGACTTTGCTATAGTCCCACTAGTGCAAAGACATTTGCAGAGCGCGTCTGCCTGCGTTGCACACTACAACTCATTCTAACCAAGCCATTATACTAGCAAACACTCAGTGTACCTAGTGGCATCCTATACGTGGCTATTGGACTTTGCTATAGTCCCACTAGTGCAAAGACATTTGCAGAGCGCGTCTGCCTGCGTTGCACACTACAACTCATTCTAACCAAGCCATTATACTAGCAAACACTCAGTGTACCTAGTGGCATCCTATACGTGGCTATTGGACTTTGCTATAGTCCCACTAGTGCAAAGACATTTGCAGAGCGCGTCTGCCTGCGTTGCACACTACAACTCATTCTAACCAAGCCATTATACTAGCAAACACTCAGTGTACCTAGTGGCATCCTATACGTGGCTATTGGACTTTGCTATAGTCCCACTAGTGCAAAGACATTTGCAGAGCGCGTCTGCCTGCGTTGCACACTACAACTCATTCTAACCAAGCCATTATACTAGCAAACACTCAGTGTACCTAGTGGCATCCTATACGTGGCTATTGGACTTTGCTATAGTCCCACTAGTGCAAAGACATTTGCAGAGCGCGTCTGCCTGCGTTGCACACTACAACTCATTCTAACCAAGCCATTATACTAGCAAACACTCAGTGTACCTAGTGGCATCCTATACGTGGCTATTGGACTTTGCTATAGTCCCACTAGTGCAAAGACATTTGCAGAGCGCGTCTGCCTGCGTTGCACACTACAACTCATTCTAACCAAGCCATTATACTAGCAAACACTCAGTGTACCTAGTGGCATCCTATACGTGGCTATTGGACTTTGCTATAGTCCCACTAGTGCAAAGACATTTGCAGAGCGCGTCTGCCTGCGTTGCACACTACAACTCATTCTAACCAAGCCATTATACTAGCAAACACTCAGTGTACCTAGTGGCATCCTATACGTGGCTATTGGACTTTGCTATAGTCCCACTAGTGCAAAGACATTTGCAGCACGTCTGCCTGCGTTGCACACTCCAACTAATTATAACTAAGTTGCATTGTCAGGGATATTTATTCTTTATTATTCTGCTGTTAATAAAGCTAGACCACCACTGCAATCTTCACCACCTCTCAATTTTTACTACCACATTTTCAGTCCACAATCTTGTCGCAATCAACATGAGTGGCAAAATGACAGATGCTGGTGGAAAGGGGAAGAGGCGTGGTGGAAAAGGCAAAAAAGGTTTTGTCCGTGGGGAAGGTGGCAAAGCTCCATTATCATCTGCTGAAGATAGACCATCTACCAGCAAAAGTAAGATGTCTACTACTTACCGTGGACAATCCGATGTGCTCCCTTTTTTACGGACACGAACAACAGGAAGAAAGGTAGATGATGGGCAAAAAAGGAAAATGCTTGAATGGATCTCAAGTGGTCCAACAAGTGCCCTCTCAGCCACTTCAAGTACCGCATCCAAAAAACACCAGTCCTCTGAGTTGTCATCCCAATCACACTTGATTTCTCCCAGCTCTGAAGTCTCCATCAGCCCTGCACAGTATGGTGGAACTGAGATGGCTGAGTCTGCAGAGCTGTTCAGTCACACTATAGCCTGGGAATCAGAGGTCTGCTCCCAAGCTACAGTGAGTACAGAACAGGAAATGGTCTGCAGTGATGCCCAGAACCTTTGTGACTCAGATTCAGGCCGTGAGGACCAAGTTTCTGAGCATAATGTTGACCCTTTGTCACAAACTGTAACACCTGTGGTTATAGACAATGAGGAACATACTGATGAAGATGAGACGCAGATACCCGATTGGGATGACAACTTAAATATTCCGTCAGGGCAAGAAGAGGCTCGGTCTGAGGGGGAGGGGAGTGCAAACACAACAATTGATGATGACGTTCTAGATCCCACCTACTGTCAACCCCCAGTCAGGCACTCGAGGAGGTCAACAGAGGCGGTGGAGGAGGATGCAACCGACGACGAAGTTACCTTGCGCCTTCCTGGACAGAGTCGGAGCACTGGTAGCACGTCTACAACTGCATCCTCAGCCACCACTCTGCCTATGAGCATTATTCGGGGTGGATCAACAGGTCGCATGGCCTCTAAGCCTTGCCTAGCCTGGTCCTTTTTTCACATCGAAAAAGATCGCCCAACTCATGTGATATGTAACATTTGTCATGATTCTCTTAGTAGAGGTCAAAAGCTCAGCAGTTTGACAACTTCTTCCATGAATCGTCACATGAATAAATATCATAAGTCCCGGTGGGAAGCTCACCGTGCTGCAATGCGGCCTAGCGGAGCGAACCATCCACCGCCCGCCCCTTCCACTGCATCCGCGCGCTCTTCATCTTCTAGGACTGTGGGGACAGCTGCCACACCTGTTTTTCCACGCAAAACTTCCACCACTGTAACCGCAACAGGCAGTTTGCTTGTAAGGTCGTCAGTTGGTTTGGAAGGGGAAACAAGTGAGTGTGTACAGCTCTCTCAGACATCGATAGCACCAACGTTGGATGAAGGCAACATCATGTCTCCGCCTGCACTTTCCTCACAAACCTGCATTTTTCCAGGGACACCCTACTCAACACCGTCTACACACAGCAGCCAGATCTCTGTCCCTCAGATGTGGTCAAATAAAAGGCCACTTCCTCCGACCCATGACAAAGCTAAGAGGTTGACTCTATCCCTCTGTAAGCTGTTGGCTACCGAAATGCTGCCTTTCCGCCTAGTGGACACACAGGATTTTAGAGACCTTATGTCTGTCGCTGTGCCCCAGTACCAGATGCCTAGTCGCCACTACTTCTCTAAGAAAGGTGTGCCCGCGCTACACCAGCATGTCGCACACAACATCACCGCTTCCTTGAGAAACTCTGTGTGTGAACGGGTGCATTTCACCACCGATACTTGGACCAGTAAGCATGGACAGGGACGTTACATGTCGCTGACTGGGCACTGGGTAACTATGGTGATAGATGGTGAAGGGTCTGCTGCACAAGTCTTGCCGTCCCCACGACTTGTGTGTCAATCCTCTGTCTGTCCAAGTTCCGCCACTGCTTCTGCATCCTCCACCTCATCTGGGTCCTCCACCTCCGCCCCAAGCCTGCCTGGTCAGGCCACCAGCGTTCTCACTGCGCAGAAGGAATCACGCACCCCTCATTACTATGCTGGCAGCAGAGCGCAACGGCATCAGGCGGTCTTTAGCTTGACATGTCTTGGTAATAAGAGTCACACAGCTGAGGAGTTGTGGTCAGCTTTGCGGTCCGAGTTTAATAAATGGTTGTCTCCACTCAAACTGCAGCCTGGTAAGGCCGTGTGCGACAATGCTGCAAACCTGGGTGCGGCACTTCGCCTGGGCAAGGTGACACACGTACCTTGTATGGCTCACGTGTTGAACCTTGTCGTGCAGCAATTTTTAACACACTATCCCGGCCTAGATGGCCTTCTGAACAGGGCACGAAAACTGTCTGCTCACTTACGCCGTTCAAGCGCCGCAGCAGAGCGACTTGCATCGCTCCAGAAGTCTTTCGGCCTGCCGGTTCATCGCCTGAAATGCGATGTGGCGACACGCTGGAATTCAACTCTCCACATGTTACAGCGACTGTGGCAGCACCGCAGAGCCCTGGTGCAATACGTCATGACGTATAGCCTGGGCCAACGAGATGCAGAGGTGGGGCAGATCACCCTGATGGAGTGGTCTCAGATCAAGGACCTATGCACCCTTCTGCACAGTTTCGACATGGCGACGAATATGTTTAGCTCTGACAATGCCATTATCAGCATGACGATTCCAGTCATTTACATGCTGGAGCACACGCTAAACACTATTCGGAGTCAGGGGGTGGGACAACATGAAGGGGAGGAACTACAGGAGGATTCATATGCGCAAGGGACAACAACATCACGAAGGTCCAGACGTTCATCATCACCAACGCAGCAGGCATGGGACCATGGGGGACAGGGATCGACAAGGGCGCATAGTAGCAGGCGAAATGTTGAGCAAGGTGCAGGAGAACATGAAGAAATGGAGGACGAACTGTCCATGGACATGGAAGACTCAGCGGATGAGGGAGACCTTGGTCAAATTTCAGTTGAAAGAGGTTGGGGTCAGATGTCAGAGGAAGAAAGAACGGGTAGCACCTCTATGCCACAAACACAGCATGGACTTGGTCCGCATGGCTGCGCAAGACACATGAGTGCCTTTTTGTTGCACTACCTCCAACATGACAGTCGTATTGTCAAAATTAGAAGTGATGATGACTACTGGATTGCCACACTATTAGATCCCCGGTACAAGTCCAAATTTTGTGACATAATTCCAGCCATAGAAAGGGACGCACGTATGCAGGAGTATCAGCAGAAGCTGTTACTAGATCTTAGCTCGGCTTTTCCACCAAACAACCGTGCAGGTGCAGGGAGTGAATCTCCCAGTTGTAACTTGACAAACATGGGACGGTCTCGTCATCTTCAACAGTCTACCCGTACCAGTAGGACCTTTTCTGGTGCCGGTAACAGCAATTTTATGGAATCTTTTCATAATTTTTTTAGACCCTCTTTTGCAAGGCCACCAGAGACAACAAGTCTGACACATAGTCAACGGCTGGAGAGGATGATACAGGAGTATCTCCAAATGAACATCGATGCCATGACTGTGCAACTGGAGCCTTGCTCCTTTTGGGCTTCAAACCTACAAAAATGGCCAGAGCTCGCAACTTACGCCTTGGAGATTTTGTCGTGTCCAGCTGCCAGCGTTGTCTCTGAACGTGTATTCAGTGCTGCTGGGTGTGTGCTGACAGATAAGCGCACGCGTCTGTCCAGTGACAATGTGGACAGACTGACGTTCATCAAAATGAACAAGTCATGGATCCAGAAGGAATTTACTACCCCTGTGTCATCCTGGGGAGAGTAAATGCTTGTGGATTTGGAATGTGCTTGATGCAAATCAAAACATCCTGTTTGCAACTAGGGCCCAAGTGCTGCCACTGATGGGGTGGGTGTCTGTGTGGCCCAATTTTTGGAAAAAAGGGAGACTCCGCTTGGAGTAACCCTTGCTTGCTGTGTTTTTAAAAGAAGCCAAGATGAACAGAGCTGGGATCAGGAAAGACTTTGCTACCTACCCCGGTGTCATCCTGGGGACGGCTAAGAATAGCGTATTTTTGAATGTGCTTGATGCAAATCAAAACATCCTGTTTGCAACTAGGGCCCAAGTGCTGCCACTGATGGGGTGGGTGTCTGTGTGGCCCAATTTTTGGAAAAAAGGGAGACTCCGCTTGGAGTAACCCTTGCTTACATTGTTTTTAAAAGAAGCCAAGATGAACAAGTCATGGGTCAGCAAAGACTTTGCTACCTACCCCGGTGTCATCCTGGGGACGGCTAAGAATAGCGTATTTTTGAATGTGCATGATGCAAATCAAAACATCCTGTTTGCAACTAGGGCCCAAGTGCTGCCACTGATGTGGTGGGTGTCTGTGTGGCCCAATTTTTGGAAAAAAGGGAGACTCCGCTTGGAGTAACCCTTGCTTGCTGTGTTTTTAAAAGAAGCCAAGATGAACAGAGCTGGGATCAGGAAAGACTTTGCTACCTACCCCGGTGTCATCCTGGGGACGGATAAGAATGGCGTATTTTTGAATGTGCTTGATGCAAATCTAGCTGTGAAGTGTACAACTGGGGCACAACTGCTGCCACTGAATGGGTGGGTGTGTGTGGGGCCCAATTTTTGGAAAAAAGGGGAGACTCCGCTTGGAGTAACCCTTGCTTACATTGTTTTTAAAAGAAGCCAAGATGAACAAGTCATGGGTCAGCAAAGACTTTGCTACCTACCCCAGTGTCATCCTGGGGACGGCTAAGAATAGCGTATTTTTGAATGTGCTTGATGCAAATCAAAACATCCTGTTTGCAACTAGGGCCCAAGTGCTGCCACTGATGGGGTGGGTGTCTGTGTGGCCCAATTTTTGGAAAAAAGGGAGACTCCGCTTGGAGTAACCCTTGCTTGCTGTGTTTTTAAAAGAAGCCAAGATGAACAGAGCTGGGATCAGGAAAGACTTTGCTACCTACCCCGGTGTCATCCTGGGGACGGCTAAGAATAGCGTATTTTTGAATGTGCTTGATGCAAATCAAAACATCCTGTTTGCAACTAGGGCCCAAGTGCTGCCACTGATGGGGTGGGTGTCTGTGTGGCCCAATTTTTGGAAAAAAGGGAGACTCCGCTTGGAGTAACCCTTGCTTGCTGTGTTTTTAAAAGAAGCCAAGATGAACAGAGCTGGGATCAGGAAAGACTTTGCTACCTACCCCGGTGTCATCCTGGGGACGGCTAAGAATAGCGTATTTTTGAATGTGCTTGATGCAAATCAAAACATCCTGTTTGCAACTAGGGCCCAAGTGCTGCCACTGATGGGGTGGGTGTCTGTGTGGCCCAATTTTTGGAAAAAAGGGAGACTCCGCTTGGAGTAACCCTTGCTTGCTGTGTTTTTAAAAGAAGCCAAGATGAACAGAGCTGGGATCAGGAAAGACTTTGCTACCTACCCCGGTGTCATCCTGGGGACGGCTAAGAATAGCGTATTTTTGAATGTGCTTGATGCAAATCAAAACATCCTGTTTGCAACTAGGGCCCAAGTGCTGCCACTGATGGGGTGGGTGTCTGTGTGGCCCAATTTTTGGAAAAAAGGGAGACTCCGCTTGGAGTAACCCTTGCTTGCTGTGTTTTTAAAAGAAGCCAAGATGAACAGAGCTGGGATCAGGAAAGACTTTGCTACCTACCCCGGTGTCATCCTGGGGACGGCTAAGAATAGCGTATTTTTGAATGTGCTTGATGCAAATCAAAACATCCTGTTTGCAACTAGGGCCCAAGTGCTGCCACTGATGGGGTGGGTGTCTGTGTGGCCCAATTTTTGGAAAAAAGGGAGACTCCGCTTGGAGTAACCCTTGCTTACATTGTTTTTAAAAGAAGCCAAGATGAACAAGTCATGGGTCAGCAAAGACTTTGCTACCTACCCCGGTGTCATCCTGGGGACGGCTAAGAATAGCGTATTTTTGAATGTGCTTGATGCAAATCAAAACATCCTGTTTGCAACTAGGGCCCAAGTGCTGCCACTGATGGGGTGGGTGTCTGTGTGGCCCAATTTTTGGAAAAAAGGGAGACTCCGCTTGGAGTAACCCTTGCTTGCTGTGTTTTTAAAAGAAGCCAAGATGAACAGAGCTGGGATCAGGAAAGACTTTGCTACCTACCCCGGTGTCATCCTGGGGACGGCTAAGAATAGCGTATTTTTGAATGTGCTTGATGCAAATCAAAACATCCTGTTTGCAACTAGGGCCCAAGTGCTGCCACTGATGGGGTGGGTGTCTGTGTGGCCCAATTTTTGGAAAAAAGGGAGACTCCGCTTGGAGTAACCCTTGCTTACATTGTTTTTAAAAGAAGCCAAGATGAACAAGTCATGGGTCAGCAAAGACTTTGCTACCTACCCCGGTGTCATCCTGGGGACGGCTAAGAATAGCGTATTTTTGAATGTGCTTGATGCAAATCAAAACATCCTGTTTGCAACTAGGGCCCAAGTGCTGCCACTGATGTGGTGGGTGTCTGTGTGGCCCAATTTTTGGAAAAAAGGGAGACTCCGCTTGGAGTAACCCTTGCTTGCTGTGTTTTTAAAAGAAGCCAAGATGAACAGAGCTGGGATCAGGAAAGACTTTGCTACCTACCCCGGTGTCATCCTGGGGACGGATAAGAATGGCGTATTTTTGAATGTGCTTGATGCAAATCTAGCTGTGAAGTGTACAACTGGGGCACAACTGCTGCCACTGAATGGGTGGGTGTGTGTGGGGCCCAATTTTTGGAAAAAAGGGGAGACTCCGCTTGGAGTAACCCTTGCTTACATTGTTTTTAAAAGAAGCCAAGATGAACAAGTCATGGGTCAGCAAAGACTTTGCTACCTACCCCAGTGTCATCCTGGGGATGGCTAAGAATAGCGTATTTTTGAATGTGCTTGATGCAAATCAAAACATCCTGTTTGCAACTAGGGCCCAAGTGCTGCCACTGATGGGGTGGGTGTCTGTGTGGCCCAATTTTTGGAAAAAAGGGAGACTCCGCTTGGAGTAACCCTTGCTTGCTGTGTTTTTAAAAGAAGCCAAGATGAACAGAGCTGGGATCAGGAAAGACTTTGCTACCTACCCCGGTGTCATCCTGGGGACGGCTAAGAATAGCGTATTTTTGAATGTGCTTGATGCAAATCAAAACATCCTGTTTGCAACTAGGGCCCAAGTGCTGCCACTGATGGGGTGGGTGTCTGTGTGGCCCAATTTTTGGAAAAAAGGGAGACTCCGCTTGGAGTAACCCTTGCTTGCTGTGTTTTTAAAAGAAGCCAAGATGAACAGAGCTGGGATCAGGAAAGACTTTGCTACCTACCCCGGTGTCATCCTGGGGACGGCTAAGAATAGCGTATTTTTGAATGTGCTTGATGCAAATCAAAACATCCTGTTTGCAACTAGGGCCCAAGTGCTGCCACTGATGGGGTGGGTGTCTGTGTGGCCCAATTTTTGGAAAAAAGGGAGACTCCGCTTGGAGTAACCCTTGCTTGCTGTGTTTTTAAAAGAAGCCAAGATGAACAGAGCTGGGATCAGGAAAGACTTTGCTACCTACCCCGGTGTCATCCTGGGGACGGCTAAGAATAGCGTATTTTTGAATGTGCTTGATGCAAATCAAAACATCCTGTTTGCAACTAGGGCCCAAGTGCTGCCACTGATGGGGTGGGTGTCTGTGTGGCCCAATTTTTGGAAAAAAGGGAGACTCCGCTTGGAGTAACCCTTGCTTGCTGTGTTTTTAAAAGAAGCCAAGATGAACAGAGCTGGGATCAGGAAAGACTTTGCTACCTACCCCGGTGTCATCCTGGGGACGGCTAAGAATAGCGTATTTTTGAATGTGCTTGATGCAAATCAAAACATCCTGTTTGCAACTAGGGCCCAAGTGCTGCCACTGATGGGGTGGGTGTCTGTGTGGCCCAATTTTTGGAAAAAAGGGAGACTCCGCTTGGAGTAACCCTTGCTTACATTGTTTTTAAAAGAAGCCAAGATGAACAAGTCATGGGTCAGCAAAGACTTTGCTACCTACCCCGGTGTCATCCTGGGGACGGCTAAGAATAGCGTATTTTTGAATGTGCTTGATGCAAATCAAAACATCCTGTTTGCAACTAGGGCCCAAGTGCTGCCACTGATGTGGTGGGTGTCTGTGTGGCCCAATTTTTGGAAAAAAGGGAGACTCCGCTTGGAGTAACCCTTGCTTGCTGTGTTTTTAAAAGAAGCCAAGATGAACAGAGCTGGGATCAGGAAAGACTTTGCTACCTACCCCGGTGTCATCCTGGGGACGGATAAGAATGGCGTATTTTTGAATGTGCTTGATGCAAATCTAGCTGTGAAGTGTACAACTGGGGCACAACTGCTGCCACTGAATGGGTGGGTGTGTGTGGGGCCCAATTTTTGGAAAAAAGGGGAGACTCCGCTTGGAGTAACCCTTGCTTACATTGTTTTTAAAAGAAGCCAAGATGAACAAGTCATGGGTCAGCAAAGACTTTGCTACCTACCCCAGTGTCATCCTGGGGACGGCTAAGAATAGCGTATTTTTGAATGTGCTTGATGCAAATCAAAACATCCTGTTTGCAACTAGGGCCCAAGTGCTGCCACTGATGGGGTGGGTGTCTGTGTGGCCCAATTTTTGGAAAAAAGGGAGACTCCGCTTGGAGTAACCCTTGCTTGCTGTGTTTTTAAAAGAAGCCAAGATGAACAGAGCTGGGATCAGGAAAGACTTTGCTACCTACCCCGGTGTCATCCTGGGGACGGCTAAGAATAGCGTATTTTTGAATGTGCTTGATGCAAATCAAAACATCCTGTTTGCAACTAGGGCCCAAGTGCTGCCACTGATGGGGTGGGTGTCTGTGTGGCCCAATTTTTGGAAAAAAGGGAGACTCCGCTTGGAGTAACCCTTGCTTGCTGTGTTTTTAAAAGAAGCCAAGATGAACAGAGCTGGGATCAGGAAAGACTTTGCTACCTACCCCGGTGTCATCCTGGGGACGGCTAAGAATAGCGTATTTTTGAATGTGCTTGATGCAAATCAAAACATCCTGTTTGCAACTAGGGCCCAAGTGCTGCCACTGATGGGGTGGGTGTCTGTGTGGCCCAATTTTTGGAAAAAAGGGAGACTCCGCTTGGAGTAACCCTTGCTTGCTGTGTTTTTAAAAGAAGCCAAGATGAACAGAGCTGGGATCAGGAAAGACTTTGCTACCTACCCCGGTGTCATCCTGTGGACGGCTAAGAATAGCGTATTTTTGAATGTGCTTGATGCAAATCAAAACATCCTGTTTGCAACTAGGGCCCAAGTGCTGCCACTGATGGGGTGGGTGTCTGTGTGGCCCAATTTTTGGAAAAAAGGGAGACTCCGCTTGGAGTAACCCTTGCTTGCTGTGTTTTTAAAAGAAGCCAAGATGAACAGAGCTGGGATCAGGAAAGACTTTGCTACCTACCCCGGTGTCATCCTGGGGACGGCTAAGAATAGCGTATTTTTGAATGTGCTTGATGCAAATCAAAACATCCTGTTTGCAACTAGGGCCCAAGTGCTGCCACTGATGGGGTGGGTGTCTGTGTGGCCCAATTTTTGGAAAAAAGGGAGACTCCGCTTGGAGTAACCCTTGCTTACATTGTTTTTAAAAGAAGCCAAGATGAACAAGTCATGGGTCAGCAAAGACTTTGCTACCTACCCCGGTGTCATCCTGGGGACGGCTAAGAATAGCGTATTTTTGAATGTGCTTGATGCAAATCAAAACATCCTGTTTGCAACTAGGGCCCAAGTGCTGCCACTGATGTGGTGGGTGTCTGTGTGGCCCAATTTTTGGAAAAAAGGGAGACTCCGCTTGGAGTAACCCTTGCTTGCTGTGTTTTTAAAAGAAGCCAAGATGAACAGAGCTGGGATCAGGAAAGACTTTGCTACCTACCCCGGTGTCATCCTGGGGACGGATAAGAATGGCGTATTTTTGAATGTGCTTGATGCAAATCTAGCTGTGAAGTGTACAACTGGGGCACAACTGCTGCCACTGAATGGGTGGGTGTGTGGGGCCCAATTTTTGGAAAAAAGGGGAGACTCCGCTTGGAGTAACCCTTGCTTACATTGTTTTTAAAAGAAGCCAAGATGAACAAGTCATGGGTCAGCAAAGACTTTGCTACCTACCCCAGTGTCATCCTGGGGACGGCTAAGAATAGCGTATTTTTGAATGTGCTTGATGCAAATCAAAACATCCTGTTTGCAACTAGGGCCCAAGTGCTGCCACTGATGGGGTGGGTGTCTGTGTGGCCCAATTTTTGGAAAAAAGGGAGACTCCGCTTGGAGTAACCCTTGCTTGCTGTGTTTTTAAAAGAAGCCAAGATGAACAGAGCTGGGATCAGGAAAGACTTTGCTACCTACCCCGGTGTCATCCTGTGGACGGCTAAGAATAGCGTATTTTTGAATGTGCTTGATGCAAATCAAAACATCCTGTTTGCAACTAGGGCCCAAGTGCTGCCACTGATGGGGTGGGTGTCTGTGTGGCCCAATTTTTGGAAAAAAGGGAGACTCCGCTTGGAGTAACCCTTGCTTGCTGTGTTTTTAAAAGAAGCCAAGATGAACAGAGCTGGGATCAGGAAAGACTTTGCTACCTACCCCGGTGTCATCCTGGGGACGGTTAAGAATAGCGTATTTTTGAATGTGCTTGATGCAAATCTAGCTGTGAAGTGTACAACTGGGGCACAACTGCTGCCACTGAAGGGGTGGGTGTGTGTGGGGCCCAATTTTTGGAAAAAAGGGAGACTCCGCTTGGAGTAACCCTTGCTTGCTGTGTTTTTAAAAGAAGCCAAGATGAACAGAGCTGGGATCAGGAAAGACTTTGCTACCTACCCCGGTGTCATCCTGGGGACGGATAAGAATGGCGTATTTTTGAATGTGCTTGATGCAAATCTAGCTGTGAAGTGTACAACTGGGGCACAACTGCTGCCACTGAAGGGGTGGGTGTGTGGGGCCCAATTTTTGGAAAAAAGGGAGACTCCGCTTGGAGTCACCTTGCGGTGTTTTACATGACTTTAGAAGGGCGTGCCATGCCTATATCTGTGTGTCCTCCTCTTTTTCCTTGTCCAGCTGTTTTGTTTTCGCATGAGTACATGTCCTTGTCACTTTCCCATGTGTTTGTGTTGTGTTGTGAGTTGTTTGTCACCTTTTGGACACCTTTGAGGGTGTTTTCTAGGTGTTTTACTGTGTTTGTGATTGCCTGCCATTGTTTCCTATGGGCTCGAGTTCGGTTCGTCGAACGTTCGACGAGCCGAACTCGAGCCAGACCCCCCGTTCGGCGAACCGCCTCGAGCCGAACCGGGACCGGTTCGCTCATCTCTAGTTTCTTCACACTATCTCCCCTATAGTCCTTCACTTCCTATTAACTCCCTAATCACTACATGTAGTAAAAAACTGGTCATATGTCTCTCCATCCTCCCCATATATCTCACCTCCTCAGATCTGTTCCTCAACATAAAATCCTTTTGTCTCCAAATCCACACAGCTACCTCATGCTCTGCCCTTCTCAGACCGACTTCTCCTCTTTACTGGTGATATCTCTGCTAATCCTTGCCCTACTCATCACATCCTCAGTAGTCACTTCTATCTTCCATCCATGATCTATCACAGATGTCTGCAACCTTTTACTCATTCACCCAACCCTCGCTTCACCAGTTCCTCTAACAGAAAATGTATTGAATGCTTGCTCTATCTGTAAGACTTTCATACATCCATGATGATCTTTTCTTCACTAACAAACTTTCTTTTCCTGGCATGACTACCTGACTGGCACTCTCTAAGACAGCCTCCCAAGCTCGACTTTCTTATGGTGGATTCCATCTTTCTTACAACCCCCACCCCAGCAACAAGCATCATGTAGGAGTTGGTTTTCTCCCATCTCATCATCTGCACCTTCATCCCAATTCCACAGCCACCCTCCGTTACTCACCCTTCTTTTGAGGTGCACTCTGTACGCACCTACTCCCCCTCCAGACTTGAACTGGCTGTCATTTACTGCCTCACTGTGCAAGCCACCATTTTGTTTTACCACTTCACCACCTGGCTACTTCATTTTCTTTCTGCTGACATCCCCACTATCATCATGGGTCACTTCAAGATCCCCATTAACGCTTCCCACTCAGCTGACTCTAAGCTTCTAACACGCAATTCCTCCTTCAGCCTCTTTCAATGGTCCTCTGTAGCCACTCAAAAATATGGCCACATACTGGACCTCATCTTTTCCTGCCACTTTTCCCTATCTAAACTCTCTAATTCACATCACCTATTGTCTGACCACAATCTACTTACATTCTCTTCCCTCTCTTTATCAAGTGCACAATCCTCACTCCACAAACTTGCTCACCCTTTCAGAGATCTCAAACTCCTTGATTTACATTCACATTCTGAGTTCCTTCTCCCTCTTTCAGACATAGATTTTTTACACAATGCAGATGCTGGTGCCACTCTATATAAAACTACAAGAGCTGCATCTCTCAAATCGGTTACCTTCTTCATACACACCAAAACTTACACCAAAACTTGCACAATCAACAGGCAGCCCTGCCACACCAGCTGATTAAAGAACTGAGATGGGCTTCCAGGGTTGCTGAGTGAAGATGGAAAAAATACAATTCCAATGAGCACTTCATCATATACATACAGTCACTCATCAACTAAACACTCACTGCTGTAAAAAAAGCCTACTTCACATCTCTCATATCCTCTCTGTCTCACAACTGTAAACAGCTATTCAACAATTTCAATTCTTCCATCTATATCCTAGCATCTACTTTATCTCTTCTCAAGTCAGCTGAAAACTTTGCCTCATTCTTCAAGCAGAAGACTGTCAATATCAGAGAAAGCTTTGGCCTACATTTGCCACAGTCCCTTTTCATAACCACTTAGTCCTCTTCCTCCAAAACCAACTCCTCCATCTTTACAGAAGATACATTTTCCTTTGTACTCTCCTGATCACATATCACCACCTGAGCACTTAACCTGATACTGTCTCACCTCTTCGAAAATCTTATTACAGTCTCCATCCTGTATGGGTTCCTTTATGGTCTGCAGTCTGATGATGACTGGTGATGAATTTTTGTATTTCTGGTGGTTTTTATGATGGATTTCTTTATTCCTGGTGGTTATGATGCTGGATTTCTATACTGATGGGGATTCTAATTATGTATTTCTGTAGCTCTGGTGGTTCTGGTGCTGTTATTAGTCCTGATCCTGTACACAGGTAACAAATCATAACTTGTAACATTACTTTAACATTGATGAACTATCTTTAGAATAGGTCATCAATGTCTGATCTGACAGGGCCCAGCAGCCCCACTGATTAGCTGTTCTCTGTGCAGGTGGCCGGAAATGCTTATTTCCAGATATGATTCATCTTTTGATAGTGTCCGTGGATGGATACTGCCCATCCATCTCATTGATTTGAATAGGAGGTGGATATGCAGTACCTGGCTGCAGCCACTATCAGAAGAAGGAGAATATCTGGAACTGAGCACTTCCGGCTGCCTCTAGCACCTAGAATAGGCGATTGGCTGGGGTGCCATGCCCTGGCGATCAGACATTGATGATCAACGTTAAAGTACTCCACTTATATGGGATTTTCAAACTTGCATGTGACAACTAGTTTTTAATCCTACGATTTTCATTGAACATTGAGAGAATTATTAAGAGCAACTCGTGATCACAGGACTGTAAGTGTACAAATTACATATGAATGAGTGGTCACATGACGACTACCCAAACCGCTTTGTGTTGGTGGTGCCAGACTGAATTCTTGCTCCTGGTGCCAAAAAGCCTAGATACACCTCTGAGGTAGGATCCAGCATTAATCAAAAATAACAGAGGAGGGGTGGAGATGAGTGGCCTGAACATGCTGCCCACCTCTTTCCTTCTTCATTGTCGGTGGACGCAGGTAAGGGGATGTTCGTCGTTCCTGGGGTGTCACACACAGCGATGAGTGCTGCCGCAGGAACGGCGAACAACATCGTACCTGCAGCAGCAACGACATTTGGAAAAGGAGCGACGTGTCAGCGAGCAACGATTTTTCACGTTTTTGCGCTCGTTGATCATCGCTCCTTGGTGTCACACGCTGCGATGTTGCTGACGGTGCCGGATGTGCGTCACTAACGACGTGACCCCGACGATATATCGTTATCGATGTCGCAGCGTGTAAAGCACCCTTTAGACTAATTGGAAGAGAGCACAGTTAAAAAATAAGTCACCTCCTGAAATAGTTAGTACAATAACTGAAAGAAACTGATCAGCACCTCCAAACATAATAAAACAAGTGTGAACAGGTGCAAGCTGTAATACAAAAATGAGTATACAGCAGCACTCTGTAAGACCCAAGAAATATGCAAACATTGAAAATTTTAAATCTCTCTTGTAATATCTGTTGTCTGTTGTAATACCTGCCAGTCAGTAGAACAGATCATTTCTAAAGCTTTTTTACTTTTCAACTGGAAAAAGATCAGTTTCATCCTAACTATATCTTACCAACACAGTAATACACAAGCTGATATGACAGTAAAATAATTGTAAATATATATTTTGTTCTATCTCCAGCAGTTAAGAACATTTCGTACTTATTACTTTTATTATAAAAAGAACTTTCCTTTACTTGATCTACGAAGCAATTTTCTGGTGTTTCTATCAATTCTTCTACTTCACGCTGAGTATAATGATTAGAAGTAGGCTTACCAGCAATGTAGGCTCCATAAGAATCATACCACTTAATAATTATGTAAATGAATATTTGTTTTAATGGTAAGGTGTGCAGTATGATATTAGAAAATAACATTAGTCACTGATATGTTAAAACATTAGCTGTGTAGATTAAGACAAAACCTGACTTTCTGGTTTTCTCAGGGAACTGGAAATGGAAATTAAACTTTTATATTTTGGAAAACTTTTCGTGAGCTACCATGAGAAACCAATAAAAATGTGAAATCATCCAAAGAAAAAAACAATCCTTAGTGCAAAAAAATATATAAATGAAAAAACAGAAATTAATTACATACATTTTAATATCACCATACAGTTATAAAAAGTTAAAGCTGTCGAAACGCAGTGAACAAAGAAAATTCCTTTTCCCTCAAGACCCAAATTAGCTGTGTCCTTCGAGGCTTAAGACAAAACAGGAGCAAATGCTGTAAATTTTAAGGGAACCAAACAGTTTATTTGATATTGGTTTTAGGCTGTGTGCGCACTTTGCGTTTTAATTGCATTTACGCAGCGTTTTGAACTGCAGCGTTTTAATGCCAAAATGCATGCGTTTTGATTTTCAAGCAAAGTCTATGGGAAATTAGGATTTCTTGTGCGCACTTTGCTGTTAAAAACGCAGCGTTTAATTTGCATATTTTTGGGCAAAAACTCAGCGTTTAAAGAAGCAGCATGTCAATTGTTTTTTCCATTTGGGCAGCGTTTTGCTAACATTGAAGTCAATGAGAAATTGCAAAACGCAAGCAACCTCATAATTCTAGCGTTTTACATACTTTTTTGATGCTGAAAACATGCGATTTGGACCAATTAATTGCATGCGTTTTTGTCAAAATATTAATGGCATGATATGTCCCTTTACATACAAACATAGTTCGACAATTATTTTTAAGAAAATCCATAAATAAATGGAATTTTATGCATAATTATTATCACAAACTTATCATTTTAAATTTAAAAAAGCCATTTTTTGATTGATTATTCTGGATATTTGTTATAATTTTTTTTTCCGTTTTTTTCATAGTATTTGAATGTTTGAACTTTATTTAGTAGTGTCTTTGTATTCAAAACACATCTGACTTTAAGCAATGAAAAAGCAGGTAAATCGCTCTAAAAACGCGGCAAAAACGCAGTAAATACGCACACGTATTTATCGCGTTTTTGTGGTCAAAACCAACTTTGGCACAAAACATTTCTGCCAGAGGATGCGTTTAGAACTGCAACAACCTCGACGCAAAGTGTGCACATAGCCTAAAGGGGACCTGTCAGGTCCAGTATGCACCCAGCACAACAAGCAGTTCTGGTTATATATCTCTAATCCCTGTCTAACTGTCCCTGTAGCTAGTAGCAGAGATCTTTAGAAAAAGTATTTCTAAAGATCCTTTATGATATGCTAATGAGGACAGAGACTAGTCGCAAAGGCATTACTTCCTCTGACTGATCCGCCCTCTTAGCATAGCAGCATGCCCACAGAGGTGTAATAATATGTTATTCAATGCAGCATCAACAGCAGTGAAGCACATACCTGTGTCCACTGTGAACGCTGATCTGAATACTCATCCAGTCATATGCAGTATGAAGCCAGGTGTACGTGTCCAGGCCTCAAAGAGATCTACTGCGCATGGCATTCAGATCAGCTGACACAGGTATGTGCATTACTGCTGGTGACGCTGCATTGTATAACATATTAGTACGCCGCTGTGGGTGTGCTGCCATGTTAAGAGGGCGGACTAGCCAGGTGAAGTAACGCCCTTGTGACTAGTTGCTAACCTCATTAGCATATGATAAAAGATCTGTAGAAATACTTTTTCTAAAGATCTGTTATGTATGCTGCTAGCTACAGGGACAGTTAGGCAGGGATTAGCAATATGCACCCAGAACTGCTCGTGGTTCTGGGTGCATATTGCATCTGGCAGGTTTCCTTTAAGTATTGTAGCACATTGAAGCACTAGTTTGCCATTATTGGGTGGGGGAATAATTTATATTGTTTGATATATCCTGTGTTTCTGAAAAAAAATCAAAGATATGCCTTAAAATTAATTTTAAAAGTATATCAAAGCTATGCCTATGCTATTTGAAATTATTAATAATAATTGCAGGGCTATGAATTCAATAGCAGCTGTATAAGGCTGTGGGAACACGTTGCGTTTTTGCCGCATTTTTCATAAATCTGCAAGGAAATCCTTATGCCAGTAAAGTCTATGAAAATCCAGAATTGTTGTGCACACGTTACAGATTTTTCCTTGCAGATTTGGTTGCAGAAAATATCTGCAGCATATCAATTCTTTCTGCGTTTTTAGCTACGCTTTCATAAAAGACTGATTTCTGCTGTACAGAGCGGTGATGATATACTACACTGTATATCACAAGCATTCGGATGACCAAAGAATCAAGGGACTAGTAAAAACAGTACATTTAAAAAAAAAAATATTAAAACCCTACAAAAACTCAAAACATCTCTCTTTTGCCACATTGAAAGTAAAACAATGAAGAAATATACACATGTTTGTTGTCCCTGTTTTCAGAAATGTCCAATCTTTCAAAATATAAAATAAATTAATCTGACTGGTAAATAGCATAATGGGAAAAAAAATCAAAATACCAGAATTAAACTTTTTCATCCGCCGTAATAGCAACAAAAAAAATGTAATAGCAAGTGAACAAAACATTGTATGTACCCCAAAATAATATTAATAAAACATCAGCTCAGGGTACAAAAGCAAGACCTTATCCAGCTCCATATCCCAGAAATTGAAAATATTATGGCTCTCGGAAAGTCACGACACAAGCAAGATTGTTTTCAGAATTTCAGAATTTATTTCTACCTTTTAAATAAAACAGATAATTTTGTATCTACAGAATTGTAATGACCTAGATAATCATAATGCTAGGCTAGTTTATGGCAAAATTAACGCTGTAAATAAAACCCCCAAAAACAATTGCAGAACTTCACATTTTTTTTAATTCTCTTACATTTTTTCCTGCTTACCATTACATCATATGATAAAATTAATGATGTTATTCAAAAGTACAATTTATCCTGCGAAGTTCTACAAAAGTTTGAGTAAGCAACCAAGAGGCTAATAATGCCATAATCAGCGTAAGAGTGCGCTCACATGAGCCATATGACTCGCATGAGTATCGGATCACATCACCTGGCGCCCCCACACACTCTCCTGACAGGAGGAGGTCGGCTGCATGTATTTCTATGCAGCTGAGACGCTCTTGTCCGGAGAGTGTGTGGCTGTGCCGGGTTATGCTATCTGATTCTCGTGCGACTCATATGGCTCGTGTGAGCACACCCTAACCATAATGCTTCTGTGTCAACTTAACCCCGAGTGATTTTCCGTTTTGTTTTCTTTTTTTTTCCCCCCCTTTTCCGACAGCCGTAACTTTTTTATTTTTCCGTCAATCTTGCCATATTAGGGCTTATTTTTTGTGGGACGAGTTGTACTTTTAAATGAAACCATAAGTTTAACCAAATAGTGTACTGGAAAACGGTAAAAAAATGTAAAGTGCGGAAAAACTGCGATCGCACAATATTCAAGTCAGTATGAGTTTGTAGACACCAAACATGTATAGGTTTACTTTTATCTAAGGGGTTAAAAAAATTCACAAGTTTGTTCAAAAAAGCGGAGCCATTGCGTCATTTTCTGAAACTTATAGCATTCTCATTTTTAGGGGTTCTAAGGATTAGTGATGGCTTATTTTTTGCGTCACGAGCTGATGTTTTTAATGGTACCATTTTTGCTCAGATGCTACATTTTGATGCGCCTGTTATTGAATTTTGGGTAAAATTTGCGGCAAACAAAAAACGTAATTTTGGCATTTGGAATTTGTTTTCTGCTACGCCGTTTACCGATCGGATTATTTGATTTCATATTTTGATAGATACGGCGTTTCTGAATGCGGCAATACCAAATATGTGTATATTTTTTATTTTTTTAACCCTTTAATTTTCAATGGGCCAAATGGAGAGTGATTTGAGCTTTTAGGTTTTTTTTTATTTTCTTCAACTTTTTTTCAACTTTTTTTTTATTTTACTAGGTTCCCTAGGGGACTATAATGATCAGCAGTCTGATCACTCTTCTATTTCTCCAGATCACAGCTACACAGCTCAGAACCGGAGAAAAGCTGTTTTTCTCTCACACACGGCAGTCTGCCGGCAGTGAGAGAAAGTGACTCATGATAGCTACAGGAGTTATCACATGGCACTGTGCTACGATGGCAACCACCGGAAGTCACGTGATCACATCATGTGACTTCTGATGGGGGTGGGTAAGTATCCTTATGGCAGCGCCCTGATATATCTTGCTGTCAGAATTTGACAGCGAGATGTAAAGGGTTAATAAGCGTGGGTGGAATGCAATTCCACTCGCGCCTGGCAGGCATACATGTCGGCTGTTGAAATCAGCTGATATGTGTGCAGGTCACCACGGACTGCCCACAGCTGCCGCAGGGATTAACCTCACACGATCCAGTACGTCATGTGTCGTGAAGAGGTTAAACGCTCCCTGCTCACAATTAAAGGGGAAGCTTTGCATGTGGACTAAGTTGAGAAGGAGGAAGAAAGTACACAGGGTTCTACATGCAAGCAGCTGGAGCATTCAAGCGGACATTCATCTGCGATATCCCTTGATGTATTTCTGACAGAGGCAGAGATCCAAAGTTAACGGAGTCCATGGCCTGATCAAACTGTAATTTTGCCACTGCAGATGGTAAAGTGGCAATCAGCAATGCACCCACTGGACCACAGGGGGACCCCAGGCTTACCCTTTGTAGGGAGGGGCTTGACTAAGTGCCAACGTAAGGCAGACGCTAAGTGCAGCTCCCAGGGCAGTGACCGGGACTGTGACAGCTGACCCCCAAGGCAGGGATGGACACAGGCACAAACAGGCAGAGTCTATTACGGCAAGGACCACCAGGGTAGCTGAGGAAGATGGCTTGGCCGGGTTGGTCCGACACAGTCACTAGTAAAGCTGGGACCACCAGGGTAGCTGGACCATTGGGGTAATATGATAAGTGCTGACTGTAGCCATATTTTGTTTATGAATCATTGATAAAAAAAAACTTGCTTTTGGATTGCTTTCAGTTTGGTCTATCTACCTATTTACACTAGAGCCCTTTACTATATCCTTGTGTGCTTTCTATATTTTTCAATTCTGCAACATCGGAAACTTTAAAAAATGAATAGCTGCTAAGTAGGAGAGGAGAGGACCCATGGATGCTCGGGTTTGTCGGGCCCTGCCGGACTTTAGTCCAAAGTTTGCTCCGGGTACCAGAACTTTACTCGAACTCAAACTCGGATCCGAACCCCATACAAGTCAATGGGGAACCCAATGGGGTTCAGGTCAAACCAATACAATGGTTGTAACATCTTGCACATCAGAAAACCAAAAATTATTATTTGGAATGAAAAAAATAAAATAAAAAAACAAACATCAAGCATAGTCTGAGTATAATCATAATTGTGATAACATAGGTGTTCAGGTTTTATACACATACAGAAATCAAATGCAGAATATCACATCTCTTGGTGTCATAATTATTGAACTCTCTGTGTCTCAATGCCATCTGACAGGTATAAATCTCACTAAAATTAATATGTAGTAAAGGTCTGATGGAGCCAGTCGGTGTGGGGTGCAGCGAAATCGCTATGGTGCTTGGCGTGCAGGCTGTGTGTGAAGGCGGGCTTTTTAAGCTTCCTAGTATAGAGTGATTGGTGCTGCTGGACCGGAAGTGACATGGACTCTGATTCAAAACGTCATATCCTATTACGTGGCCGGTACCCTTATTGTGACTGGCAATGGTTGGCATTTCCTGTATACCGAATAGTAGCGCTACTGCGCATGCCTGAAAAAAATATCCTCCGTGAGTGCACTAAGAATCTTTAGTACGTAAAAGAGACAGGATAATAAGGGATAATAAAATACAGAAAATGGGGAGAAAAAAAGGGGTCAGAAACGACAGAAGGCAGAAAGGAAGAAAAAAAAGAGACAGAAATGAAAGAAAGGTGAAAATTAGAAAACAAAGAGGGAAGAACAAAAAATGAAATGAAAGGAAAAATAAAATAAAAATAAGATAAAATAAAAAATGGAAAATAAAAATAAAAATAAAATACAATAAAAATAGAAAATAAGAATAAAAATAAAATAAAAAATGAAAACAAAAGAAAAATAAAAATAAAAAGTAAAAAGTAAAAATAAAAATAAAAATAAAAAATAATAAAAAATGAAAAATAAAAATAAATAGTGAAAAAATAAAAATAACCAAAACAGGAAAGATGAAGAAAGAAGAAAAAGGAGAGACAAAGAATAAGTGCTACCTATCCCATGCCGATGTGGATGTGAAGACAACGTTCATGGAACACTATGACAGGAGCTGTGGGGAAGGAAAATTAACAAGTATTAGACATATTCAATAAAAACTGCTAACATCAAACATTGAGTCCCTTTGGCTCTAATGTCTGTAATGTAAAAATCCAGTATGCTTCTCTCTTTTTTAATAATGCAGTTCTATTGCCACCCCTCCTATGTCTATTAACTTATTCTGTAGATTATTAGGTCGGCAGAAGCAGGGAAGAAAAGGATTCCTGAATTCTGGAACATCAGGGTAGCTGTCAGATAAAAGTTTCCAATGCCTCTGAATAATCTTATGTAAACCATAAGCAAAGGGATGGTATGTGTGTACTAGTAGTATATGGTTCTCCGGGCCAATTTTGTTAGATCTCCTCTCTGGTGTATCACTCTGATTGAAAACATGGTTGGGGTACCCACGTGACCTAAAACGGTTCTGCAT
The DNA here is from genome assembly GCF_048569485.1 of Anomaloglossus baeobatrachus. Classification (NCBI taxonomy): domain Eukaryota; kingdom Metazoa; phylum Chordata; class Amphibia; order Anura; family Aromobatidae; genus Anomaloglossus; species Anomaloglossus baeobatrachus. The sequence goes on along the minus strand of NC_134358.1, from coordinate 292,442,226 downwards.
CTCTTTCAGCCTGTCCTGTTTTGTGACGGGGTTCAAGACAATCCTGTCAATCCTCATATACTGGGATTTTGGTATGACACGTTTGGTGGCACTGGGATGGCAACTTGAGAAGTGCAATAAATTGTTCCTGTCTGTTTCCTCGATGTATAAGTCAGTGAAAAGGGAACCTGTCCCATCTTTACATACCAGAGTATCCAGGAAACTAATCTGAGTGGGATCTGATTGAATGACAAAGGAGAGTTCAGGCCAAACGTCATTCAAGTATGAGTGGAATTCCACGAGGGATTCATGTGACCCCTCCGAAATGCAAAAAATGTAATCGACAAATCGTCGCCAACAGATAGAGTATCTACTAAAGCCAGTATGAGTATACACATGATGTTTCTCAAAAGATTACATGTAGCAATTTGCATAGTCAGGGGCCACATTAGACCCTGTACTTGAAGGTAAAACGTGTCCTGGAACATAAAGAAGTTTTCATGAAGGACCACCTCTAGTAGATCAGTACAAAAAAATCTGACTCCCATCTCTATGTTGTTGTGTTCTAGAAGGTCCCGTACAGCCCCAATGCCCTTCTCATGTGTGATGGATGTGTACAAACTACTTACGTCCCATGTGACAAGCAATGTATGTGGAGAAACTGTGGGTAGTCGTGGAGCAGGTTGAGGATTATAAAGCAGACACTCACACGGAGGATAAACTAAAGACTCTGTGCATCACAGTCTCTATGGGGGAGCCTGTCCAGGTGTCCGCTCCCACCGGTGTCACTGCGTAATCCAGAGCCGCCTCCGTGCACAAGTTTGTTTTCTGTGTGGCCCCTTGGCGTTAAGCTGTTGGACCCTGCTCACCATATTTGTAGTGTAGCTGTGCTCTTGATGGCTGGTATTTGGGATTTTAGTGGGCCGCGTTACTGGAAAGCGCTATCACCCGCTGTGTGTTGTCACCTTCAATCTCTGAGCTCCTAGGGAAGTTCATAAAGAGACTCTCTGTCTCAGGTTAATTATCAGGACGGATGAATCTGCTCCTGACCTAGGGTCCTGTACCCCGTCGTGTTCGGTACCGGTCAGTTCTTTTGGATTTTTGATGCCGACAGTTCTCCTAGACTATGTCCGTTGCACCCTTCCAATGTCGCTTCCCCCGGTCACCGACTCCTCTGGTCCCACACTACTGTCTGTGACCCAACCTTGGTCTAGCTCCCTGGGAGCTACTACTCCCCAGCTCCTCACTCCTTGAGGGCTCTCACTACTCCTCGACTCAATTGACTAGAACTTCCCTCCCACCAGTCTGCCTGACCCCTAGGTGGGTGGCCTTATTCTGCTTATCCAACCCACTGGTGTGTCTGACAGGTTGTGATGTGAGGTGTGATTGGGATTTGTGCTGATGTTAGTGACACCAGCTTCTTAAGAACCTGGAACCAGGGAGGGTAGATCCTGCACACTTAGTAAGGATTGCAGTACCCTTTGGCACCCTGATATATTCAGGGGCGCCACACCTTTAAACCATTGGAATAGCAAATATTATACAATGTGGCTAGAGATGAGTAGATCTAAGTAGGTGAACGGACTCACGGGAGATCGGGTTCTGCGGGCTCAGCTGGATTTTATATAAAGTTCTGTTCCGGACCCAAACTGTATCTGAACCTCATTATAAGTCACTGATTCTGCAGTTTGGCTCTATAATGCACATACAGCCAGCCGTAAACAGAACACTTCGAGAGGAGGGAGGGTAAAGTTTTTACATATATTTTTTCTGCACACACTACATCCGATAATCTGTAAAGTTTAAGGTTCCTACCGAACTCGGACTTTATAAAAATTGGTGTCTGGGTTCATAATTCATGAGCTGTATGTAGGCTAACCAGTTGATCAAGCACTGGGATGCTTCGGTACGATCGTTGCTGGGCCCAGTGGGAGCCACTTGCAGCCTCTGAATGGCTCTCACTGGGGGAAAAAGCAACGTTTTCTTAAGTAGTGTGTAAAAAAAAAAAGAAAAAACACCCTCCCCCAGAAATCCTCTTTTTATGGTTGGCTGTATGTGAGCGGCAAGCAACACTGCCCACTCACTAACGTCCAATGGGGTTCGAGTTCTGAAATAAAGTTCAGTTCAAGTTTGGGTCTCGAACTGAACTTTATCTAAAAGTCCGACTTAACCCAGCAAACTCAAACTTCCACAGGTCTACTCATCTCTAGATGTGAACCATTTTCACGAGATAAAACAGCTGTGAGACTCAAGTTGGATTAGTGGATGAGGGTAGGTATATCTCACCCCGGTATCGTTCCTATGTGACTTAGCCTGGTCAGGATCACCTGGCTGCTAATGGATTAATGGGAGGTGAAGGACGGATGTAAAAGGAGTCTGGAAAGTTGGGGGAGAGTCTCCATCTGGGAACACAGAAAGCCTGTCTGTGTAGGAGACACTTGTGAGTGGGAGCAGTGCTCGATGTTTGTAAGGTTTAGCTGGAAGGGAGAAGCCTTCCAGTTGGTAGTTAAGATATCATCCTGTATAGTTAGCGCCGGACAGTCAAGGATTTATTTTTTTGGTGTTTTTTTTGTTTATGCTTCACTGCAATAAACCTAACCAAGCGTCAGTTAAACCTGGAATTCGGCTGTCTGCCTGAGGTGAATACGTGGCCTTTGAACCCAGCAAAGGCGATCACCGAGCGTGTTATCACACAGCATATACACCGTGTGCAGAATTATTAGGTAAGTTGTATTTTAGAGGATTTTTTTTATTATTGATCAACAACTATGTTCTCACTCAACCCAAAATAACAAAGCTTAATATTTTTGGAAGTTGTAGTGTTTTGTTTTTTTTAGATTTGGCTATCTTAGGAGGATATCTGTTTGTGCAGGTAACTATTACTGTGCAGAATTATTAGGCAACTTAATAAAAAACAAATCTATTCCCATCTCACTTGTTTATTTTCACCAAGTAAGCCAATATAACTGCACAAAATTTAGAAATAAACATTTCTGACATGCAAAAACAAACCCCCCAAAAATAGTGACCAATATAGCTACCTTTCTTTATGATGACAAGCAATAGCCTACCATCTATAGATTCTGTCAGTTGTTTGATCTTTTTACGATCAACATTGAGTGCAGCAGCCACCACAGCCTCCTAGACACTGTACTGTTTTCCCTCCCTGTAGATCTCACATTTTATGAGGGACCAAAGGTTCTCTATGGGGTTCAGATCAGGGGAACAAGAGTGCCATGTCATTATTTTTTCATCTTTTAGACCTTTACTGGCCAGCCACGCTGTGGAGTAGTTGGATGCATGTGATGGAGCATTGTCCTGTATGAAAATCATGTATTTATTAAACGATACCGATTTCTTCCTGTACCACTGCTTGAAGAAGTTGTCTTCCAGAAACTGGAAGTAGGTCTGGGAGTTGAGCTTCGCTCCATCCTCAACCCAAAAAGGTCCCAAAAGTTCATCTTTGATGATACCAGCCCATAACAGTACTCCACCTCCACCTTCCTGGCATCTGAGTTGGAGTGGAGGTCTCTGCCCTTTACTGATCCAGCCTCTGGCCCATCCATCTGGCCCATCAAGAGTCACTCTCATTTATTCAGTTCATAAAACCTTTGAAAAATCAGTCTTAAAATATTTCTTGGTCCGGTCTTGACGTTTTATCTCATGTTTCTTGTTCAAAGATGGTCTTTTTCAGCCTACCATACCTTGGCCATGTCCCTGAGTATGGCACACCTTGTGCTTTTTGATACTCCAGTAACGTTGCAGCTCTGAAATATGGCCAAACTGGTGGCAAATGGCATCTTGGCAGCTTCACGCTTGATTTTCCTCAATTCATGGGAAGTTATTTTGCGCCTTTTTTGCCCAACACGCTTCTTGTGACCCTGTTGGCTATTTGCCATGAAACACTTGATTGTTCGGTGATCACTCTTCAAACGTTTGGTAATTTCAAGACTGCTGCATCCCTCTGCAAGACATCTCACAATTTTGGACTTTTCAAAGCCAGTCAAATCTCTCTTCTGACCCATTTTTCCAAAGGAAAGGAAGTTGCTTAATAATTATGCACACCTTATGTAGGGTGTTGATGTCATTACACCACACCCCTCCTCATTACAGAGATGCACATCACCTGATTTACTTAATTGGTAGTGGGCTCTCAAGCCTATACAGTTTGGAGTAGGACAACTGTGGTGCCCTGGACAAGCCAGGGCGTCACAGGTACTGCAACAACACACCCCACACCCCGGCTAGGCACATCTAGGTCAAACAAAAATCCTTGTTGCCTCCCTCCAGGGGCTGATGTCCACACCAGGGGGTGGAGCCAGGTGGTTGGCCCCACCCACCGAGGAGTTCACAGTCCTGGAGGCGGGAAAAGGAAGGAGTTGAAGTGAGGAGTTAGTGGAGTCGAGAAGTGAAGTGGCAGTGGAGGAGACTGACCGTGTCCGGGTGCGTGGCCCGGGCACATACAGCAAGGTTGGCAGACAGTGGTGACCGTCTGCAGGTGAGGCTGATTGACGTGAACCGTAAGGACCGGGGATGGGCGGTGGCCCGCCGGTACCGGATCGGGGAGCGAAGAGAAGCCAGCACCATTCGGCAGGGCTCACGGACCCCGACCAGCCTAGGAGTCGCCGTAAAACCGGTCAAATCCGTTAGCGAAGGGAACCTCGGGGGTTTCCCAGCAGTCAAGATCTGATTGAAGGCAACAGCTCCAACCGTGAAGGGAAATACAGTCACCGCCAAGGCTACAGTTCCCAGAGCCAGAGCCTGCGGGCAAAAGGGGCTCCCTCAGCCTCCATCCAAGCTGGGGAGTGGGTTACCGGTGAGAAGCCACCAGAACCGAGAACATAACACAGGTGCAGGGAAAGGCAGTCACCACCAACCTACCGGGAGAAGAACCACCGCAGCCGTCTGTGGGACCCGTCCATCCAGCCATTTGTTTTACCGGAGACTTTGCATTCGTCATTGACTGAGTGAGTACCACCGTGCCGTGCGGCACCGCGCTGCCCCCGCGACCCTGCACCTCACCAGGCCCGTAACCCGCCTGCCATCCTTCCCTCACCGGGCCCGGGACAACCAATCCCCCTGCCCACGGAGGGGAAGAACAACATCAAAGCTGCTCCCCGTCATCGCTCCCGGGATTCCCGTCCAGAGCAGCGGTGGTGTCACAACATCACCACAACCGTGGGTGGCGTCACGGGCAATAAATCCCCAAAACCACCCCCCTTTTCACTCACGGGCAAGGAGCGCCGCTCGAGTCCCCGGATCCGGCCCACCGCTCGAGCCACCGAGCAGCAAGCGAGGCAGCAGCAGCGCGCGGACGCGAGCGTGGTGAGCGCAGCGTCCCCCCCCCGCCCGCGACAACTTGGCGTCATGAAAAGGATCTTACCGCTCTGCCGTCTGGTAGAGGTGCGCCTTGTGACCGCCGGAGGTGTCCGGCCGAAAATTTTGAGAAGCCACCATTTTGGGCGTGAAAAGTTCCCCGCTCGAGCGTCTCCTCGAGCAGTGGAGGCGCGAAAGCCAAGACCTCGCCCCTGGAGAGGAGGAGCCAGAAAAAGACTAAGGGGGACGGAAACAAGATGTCTGCGCCCGACGGAGCCGCTGGAGGAGCGGCGGTCGCAGCCGCAGTGGCACCCGTGGATGGGAATGGGCCCGCCAAGATCCCGGCCGCACTGGTGGGGGGTGCCGTGTCCCCAGCTCTCGCTCAGGTGATGCCGTTCTCCTTGCCCTATGTGCCCGGAGCTACCTGGCTGCCGCAGTACGATGGGAAACCTGACGCGTTGCAGGTCTTCCGGAAGACGCTTAGCCCGCTACTAGAACTGTACCCCCTAACTGATAAGCAACTTGCAGCGGTAGTGCTGGGCCAGCTAACCGGCGCAGCTGAGCAGGAGGCGGAGACCTGGGCCTAGGGGGACCGGTCCTCTGTAGCCACCATCTTTGAGAAGCTACAGACTGCCTTCGAGACCCGAACCGAAGCCGAGCTGCGGATGCAGTTTTATCAATGCCGGCAATGGCCCGCGGATAGCATTCGGGACTACGCCTTGCGTCTGCAAACCGCCCTCCGCACACTGAAGCGGGTAGACACCATCAACGATGCGGACAGCAACAAAATATTAGTTGAGCAGTTTGTACAGGGGATGAGGTCCTCGGAGGACCGCAAACAACTTTGGCTGTGGGCCCTAGAACACCCTGATGTGGACTTTGCCGTGTTTAAGGTCCGGGCCATTAAAGCTCTGCAGCCCCCAGCATTGGAAGTCCCTGAGGCCACCCCATGGCCAGCTGAGACGGCTCCCTGTGTGGTGACCCCTGCCCTTCCAATGCCTCCCGTACCTGCCACCCCAAGCGGAATGATGGAGGAACTGGCTGCCCAAGTCCGCCGCATGGATGGGGACCTCGCCGCACTCCAGCCTCCGACCAGGTCCCAGCCCCCGTGGAAGATGCAGCTCGCCGACAGCCCCGAGGACGTCCCCTGAATGCAGCGGAGAAGGGCCAATGACTCATGGTATGGACCTCCGATTTGTTACAGGTGCACCAAGCCCGGCCACTACTCCCAACGGTGTCCGTTAAACGATCAACCCCTGGGGCCACGGGCCAATCCTCAGGAGTAGAACCCAGTGGCCCCCATGACTGGCAGGACCGGTACATCGGAGCTCGGCCCATCATCCCCCTGGACGGCATCCCGCTGATGGCTCTCCTGGACACTGGATCTCAGGTAACCACAATACCATACACACTGTATCAGCGGTATTGGGGAAAGGACGAACTAGCCCCCCCAGATGGCAGTATGACACTGATTGCCGCTGATGGACTCCCATTGTCCCAAGTAGGGTACAAACAAGTGGCCATGACTGTGGGACGAGCTGAACTGCAACACCAGGGTTTGATTATGATAATGAATGAACCCAGTGATCATAACCCGAAGGTAGTGCTAGGGACTAATGTGATGGAACACTGTATGAGTGACGTGCTGACCCTACTGCAGCAGCTGGCCGCCACAGTGGCGGGGAGCCGACAGAGAGCTGTGCAGCGTGAGATCCGGGCCCTGATTTATCGCCAGCATGTGAACTCGACAGGAGGAGAGATTGGAGAAGTAAGAGTGATGGATGCGGCCCCTTTGCTTGTGCCTCCCAGGGGTGAGATGATGATTTGGTGTAGGGCAGCAGTAGGGCCCCAAGGGCGAGACTACCCCGCCATGATAGAGCCCATGCCCTCCGAACACTGGCCCACAGTAATGGCCGCCCGAGGGGTGGTAGACGTCAAGAAAGGGAGAGTGCCCATAAGGGTGTTGAACTGTGGGGAGGTAGAGGTTAGGCTTCCCCGGTACGCTACCCTTGCCAAGTTGCTCACTCTAGATCCCCACACCATCCATGAGGCCGTTCCCCCGATCTCACCGTGTACTGCCAGTTCTCACCCATCCCTGGGGAAGTCAGACGAGTGGTGTCGAGAGCTACACGTCGGCACTGATGATACCCCCACACATCACAAGGAAGGGGTATACCGGGTGGTACAGGAGTATGAGCGAGTTTTTAGCAAACATCCTCTAGATTTTGGGCAGATTAAAGGGGTCCAACACCACATCCCTACTGGTGAACACCCCCCTATTAAAGAGAGATACAGGCCTATTCCCCCTGCACACTACCAATGCGCCAAAGACATATTGAGGAACATGAAGGAGGCAGGGGTTATTAGGGACAGCTGTAGTCCCTGGGCCGCCCCGTTGGTGCTGGTTAAGAAGAAGGATGGCACCATGCGGATGTGTGTGGATTACCGGAAGATTAACCAGATAACGCATAAGGATGCTTACCCTCTGCCCCGTATTGAAGAGTCCCTGGCCGCGCTGAGAACTGCTAATTACTTCTCTACCCTTGACCTCACCAGTGGCTACTGGCAGGTGGCCGTGGCGCCTGAAGACCGAGAGAAGACTGCCTTCGCCACTCCTATGGGACTCTGTGAGTTCAACAGCATGCCGTTCGGGCTGTGCAATGCCCCCGGAACCTTCCAACGGCTGATGGAATGTTGTCTGGGGCACCTAAATTTCGAGACCGTCTTGCTGTACTTAGATGATGTGATTGTGTACTCGCAGACGTATGAAGCCCACCTGGAGCACCCAGCCGAGGTGTTCGCGTCCCTTGCTAAATATGGGATGAAGTTGAAACCCTCAAAGTTTCATCTGCTGAAGCCCAGAGTGCAGTACCTTGGACATGTGGTGGGTGCAGAGGGTGTCGCCCCCGACCCCGAGAAGATCACTGCCATCCAAGACTGGCCGAGACCGACCACAGTGAGGGAAGTGAGGCAGTTCCTGGGCCTGGTGGGATATTACCGTCGCTTCATTAAGGGGTACACGAAGATGGCTGCCCCCATGCAAGACCTCCTCGTGGGACAGACCAAGGGTGGTAGACCCCCTAGGAGCCCCATTGGTGTGGGAAGAAAAGCATGAAGAATCCTTCCGCCAGCTGAGAGCGGCTCTGACCGGAGAGGAAATCCTAGCGTATCCCGACTACAGCCGCCCACTCATCCTCTACACCGATGCCAGCAATGTGGGCTTGGGGGCTGTTCTATCCCAGGTCCAAGACGGAAGGGAGAAGGTGATCGCTTATGCTAGCCGAAAACTCCGACCGACTGAGAGGAATCCTGAGAACTACAGCTCTTTCAAGCTTGAGCTCTTAGTACTGGTGTGGGCTATCACCGAGCGGTTCCGCCATTACCTGGCAGCCGCCAAGTTCACCGCTTACATGGACAATAACCCGCTGACCCATCTAGATACAGCCAAGTTGGGCGCGATGGAGCAGCGGTGGGTGGCCAGGTTAGCCAACTACGATTTCACCATCAAGTACCGGGCCGGCCGTACCAACGTTAATGCCAATGCACTCTCCCAGATGCCCCACCTGTCGGAAGAGGGACCAGAGGATGATGACCTCGAAGAGATCAAGTTGCCTGTGTTTCACCGGCCGCTAACTGAGAAGGTGCATGCCCATCAACAACGGGTGAACCTAGACCCGCTGCCTAGTCAGGAGTGGCAAGAAGCTCAGGACCAGGCACCTGCTGTCCGCCTGGCCAAGACCCTGGTGAAACAGGGTTCTGCTGGGATAGACTCTGCCGCCCCTGCCGAAGCCCAACGTCTGTGGCGAGAACGGACCCGGCTGTACCTGCACCAGGGGAAGTTGTATCGTGAGCTGATTAACCCGAAGACCCACGAGAAGGTTCGCCAGCTAGTGATTCCCCAGGCTAACGTGCCCACCTTCTTGCAAGCATACCATGATGGTGCTGGGCACTTCGGGTGGAAGAAGCTGGAAATGTTGTTGAGAGAGCAGTTCTATTGGAGTGGAATGCGGGAATCTGTGGAGGCTTGGTGCCGAGAATGCGGCCCCTGCGCATTGAGAAGGAAGGATGAGGCCAGCCAGAAGGCACCCCTACACCCGATCATTACGCATCAACCGCTGGAGCACGTTGCCTTCGACCATGTGAAGCTCACCCCCAGCCGAAGTGGGTACACCTACGCTCTGACTATTGTAGACCACTACTCAAGGTTCATGGTGGTTGTCCCAGTTAAGGACCTAACCGGCCGTACCGCCGCTAGAGCATTCCAGGCTTATTTCTGTCAACCGCATGGGTACCCCGAGAGGGTGCTTACCGACCAGGGTCCGGCCTTTGAAGCAGAGGTATTCCAAGAATTCTGCCAGTTGTACGGCTGCAAGAAAATCCGGACCACGCCTTACCATGCCCAAACCAATGGCATGTGTGAAAAGATGAACCACTTGGTCCTGGGCCTCCTCAAGATGTTACCGCTGGAAGAGCGGAACCTTTGGCCGGAGAAGCTACCTGACCTGGTCGATATGTATAACAACATCCCTTCCAGCTCTACGAAATGCACTCCAGCATACCTGATGAGGGCTCGCCCCGGCCGGCTACCAGTGGATCTAGAGATGGGGTTGGAAGCCCCAGAAGCACTCCCTTCGACAGCTGAATGGGACACTCGGCAGAGAGCACAGTACCGACAGGTCCAGGAATATGTTGAAAAGAACTTGTGCTGGAGTCGGGCACAGCAGGAGCAGTGCTTCAACAAGAAGGCACCTGCCGGTGCCTTCCAGCCTGGGGATGTAGTGCTGAAGCGAAAAAGAAGGACCCACAAGCTAGATGATCAATGGGAAAAGACCCCGTATGTAGTACAGCCCACTGAAAGGGAGAATGGGAAGGCCTACCAGATCAGCCGTGACCAGGGGAAGACTTTGGCCACGGTTTCCCGGGACCATCTAAAGAGATGCCCACCACCATTGAGGGTAGCAGCTGAAGCTCCAGTTCCCAGACCGGCGGAGAAAGAAAAAGAGGTAATCCATTCCGTGATGGGTGATTTCCCGGCAGACTGGCCTACGCAGAACGGCGTGGTGATTCTTCCAGTGATGCTGTTCCCACAACCCGTGGATGAGGAAGTGATGGAAGTGATCAACCATGAGCCAGTGCCCAGGGATGTACCTGTACCCAGCTCCCCTACGTCTCCGCCTGCCCCACACGATAGCAGGGAGGAGGAACTAGTTGTTCCCTCTGCCCCACTGCCTGCCACCACTGACACTGGGCCCTGAAGGTCCACCCGTCCCAACCTAGGTAGACCCCCACTTAGGTACAGGGAAACTACTCTTTAAAAGGGGGCTTTGTGTGTTGAGAGTAAAAATAGAAGTTTTGAATGATAAGATTGATCAACCGAAGTTTATCTGATTGGAACCGTGATTGCCGGCAACTAGTCCCCGTAGGGACTTTCTGCAACCGTTGCGTAAGGAACTTCTTACGGACAAGCCCGAGAACTTGCAGAGCAACCACAAACTAGTGGAATGTAAATAAATGTTGGCTTAATCCGTACCGCCTCCGGAGAGGCTGATTTGGGAGGATGGGCCTGCAGGAAAGGGATGGCCCAGGCCTGCCGCTACCGTAACCGGTGGCGATCCTCTGGGGGTTCCGGGGTCCCCATGGACGCAGGTCCCCTGAAAGAGACAGTACCCGCTCGGGCAACTTGGTTCTGGACTGGGGTCAAGGGGTGTTGCCCACTTCTTAGGGGCAGCATCAAGGCCAGGTTGTTTGGGTGGGAGAAGAGCGGAAGCCGTACCGTTGTAAAATGTTTGTGATGTTTACATGTTTTTACCGTTTTCTATCTTTTGCAGTTAACAAAAATAAAACCAGTGATGGACGGGCAGCCCGCGGACAGTCTGCATTTTACTAAGGGGGAATGTGGCACCCTGGACAAGCCAGGACGTCACAGGTACTGCAACAACACACCCCACACCCCGGCGAGCCACATCTAGGTCAAACAAAAATCCTTGTTGCCTCCCTCCAGGGGCTGATGTCCATACCAGGGGGTGGAGCCAGGTGGTTGGCTCCACCCACCGAGGAGTTCACAGTCCTGGAGGCGGGAAAAGGAAGGAGTTGAAGTGAGGAGTTAGTGGAGTCGAGAAGTGAAGTGGCAGTGGAGGAGACTGACCGTGTCCAGGTGCGTGGCCCGGGCACATACAGCAAGGTTGGCAGACGGTGGTGACCGTCTGCAGGAGAGGCTGATTGACGTGAACCGTAAGAACCGGGGACGGGCGGTGGCCCACCGGTACCGAATCGGGGAGCGAAGAGAAGCCAGCACCATTCGGCAGGGCTCACGGACCCCGACCAGCCTAGAAGTCGCCGTAAAACTGGTCAAATCCGTTAGCGAAGGGAACCTCCGGGGTTTCCTAGCAGTCAAGACCCGATTGAAGGCAACAGCTCAAACCGTGAAGGGAAATACAGTCACCGCCAAGGCTACAGTTCCCAGGGCCAGAGCCTGCGGGCAAAAGGGGCTCCCTCAGCCTCCATCCAAGCTGGGGAGCGGGTTACCGGTGGGAAGCCACCAGAACCGAGAACATAACACAGGTGCAGGGAAAGGCAGTCACCACCAACCTACCTGGAGAAAAACCACCACAGCCGTCTGTGGGACCCGTCCATCCAGCCGTTTGTTTTACCGGAGACTTTGCATTCGTAATTGGCTGAGTGAGTACCACTGTGCCGTGCGGCACCGCGCTGCCCCCGCGACCCTGCACCTCTCCAGGCCCCATAGCCTGCCTGCTATCCCTCCCTCACCGGGCCCCGGGACAACCAATCCTCCTGCCCACGGAGGAGAAGAACAACATCCAAGCTGCTCCCCGTCATCGCTCCCGGGATCCCCGTCCAGAGCAGCGGTGGTGTCACGACCTCACCACAACCGTGGGTGGCATCACGGACAATAAATCCCCCAAACCACCCCCCTTTTCACTCACGGGCGAGGAGCGCCGCTCGAGTCCCCGGATCCGGCCCACCGCTCGAGCCACCGAGCAGCAAGCGAGGCAGCAGCAGCGCCGGACCCAAGCATGGTGAGCGCAGCGTCCCCTCCCCGCCCGCGACACAACATGTATAAAAAGTATCATGTGATCAATATACTCATTTGCCTAATAATTCTACACACGGTGTATGTGGTGTCCAGTGCCTTTCAAGATCACCAGCTATGCATCTGTAATAAAGATCACACTTTTTTAAGTGGAAAAATTTTTGTATCTGACTGCTGAACATCATTTCACTACAATAATTAATACAAAGGACCGGCACTCAAGTGTGAGTGCCGGTCCCTTGTATTAATTATACTGTGGATGCCTTCCTTCGACACGTGCACCTTGAATGATTGTGTGCCGCCTGGAACTTCTGTTTCTGTTTTTTCATGATTTCACTACACACATGACAGAAATTGTTTGAATGATTTAAACACTTTCTTGGCATTAAATTAAAAATAAAAATGTGGAAAGTATGTGGAATAAAAACTGTGACTGATAAAAAAAATATTCACCTACTGTACATATCAAATTCAGAAGGTGAAATTCTACTAGAATCGCCATTAAATGTTCAACTTAAAAAAATCATGTTGACCAGTGTAATAAAAACCTTATGTGTCCACATGATAGGTGAAAAAGTATTTGATCAATGTAAACCTCTATGAAACTTAAAATATAGTTTCATTTTCCATAGTTTGAATGCACAGTAGTTGTTCAATTTAAATTATTTGGGACTGATGAAAATGTCTTTCACATGAGTTGCTTTTTTGGAACAATCTATCTTACCATTAAATTATTATTTTTTTTTTTTTTATTTTTTTTTTTTTAAATGAGCACTTTATTCTAATGACATCCTGCTCTAATCTAACTGCAGAGTGATTACAAGTTGCCCTGAGTGAAAAAACATAGTTTACTGACATCTCCAAACAGGCAGTTTGGGGAGGTGGAAGTACAGCAGAGATTACCATGCTATGAAAGGAGGAAAGCTGATAGAATGGTTTGAAATGTGACATAGCTAAGCTCTACTGCAATCAGATCCCCCACACTAACTCATGCAAAAGGCTAGACCTAGTGAGGAGCGAGTGCAATCGTTACTATTTGCTACTCGCACGGATAGTACGGCATTAGGGTTACTCGTTGCATTGCACGTTTTTGTGTACTCGCCTCGCGATATTCGTATGTCCCACCCAGCAGGTTTGGCGCCTGATTTGCAGCCACTAAACATGCTAGGCTTCAAAACGAATCACAGTAATATTGCAGCCATCTTGGTTGTAGTATTACTGTGATTGGTTCGCTGCGCAGCATCATAAGGTTTATAAAAGCCCTTCTGCCGCCATTTTGCGCACATTGCATCCGGAGCCAACATTGTATCAGCATAGGGACAGAGCAAGCAGCTGCTAGGGAGAGGGTTTAGACCTCTTAATAACACAAAAGCCCTTTTCAGGGCTACCTGCAGTGTATACTAGTGTAGTGAAGGGAGGGAGAGATTTTCGAACAGGGACAGAGTTTAAAGCTATATGCGCAACCTGCAGGTTTTTCTGCACACAAACTGCAACCAAATCTGCCACTAAAACTACACTTTGTTACAGAGAGCCTGTAAATGTAAAGAGAAAACGCAAGCTAATGCATTTTTGCCACATTTTTACCACGTTTTTGCAGTGATTTTGCCACGATTTTGTTAATGCGAAGAATTAAAATATGATAGGATAGGATAATTGATAGATAGCTAGAATAGATAGATAGATAGATAGATAGATAGATAGAAAAAAATAGAATAAATAGATAGACAGATAGCTAGATAGAACATATATAGGTGAATCCCTGACCCCACAGTTGCGGGCCCCGCAATACTGTATGTGTTGCAGAAGTGATGTCATGGGTTCACCGCTGTGAGGTTCTGGACGTGATTGAAGTGAGCCACACGATCAGCAGGGATGTCACTCAGGTGAGTCCTCCACCAGCAACTCACTTCAGTCGCAGCCAAATTTCCGGTCACAGGTGGAGGACTCTAGCTGTGACTGCAAATCACCCAAGTGACCTCACCGCTGATTGAGCGTCTCACTTCAGTCACTTGGGTGATTTGCTGCCACAGGTGGAGGACTCCAGTTGTGATCGCAGCTAAGCTGAGTGACGTCACCGCTGATAGAGTGACTCACTTCAGTTGCTGCGTGGAGCTCACAGTGGGCAGGCATATTCTATGGCACTCATTGGGAGCGTCAGATCTAGCAGTGCTTGAAGCATTGTGGGACCTCGTGGAGATTATGTTGGACCTGCAGGGATGTTATTGAGTTAATAAAGTGGTGAAAGAGAGTGCTATTTTGTCATTTATTTCAAACTAGCTGTAGCACTCGGCGTTGCCCGGGATAGTAACTGTATCTCTATCTCTCTTCCGCTGTCCCTCTCTCCCAATCTCTGTCTGTCCCCGTCTCTGTCTGTCCCTCTCTATCTCTCTGTCTGTCTCTCTATCTTTGTCTGTCTCCTTCCCTGTCTGTCTCTGTCAATTTGTCTGTCTATCTCTTTGTCTGCCTGTCTGTCCCTTTCTATCTGTCTGTCTCTTTCTTTCCCTGTCTATCTCTGTCTGTCTGTCTATCTGTGTGTCTGTGTATCTGTGTGTCTGTCTGTCTTTGTATGTTTGTCTCTGTCTGTCTGTCTCTATCCATGTATGTTTGTCTGTCTCTCTATCTATTTCTCTGTCTGTTGCTGTATTTGACTCTCTGCCTATTTGTCTCTCTCTAGCTCTCTGTCTTTCTGTCCCTGTGTGTCTTTCTGTCTTTGTGTGTCTGTCTCTTTCAATGTCTGTCTATGTCTCTGTCTATTTCTCTATCTCTCTGTCTGTCTGTCTCTTTCCCTGTCTGTTTCTTTCCCTGTTTTTCTGTCTCTGTCTGTCTGTGTCTGCCTTTGTCTGTCTGTCTTTTTCCCTTTCTGTCTGTCTCTGTCTCTTTCCCTGCCTGCCATTGTCTGCATCTTTCCCTGTCTGTCTTTATCTGTCTCTGTTTCTTTCCATGTCTGCCTCTGTCTGTCTTTTACCCTGTCTGTCTGTCTCTGTCTGCATCTTTCCCTGTATGTCTCTGCCTGTCTCTGTTTGTATCTTTACTTGTCTGTATCTTTCCCTGTCTGTCTCTTTCCCTGTCTGTCTCATTCCCCTGTATGTCTGTCTCTTTCCCTGTCTGCCACTGTCTGTCTGTGTCTTTGTCTTTCCCTGTCTGTCTCTCTCCCTATCTGTCTCTCTCCCTGTCTGTCTCTCTCCCTTTCTGTCTGTCTCTTTCCCTGTCTGTCTCTTTCCCTGTCTCTTTCCCTATCTGCCTCTGCATTTTTCTGTCTATTTCCCTGTCTCTCTGTCTATTTCCCTGTCTGCCTCTGCCTTTTTCTGTCTCTTTCTCTGTCTGTCTCATTCCCTGTCTGCCTCTTTGTCTGCCTGTCTCTTTCTCTGTCTGCCTCTTTCTGTCTATCTGTCTCTTTCTTTCTCTGTCTGTCTGTTTCCCTGTCTGCCTCTTTCCTTGTCTGTTTGTCTCTATGTGTCTCTGTCTCTTTCCCTGTCTCCCTCTGTCTGTCTGCTTCTGTCTGTGTCTTTCCCTGTTTATCTCTGTCTGTCTCTTTTTCTGTCTGTCTGTCTGTGCCTATGTCTGTCTGTGTCTGTCTGTCTATCTCTGTCTCTTCACAGAAATCATATAACCTGAAACATAAGCTTATTATACTAAGAATGTCTTTTGTTACCTATAGCAACCAATCAGAGCTCCTAGTAATGACCTGTAGGTACCAGCACCATTTACTTTAATGTAAGCAAGTTTTTCGGCAAGTAACTGTAAAGTGCGGGGGTTAAAATTTCCCCTCAAAACATCTACGTCTATGACGTTCCGTGAGTCACATGAGGCATCTGTACAAAATTCCGTGATTGTAAATGTGACAGTGCAGATTGCTTTAGTGGACATACACACAAACATACACACATACATACATACACTCAGATGTATATATTAGATAAAAGATTTTTGGGGTGTTTGTGTTTATTTACCTTCACTTACAGATTAGTGATAAGGGGGTGTCTCATAGACGCCTGTCATGACTAATCTAGGACTTAGTGGCAGCTATGGGCTACCATTAACTCTTTATTACCCCGATTGCCTTTGCACCAGGGCAATCGGGAAGACCTAGGTAAAGTGTCGGGACTGTCACATCTAATGGATGCTGCAATTCTGAACAGCTGCTGGCTGATATTTTTAGGCTGGGGACAGCCTAACAACCATAGGCCTCCCCAGTCTGAAAATACCAGCCCCCAGCTGTGGGGCTTTATCTTGGCTGGGTATCAAAATTGGGGGAACCACATGCCTTTTTTTTAATTATTTATATATTTTACTGTATGATATAGACCTACCCACCAGTGTCTGTGATTGGTTGCAGTCAGAGAGCTGTCACTCCGCATGAGGGCACATCTGGCTGCAATCAATCACAGACCCTGGTGGACTGGGGAAGCAGTGAATATGTATGAGCCTAATGAACCGCTCCAAAAGAAGAATGAGAAGTCGTGGGAGCAGTGTGACAATCCAATTTACGTTAGGTTTGGTAGGTGTTCTCATACATCTGTAAAAGTGGTGTAATACTGTGATATCTTTATTCCCAAAAAACAAAAACCATATGTGAGTCAGAAATGCATGCTGGCATATTCTCTAGGCTCTCCCTATTTAGTTTCATCACTTTCCCATCCATTTCAGCCTTTTCCTCAGGCTCCCAGACCTCTTTTTTGGGTCTAGCAGAAAATTACTTGCATTTCCCATTGACTTGCATTGTACTTGTTATTCGGAACGAATAGTATTACAAAGTACTCGTTACGATTATAGGGATTACAAATATTTCAGTACTCGCTCATCTGTAGCTAGACCAGGTGATCAGGCCTGAAGCATTACATATTAATAATAAGAAATTAGTTATTGCCATAGCTCTAAGGTATGGCAATGGTATATTCTTCTATCCTTTATGGGTTGCTGCCTGCTTATGATTGGTCAGCATAATACAGGGAGAAGAAGAACACATCCCCAGTGAAAACTCCGATAACACTCAAACTTAAAAAGTTAATTATTAGGTGCCAAATACTTTGATTGCTAATATCTCTGCAACTGAGATTTAAAATAAAAAAATGTTTTATTCCGCTTTGCAAATACTATTATATCATGTGTCTAGCTCGATATGAAAAATTTGGTGATGGTTCTCTAGCGCCCCACGGGGCAGGTGTTTTAACCTACTCGTAGCCAGGCCGGGGGTGCAGATCTTCTGCGTCGTCAAAGTGTGGCCTGGCCCAGTTCCGTTGCCCCAAGGTGTACAGGAAGGAGGATGGGAGGGTGGCAACGAGGATGAAGATAGTAGTTGAAGGTTTCGGAAAGTATTTTAAGCAGATCGTGATGCCACCTGTGGTACGCGGCCAGGAATGGTGGGCGCCACTGCAGGGTCTCGGCAGATGATGGGTGAAGTCGGGATGGTGTCGCTCTCCACACGCAGAGCAGGATTAGCCCGGGAGGATGGCAGGGGTGGTAGTCCCCGTTGGCGCCGCAGCGCTAGGCGACTGCGCCGGTAAAGGAAAGGCAGAGACAGGGGCTGCGGTTCCAAGTAATTTGACTCACAAGTCTTTCAAGCGCTGCCCAGGGTGCCGTTCTTTGCCATGATGGACTCCAGCCAATCCCGCATCCATAAAAGGTCAAGTCTGGTGTGTGTCAGCCTGTGAGCCCTTTCCTCCTTTGATGTGCTAAGTATTGAACCCCCGTGGCATGAAGCACTTGAGGTTTCCAGTGTGCCGCCTAGTCGGTGCACCACTTTTGCAGGTGTCCCGAAGGACTAAGACAAGGTTGCAATAATTCCGGAAGGGTGCACAATGAGTGCAATTACTTACAGGTAAAGTTCCGACCACACAACGTCCAGTGGCCCGGTTGTCCATAAGTTTCAAACAATAAACATCTTAAAACTTTACTGGGAGCCTGGGAGTTCCTGACCGGCCGGTCTCAGGTAACTTTGCCTTGGGGTTTGGGTGGCTTTGTGGCAATACTTCTCTTTGCAAGACTCTTTAGGCACAACAGGTACCGGTTTTGGCTTTACAGCTGGTATGGGTGCTGTTACTGCAGCTGCCGTGTCCAGATGACAGAGTCCCACATCCAGGGCAAACCAGCCCCGCTCTCCTTTCTGTTGAGTGTAGATGACGCCGTCACCGGGGTACAGGTCCCTACCAGGATGACCTCTACGAAGATGGACATCTACATCCCGCCAGGACACAAACACTTCCCGCCCTAGTCCCCATTCAGTGATGAACCCCCACCCCTTGTTCAGGTCAAACTTAGTGACAGTACCTTTATAGAACTCTCCACGGGTCGATGGACGGGCCTGGTGGAGATACTCCTTGTTAACCAGATTCCTCCGTTCGACCGTGGCCAGCCAAGCCTGCCACTTGCTTTCTTCAGCGGCTTGCTGAATCAAGGTGGCACGACGATACTGCTCATCAGCATCCACAAACATGGAATCCTCCGTTGGGTCTGCAGAGGAGGCACAATAGGACCGCTCCCACACCAGTCCCAGGTGGGTGTCCTCCGGTTGTCCGGTTGGAGCCTCGTCTCCTTGTTGTCCACGCGCTCCCAAGTAAGTGGCAAGAGGTCCCCCTGCTACCGATGTTTGTGAAACATGGCAGGCGGTCTGGTCGACCGCAGTCTGTTCTGTGGCTACCTGGCAAGCAGTAGCTGGATCTGGGTCTGGGTCAGCAAACTGATCTTCCCCACTCTGGTCGTCATTGGCCTGGGTGTTGGCTGCCGGGTTTGAAGCAGCAGGATCGTCGGTCACCAAAATATCAGCTACCGGGTCCTCTGCCACCTGGTTGGCATCAGCCTGGGCGTTGGCCACCAGTTTGGAAGCATCGGGGTTGTCGGCTACCTAAATGTTGGTGGCCGGGTCCCCAGCCGCTGGGTCATTGGCGGCCGGTTCCAGGGTTGGGTCACAGAGCTCCCGATCAAGGGCTGGAACAGGCAGACAGGTCGTTGGTTCCTGGATGGCATCGCTTTTGGCAGGGGCAACCAGGTTAGTTGTCACCCCTCCACTTTGCTCTTCCTCCAGGTGTAGTGGCCTTGGTTTAGCATATGCCCACATCACCACCACTGAGTCCATCATGGAAGCCTCCCATTTCTTGGTGGAGTCCAGCTGCTGGGTTAGGCGCAGCACCTCTGCTTCCGGGTCCTCTGGTGTCCACATGCATAGGTGCACTGGTTTGCCACCTTGGCAGCCGGGTTCTGCCATCCTGAGAACTCCTCAGTGCATGTAGTCGAATGCGACCACCTCCTTGGGACTCCAAGGACGACTCTCTCCTTTGGTCATCTTTAGTTTAGTTTCTCCTCTCTGACGGCATCTGGGAGCGAAGCTTAACTTTCACGTCATTCCAGCCCACCAGCCCGTAAACAGCGGAAATTTTCCCACCACTGTTGTTCTGTAAGGATGGCTAAGTCCAAAGTTCAACTAAACAGTTCCATTTCTTTAAAGCGCACAGTACCCGTATGTTGCGGGCACAATTATCCTGTTTGTGACGCTAAATGTAGCGCCCCATGGGGCAGGTGTTTTAACCTACACATAGTTGGGCCGGGGGTGCAGATCCTCTGTGTTGTCACGAGGTGGCCTGGCCCAGTTCTGTTGCTCTGAGGCGTACAGGAAGGAGGATTGGAGGATGACAACGAGGATGGAGGTAGTAGTTGGAGGTTTAGGAAAGTCTTTTAAGGTGATCGTGATTCCACCTGTGGTACGCGGCCAGGGATGGGGGGCCGCTGCTGCAGGGTCTCTCACCAGGATTGATGATAAGTGCAGCCGGGATGGTGTTGCTCCCCACAGGCAGAGCGGGATTACCCCGGAAGGATGGCGGGGGTGGTGGTAGTCCCCGTTGGCACCACAGCGCTGGGTGACAGTGCCGGTAAAGGAGAGGCAGAGACAGGGGCTGTTGTTCCAGGTGTTTTAACGCACAAGTCTTTAAAGCACTGCCCAGGGTGCCGTTCTCTGCCACTATGGGCTCCAGCCAATCCCAGATCCCTGAAAGGTCAAGTCCGGTGTGTGTGTGTCAGCCTGTGAGCTCTTTCCTGTTTTGATGCGCTAAGTATCGGACTCCCCGTGGTGTGAAGCACTTGAGGGTCCCGGTGTCAGTACAGTGTCCCGCTCTGTATGCTGATAGCGCGGTTCCGTTATGGGGCCGGTCCTCTTCCCCGGATCCTATATCCTATTTGCTGCAGACTCGTGGGACGGGTCAGGTGACGTAGCCATTCCCCGCATCCCTTGCAGAGTTGTTAGACAACGTGAAGTATGCCTGCCCTAGAATTCTGTATCCCAACAGTGCCAGTCCTGTGGAAGCAGCTGCCCTGCTTCACCCCAGAGACTGTGTTGAACGCCTTAGCCCACAGAGCTGCGTGCGGCACGTCCACTCTGCTCTGTGTCTGAAGCTGAACTCCTTGATCTATAACCCCTGGCAAAAATTATGGAATCACCTGGCTCTGAGGATGTTCATTCAGTTGTTTACTTTTGTTTAAAAAAGCAGATCATAGACATGGCACAAAACGAAAGTCTTTTCAAATGTCAAGTTTGTGGCTTTAAGAAACACTAAAAAAATCATGAAAACATAATGTGCTAGCCAGTAACGGTTACTTTTCAAGACCAAAGGGGAGGACAAAATTATGGAATCATGAAAAACAAACAAACAAAAGAACACTCCAATATATCACTAGTATTTTGTTGCACCACCTCTGGCTTTTATAACAGCTTGCCGTCTCTGAGGCATGGACTTAATGAGTGACAAACAGTACTCATCATCAATCTGGCTCCAACTTTCTCTGACAGTTGTTGCCAGATCAGATTTTCTTCAACTTCCACCAAAGATTTTCAATTGGATTGAGATCCAGACTATTTGCAGGCCATGTCATTGACCTTATGTGTCTTCCTTCAAGGAATGTTTTCACAGTTTTTGCTCTACGGCAAGATGCATTATCATCTTGATAAATGATTTCATCATCGCCAATCATCCTTTCAATTGATGAAATAAGAAAAGTGTTCAAAATTTCAATGTAAACATAGGCATTTATTGAAGATGTAATGACAGCCATCTCCCCAGTGCCTTTACCCAACATACAGCCCCATATCATCAATGACTGTGGAAATTTACATGTTGTCTTCAGGCAGTCACCTTTTTATTGTTTAGCTTTTCTGTATGTAAATCCCATTTCCTTTTGGTGGTTTCTTACATTTCGTTCACAGACATTGACTCCAGTTTCCTCCCATTCGTTCCTCATTGTTTTGTTGTGCATTTCCTGTTTTGGAGACATATTGAGACTTGACTCTTGACTTGATGCTTTGATGTCTTCCTTGGTCTACCAGTATGTTTGCCTTTAACAACCTACCCATGTTCTTTGTATCTGGTCCAGATTGTAGACACAGCTGACTGTGAACAACCAACATCTTTTGTAACATTGCGTGATGATTTACCCTCTTTTAAGAGTTTGATAATCCTCTCCTTTGTTTCAATTGACATCTCTCATGTTGGAGCCATGATTCATGTCAGTCCACTTGGTGCAACAGCTCTCCAAGTTGTGATCCACTCCTTTTTAGATGCAGACTAATGAGCAGATCTTATTTGATGCAGATGTTAGTTTTGGGAATGAAAATTTACAGGGTGATTCCATAATTTTTTCCTATAATTGAGTGATTCCATAATTTTTTCCCCTGTTTGGTCTTGAAAAGTAACCGTTACTGGCTAGCACATTACGTTTTCATGATTTTTTTTAGTGTTTCTTAAAGCCACAAAGTTGCCATTTGAAATTACTTTAGTTTGGTGCCATGTCTGTGATCTGCTTTTTTTAAACAAAAGTAAACAACTGAATGAACATCCTCAGAGCCAGGTGATTCCATAATTTTTGCCAGGGGTTGTAGTTGTATTGTGTGTTCTGAGCTGTTGCCCCCAGTCGCTGCCACCAACTGGTTCACTACTCTCACTGGGTCAACCTGCTCTTCCCACTGTGCGCTCCTGACTCCCCCTGGTGGTTGCTTCTCCCTTACCCTGAGTCCTAAGTCCAGTGGATCTGGGGAGCTCCTGGTGCGGTTTGCATCCTATAAACCTACCACTGTACTGACCCCCTACTGTGACCTGACCCTGGCCCGGTCCCCATTGAGGAGGGAAACCCACTGACTGTATGATTGTGTATTTGTAAACTGGTATTGACCTTTCTTGGACCCAGGATAAGTACTACACCCTAATGGGGGTGCAGTACCCTGTGGAGCCTGAAGCCATCTGGGACGGAAGTAGCCATCATCTCCTCTCTTCCCCTTTTTTTCTTTTTCTTTCCTCTTTTTTTCTCTCTCCTCCCTCTTCTCCCTCCCTCTCCCTTATCCCCCCCTTTTTTTTCCTTTTTCTTCCCCCCTCCTCCCCCTCCCTCTCCCTTTTTCCCCCCCTTTTTTCCCATTTTTTCTCCTCATTTTTCCCCCCTCTTCTTCACTCTTTCCTCTTTCTTTCTCTCTCTTTCCTTTTTCTCCTTTTGTTGTTGCTTGTCTTAGCCTCTTTTTCTCCTTGTCCTAGCTTTCTCTTTTCTATGTCGGGCAGCCGGTGCTATGCCATTCTCACTTGCTATACACATGCTTTTCCATAAATCTTCCCCTTCCTTCTTTAGTCCCTGGTCTAAAGTGCATACCAGTCATTGAACTATGTAAATCTATATTTACTCCATTGATGTATCTTAAATCCCGTTATTGGCGTGGTGTTGCTATCCGTGGACCTTTTTTCACATGTTATATAAGTGTTTCCTTTTATGTAATGTATGTAATGTATGTAAATGAGTTATGTACCTGTTATCCTGTGAACTATATTTGATCATTGGTTTATCTATGTGCAGATAAAAGTCCGGTCTGACGAAGGCCCACCGGCCGAAACATCGACATTTCTGGACAGGTTGCATTTATGACCTTTTTTTTCTTTTGATCAATAAAAAGCTTTTCCAAAAATTAATTTTTCTCTATTGCTCTTTTGTTGGGGGTTACGGTGTGCCGGAGTTCCCGCCTGGTATTGAGTATTTCCAGGACGTCCTTACATGACAGCAGCACAGGAGGTTGCTCCCCTATCCTCTGTAGGGACAGGAAACACGCAAGAGGTTAAAACCTCTCCCATCCCCAACCTACTCAGTGTTTTTCCTGTCCCTACACAGGACAGGGGCATGCAAGAGAACGTGCCTGGAGGCGCAACTTACCAGATCCAGGGAGAGGGGGGCACAGGCCTCTTGTTCCCCGTTCAAGCGGATCCCCCTGCGGCTGAAACTGACGAGTTGGTCCCTCAGCCGCGCTGGTAGAGCGGGAGCTCCCAGCTCAGATCACATCTCTCAGCATGAGAGCGCTGGGTCCCCTGCTGCAGCGGGTGGTGAGTTCTGAGACACGCACAGCCGCTCTGCACGTCAGTATAAAGGATGGGATCCGGGAGCACTTGATTGTGTGGTAATTTCCTCCTGTCATGGCGGATGTCACCCTGCCTGATGCCCCCCCAGATTCTCCCCTGGTCCATGTAAGAGCGGCTTTTGATTTAATAGCCTGGTGGCCGGTTTAGTGATCCACTAGCCTTATAATGCATTATTTGTGTTTTAGGGCAGGGACTCCTCACCCGTGCCGGCACAAAAAAGGTCAGCTGGCCTAAGGTGGCTTCTAAATCTAAACGCTGCATTGTCTGTCACGTAAAATTGGCAGTTTCCTATGTTAAGGACCTGTGTGCCTCATGCATTGCTACCATTATGAATGACGAGCAATCCTCCCTTCTGGCACATATGAGAAGCATGATTCGGGAGGAAGTACAGGCATCCATGGTCTCCCTGACATCATCCTCTTCGGCCTCCCAAGGGACCCATAAGAGAGCTCGACAGGAACTGGACTTGTCCTCCGACGAGGAGGACTCTCGCTCCGTCTTATCCTCAGAGGACGGCCATAGCCATTCTTCCTCCCCAGCAGGGGACCGGAAGCGTTATATTTTCAATTCCGGGGATTCAGGCGCCCTGCTTAAAATGGTTAGGCATACTATGCAGGTGGATGAACCGGAGGAGGTTACGTCGGTGCAGGATAAAATGTTTGCAGGACTGCGCTCCCGACGCTCTAGGGTTTTCCCGGTCAATTCCCAGCTCAGGGATATGAACCTGGAAGAGTAAGAAAACACTGAACGTAGTCTTTTCATACCCCGTGATTTTAAGTCCCGTCTTCCTTTTAATCCGGAGGACGTGGCCAGAATTGATGTAACTATTGTTAAAATTGCTAAAAAGACCTTGATTCCTTTCGAGGATTCTTCTGGTCTGAAGGACGCCATGGACCGCAAAGCCGACGCTTTACTGAAAAAAACATGGGAAACGTTGTCCGCGTCCATTAAGACCAATATTGCTGCCACCTCGGTCGCCAGATCTATGGGCGTTTGGCTCAATGATTTGGAGGACCATCTTAGGCAGGGTACTCCCACTGAGAATCTCCTAGAGGCCTTACCATTGTTGAAGATTGCAACTGCTTTCTTGGCTGATGCCTCGACGGAATTGATTAGGTTTGCAGCCAAGAACAGTGTTTTGTCTAATACGGCCAGAAGGTCGATCTGGCTGAGGTCTTGGTCGGGTGACCTTGCATCTAAGCAGAAGTTGTGTTCCATCCCCTTCTCAGGCTTACGGGTCTTTTGGGCCAGCTTTAGATGAGATACAGGAGAAGGCCTCTGACAAAAAGAAGGGGTTCCCTGAGGAAAGACGCAGGTTTTTGCCCCATAATAAACCATCCTCTTCCCGTAGGCAGTCCTTTCGAGGCAGAGGGGGTTATCCTTCCTGGTCCGATAGAGGTCCCAGAACAACTAAACCTACTCCATATTTCCAGCCAAAATCCAAACAATCCTGACGGTTTTCCAGTAGGGGGTCTGTTATCCCATTTTCTGGGGGGCTGGAAGGAAGTGACCACCAACCCATGGGTACTGTCAATAATTGCTCAGGGGCACAGAATAGAATTTTCCCAACCCCCCAGTCGTTTCGTCATTCCTCCATGACTCGTCTTTGGGCAGATGTCTCGGACCTTTTACGAAAAGGTGCAGTTTGCCCAGTCCCTCCAGCTGAGAAACTTCGAGGGCATTATTCCCGTCTGTTCTCCGTTAAAAAACCTTCTGGCCAATACCGTACCATAATAAACTTAAAGCCTCTAAACCATTGGGTCGTCTACAAGAGGTTTCGGATGGAATCGATCCGTTCGGCGGTTCCTCTGATATCCCCGGGCTCCTTGATGTGCACCATAGACTTGCGGGATGCTTACTACCACCTGCCCATTCATCCCGCAAGTCGACGTTACTTGCGGTTTGCCCTTCAGAAAGGCAGGGAGGTGTTCCATTTCTAGTTCTGTTGCCTCCCTTTCGGCCTCTCCTCCGCCCCTTGCATCTTTTCCAAAGTCATGCTGGAAATGGTGGCGTACCTTCGGCTGAAACACATACTCCTGATTCTGATTTTCTCCTGGTGGCAGCCTCCGTTCCGGCTATGGAACTTCATCTTCGGTTCGTTACGTAGACCCTGGCCAAATTGGGCTGGATAATCAATCTAGAAAAATCAGAATTACGGCCGCACCCGCGGCGAATATTTCTGGGAACTGTTCTGGACTCTACTCGTCAGTGTTCATTTCTTCCGGCGGAAAAGGTGTCCTCGATCAGTCAAGAGATTGGAAGATTTGCCACATGGCCCAGGACGTCAGTAAGACGGGCCATGCGAATTCTAGGTCTCATGACTTCTTGCATTCACTACGTGCAATGGAGTCAGTACCATTCCAGGGCACTGCAAAGAAACATCCTGGCAATCTCTGGCGGTCACCACATGAACTTGGAGCTGCGCTTTTCTCTAACGGCAGTAGCCAGAGAATCTCTGCGCTGGTGGTGCGACACGAGCAACCTCCTCCGAGGAGTCCGTTGGGGCACATCGCCATGTGTCCTGATTACTACGGACGCAAGTCTGTCAGGTTGGGGTGCCACAGTGGACCAATCTTACCTTCAGGGATCGTAGCCCCATCAGGTGAGGCTCCGGTCCTCGAATTTCCGGGAACTACGAGCAATCCTAGAGGCTCTCCTGCGATGTCGGCTTTGGATCCAGAACAAACATGTGCGTATCCTTTCCGACAACACGACGGCAGTGTCCTTTATTCGCCATCAGTGAGGTGCATGACACCCACCCTTACAGCAGCTGGCGGACGAGATATTTCAGCACTTGGAGTCAACGGTCCTTTCGGTGTCTGCGGTTCACTTGAAGGGAGTAGAGAACACGGAAGCGGACTATCTCAGTCGTCACCAGGTACATCCTTCAGAATGGTGTCTGAATCCAGTGTTTTTTCAGAGTCTCGTCCGGAAATGGGGACAGCCGAAGATGGATCTGTTTGCTACCCGACGAAATGCGAAGCTGCCTCGCTTCTTCTCCCTCAATCCGGCAGACCAGCCGTTGGCGGTGGACGCTCTTTCCCGATCCTGGGGAGACGGTCTGCATTACGCTTTCCCTCCGATTCCCCTCATCCCCAGGGTCTTACAGAAGATTCAGGCGGATCAAGCTTGCGTGATTCTGGTGGTTCCCTTCTGGCCAAAGCGGAGTTGGTTCTCTCTTCTACAGATCCTGGCCCAGGATGACCCGTTTATTCTCCCTCGGCGGAAGGATCTCCTCTACCAAGGGCCTCTGCTCCATCCGAACTTTCAGCGGCTTCAGTTGTCAGCATGGATCTTGAATGGCAGGTCTTGCAATCCCGGGGTCTTTCGGAGCCAGTCATAGCCACGATGATGTGCAGCAGAAAGCCGGTCACGAATTCCATATATCGTAAGGTTTGGAACACGTTTTGTGCCCATCAAGATACCAGTCTCGTGCCCATTGGCGCCGTCAGTATTGCCGGAGTGCTGGATTTTCTCCAGGCGGGTTTCAGTAAAGGCTTGAAGCCTAGTACCCTGAAGGTTCAAGTAGCTGCCCTTAGTGTCTACCTGGACACGCGTCTGGCTGTTCATCCATGGGTCGCTCGTTTTATTAAGGCTACGAAGAGTCTTCGGCCTACGATTCGTGTTTCCTCGCTTCCGTGGGACCTGAGTCTCGTTCTACAGCTCCTGTGCTCCCCGCCTTTCCAATCTGAGGAAGCTTTATCCATCAAAGACCTCACTTACAAGGCGGTGTTTCTCATCGCCATTACTACGGTGAAACGGATTGGCGAGATCCAGGCCCTATCCATCTCAGAACCTTATTTACAGATCCGCAATGACTGCATCATCCTGAAGTTGGATCCAGGTTTTTCTCCTAAAGTTGTGTCTATGGCTACCCTCAATCAGGAGATTGTTCTTCCTTCCTTCTACGCCACTCCGTCCTCTCCTAGAGAACATGAGCTTAGTTCCTTGGATGTGCGCAGAGTTCTGTTGGCCTATCTGGAGGCAACTAAAGCCTGCTTTACACGCTTCAATAGATCTTTCAATCCGTCGTCGGGGTCAAGTTGTAAGTGACGTACATCCGGCATCGTTCGTGACGTATTTGCATGTGACACCTACGTACGATCAAGATTGAACGCAAATACGGTGATCACATACACGTCGTTTATTCCTTATACATTGGACGTTTTGTTGTACGAACATAGTCAATTGAAACGTGTGACAACCATCAAACGGTTTTACAAATCCAACTTTTATACATCAGAAGCTGTGCGGGTGTATTGTTGAACGTCAAGTTTTTACGCCCATCCCCATACTTTTAAATAATCGCACTTGTGTTACGGCTTAATCTCTCTTTAAATGGCATCCTGCAATGCCTTGAAACACTGCCATGATTCATAAACATTATTAAAATCAAGCCATTACCTAGCAAGTTACAAAAACAAGAATGTCATTTAAAGGAAAAAAGGAAAGAAAAAAAAAAAAGAAAAAATAACAATTTGCAATTTTAACGCACGTGCGATATTTTTATAGTGGGTTGCCAGATTAAACATGCATTGCAAGCATTTAATAGTCTTGAATGCAACGCACATAGTTCTGGTGTATTTTATAAAACAAAAAAAAACGTAATTGCGTCAATTGATGCTTGTAATTTAAATTAAAAAAAAGGGTGCACAATGCATACGTCAGAAAACATGATCTAAAATATCGCACACAATATTGATCAATGTAAAAAAGACTACTAACGCACGTGTGACAGCAAATAAACGACCTACGTGCGATCTCATTAAATCGCATATGCGACCTGGGCGTGTCACATCGCATACGAGATCGCACACCAAATTGTAAGGTGTAAAGCTGGCTTAAAGCCTGGTTTACACGCTTCAATAGATCTTTCAATCCGTCGTCGGGGTCAAGTTGTAAGTGACGCACATCCGGCATCGTTCGTGACGTATTTGCGTGTGAAACCTACGTGTAATCAAGATTGAACGAAAATACGGTGATCGCATACACGTCGTTTATTCCTCATACATTGGACGTTTTGTTGTATGAACTTAGTCGATTGAAACGTGTGACATCCCTCATACGATTTGGATGTCTGAGGCTATGTGCGCAGGTGTGCGCTCTGCACCGCAGCTTAAAAAAAGGTCTGCTTCAGAGCGCAGCTGAAAAGCTGCGTTCTGAAGCACCTCACAATGTCTGTCATTCACTAATCTCTGTCAGTCGGTCACTATCTCTGTCCCTCTCTCTCTGTCCATGTCAGTCTATCCCTCTTACCCCCTCTCTCATACTCACCGATCCCCGATCTCCGGCCCGGCGCTGCACGGCATTCACACTGCTCCGGCGGCTTTTACTGTTTTGAAAAAGCCGGCCGCCCATTAAACAATCTCGTATTCCCTGCTTTCCCTGCCCACCGGCGCCTATGATTGGTTACAGTGAGACACGCCCCCACGCTGAGTGACAGGTGTCACACTGCACCCAATCACAGCAGCCGGTGGGCGTGTCTATACTGTGCAGTGAAATAAATAATTAAATAATTAAAAAAAACGGCGTGCGGTCCCCCCCAATTTTAATACCAGCCAGATAAAGCCATACGGCTGTAGGCTGGTATTCTCAGGATGGGGAGCTCCACGTTATGGGGAGCCCCCCAGCCTAACAATATCAGTCAGCAGCCTCTCAGAATTGCCGCATACATTATATGCGACAGTTCTGGGACTGTACCCGGCTCTTCCCGATTTGCCCTGGTGCGTTGGCAAATCGAGGTAATAAGGAGTTATTGGCAGCCCATAGCTGCCAATAAGTCCTAGATTAATCATGTCAGGCGTCTATGAGATACCTTCCATGATTAATCTGTAAATTACAGTAAATAAACACACACGCCCAAAAAAATCCTTTATTAGAAATAAAACACACAAACATATACCCTGGTTCACCACTTTAATCAGCCCCAAAAAGCCCTCCTTGTCCGGCGTAACCCAGGATGATGCAGCGTCGCTTCCAGCTCTGCTGCATGGAGGTGACCGGAGCTGCAGCAGACACAGCCGCTCCGGTCACCTCCACACAGCAAATGAAGACAGCCGCGCGATCAACTGCTGTCACTGAGGTTACCCGCTGTCACTGGATCCAGTGATGGATGCAGCGGTGGCCGCGGGTAACCTCAGTGACAGCTCAGCTGATCGCGCTACTCACCTCAGATGCTGACTGGAGCTGACCGGAGCAGCGGTGAGTAGCACGATCAGCTGAGCTGTCACTGAGGTTACCCGCGGTCACCGCTGCATCCACCGCTGCATCCAGTGACAGCGGGTAACCTCACTGACAGCTCAGCTGATCGCGCGGCTGTCTTCATTAGCTGCGTGGAGGTGACCGGAGCGGCTGTGTCTGCTGCAGCTCCGGTCACCTCCATGCAGCAGCGCTGGAAGCGACGCTGCATCATCCTGGAGTACGCCGGACATGGAGGGCTTTTTGGGGCTGATTAAAGTGGTGAACCAGGGTATATGTTTGTGTTTTTTATTTATAATAAAGGATTTTTTCGGGTGTGTGTGTGTTTATTTACTGTAATCTACAGATTAATCATGGAGGGTGTCTCATAGACGCCTGACATGATTAATCTAGGACTTATTGGCAGCTATGGGCTGCCAATAACTCCTTATTACCTCGATTTGCCAACGCACCAGGGCAAATCGGGAAGAGCCGGGTACAGTCCCAGAACTGTCGCATATAATGTATGCGGCAATTCTGGGCGGCTGCTGACTGATATTGTTAGGCTGGGGGGCTCCCCATAACGTGGAGCTCCCCATCCTGAGAATACCAGCCATCAGCCGTATGGCTTTATCTGGCTGGTTTTAAAATTGGGGGGACCGCACGCCGTTTTTTTAAATTATTTATTTATTTATTTCACTGCACAGTATAGACACGCCCACCGGCTGCTGTGATTGGGTGCAGTGTGACACCTGTCACTCAGCGTGGGGGCGTCTCTCACTGTAACCAATGATAGGCGCCGGTGGGCGGGGAAAGCAGGGAATACGAGATTGTTTAATGGGCGGCCGGCTTTTTCAAAACAGTAAAAGCCGCCGGAGCAGTGTGAATGCCGTGCAGCGCCGGGGATCGGGGATCGGTGAGTATGAGAGAGGGCTGCTCAATTCACTTACTCAGGAGTTTAGCGGTCACCGGTGAGTCCTTCACGGGTGACCGCTAATCAGGACATGACACAGACAGAGCCGCAGCATGACAATGAAGTCAGGTGAAGTTCACCCGAGTTCATTCTGACAGTGCGGCTCTGTCTGTGTCTGCTGTCAACTACCATTCACCGCTGCTACATGGCTGTCTGTGTCTGCTGTCAGCGGCCATGTAGCAGAGCTGAACAGCAGATGACATAGTAAAAACGCATCCCTACACATTACACACGCTTGGCAAGTCAATAAATAAAAAAAAAAAAAAAAAGGTGCCCAATGCATACGTCACGGAACACATGATCTAAAGGATCGCACACAAAATTGATCAATTTAACATAGACTACTAACGCACGTGTGACAGCAAATGAACGACCTATGTGCAATCTCATAAGATCCCGTATGCAACCTGGGCGTGTCACATCGCATACGAGATCGCATACCTAATTGTAAGGTGTAAAGCTGGCTTAAGAGCTGGAGATTGGACAATTGTCTATTTGTTCATTTTGGGGGAAGAACAGGGGAAAAAAGGCTTCCAAGGCTACACTGGCCAGATGGGTTAAATCCTTAATCTTATCGGCCTATTCCGGGGCGGGGCGGGATCCTCCCTCTTCCATTAGGGCTCACTCTACCCCGGCTATGGCCGCTTCTTGGGCTACTAAGGCAGGGGCTACCTTGGAGCAGGTCTGTGACGCAGCTACTTGGTCAGGGCCCAGTACCTTCTGTAAGCACTACAGGCTGGATTTGTTGGCTGACTATCGTTTGGCCTTTGGTAGGAAGGTGCTTCAGGCATTCGACCCCCCCTAAGTTTGATTCCTTTGGTACTCTCTTGTGGTGCTGTCATGTAAGGATGTCCTGGAAAATAAAAATTAGACCTACCGGTAATGATGTTTCCAGGAGTCCATCATGACAGCACCCTTATTCCCTCCCTTTCATGCTTGTCTGGTATTGCTGTATTTAACTTGCACAGTTTTTGTTACTATGGCTGCAAATAAAAAAGCGTTGTACCCATCCTGCGGTGGTTCTTGGAAAGTCACTGAGTAGGTTGGGGATGGGAGGGGTTTTAACCTCTTGCGTGTTTCCTGTCCCTACAGAGGATAGGGGAGCAACCACCTGTGGTGCGGTCATGACGGACTCCTGGAAACATCATTACCGGTAGGTCTAATTCTTATTTTTTTCTCCAGAGCACCTGTTATACAGTGACGCAGAGCCCTACCCTCGAACTATAAATACATTTTCCAGGCATAAGATTAAAATATGATTTTCTCATAGATATTACATTGTCTAGTCTAGTAAGATTTTAGAATAAGAGAATATGCATTTTCTCTGAAAGGGGCACAAAGTGTTCACATATCCCCTACAGCCTTTACAAGGACATAAATGTCGGTTTGAGAAATATCTTCTGTTTAATTAGTCTAATTAGTTGGGAAGTGTCAATGTGTCCAAGTGATGTCTAATCAAAGGTCATTTCATTGTCATGTTTTAGTGCCATTAAAGACTAAAGCCACTTATAGTTTATTTTTTTTGTGTAAGCTATTTCTTTGAGTCTATCAGCAACCTGATAACTTTAAGGCCATGTGCACACGTTGCGTCCAGTACCTTGCCGAAATGAACGCATCCTCTGGCAGAATTTGTCATTGACAAATTTGGATTTGACCACAATAATGCAGGAAATACGCAAGCGTTTTGATAGCGTTTTTAGGCTATGTGCGCACGCTGCGTTTTTTTGACGCTGCGTTTTTGTGCGTTTTTGGCCGATAAAAACGCACAAAAACACACCCGCGTCGAAAAACGCGTCAAAAAATGCAAGCGTTTTTACCGCGATTTGGTGCATTTTTGGCTGTGTTTTGCTGCGTTTTTGATCTCTGTGTTTTGCTGCGTTTTTCCAATGCATTGCA
The DNA here is from genome assembly GCF_048569485.1 of Anomaloglossus baeobatrachus. NCBI lineage: Eukaryota > Metazoa > Chordata > Amphibia > Anura > Aromobatidae > Anomaloglossus > Anomaloglossus baeobatrachus. The sequence goes on along the minus strand of NC_134358.1, from coordinate 292,409,462 downwards.
TGGGCGGAAAACGCAGAAAAACGCAGGAAAGAATTGACATGTCCATTTTTTTTTTCAAGCTCAAAAACGCAGCTTAAAAAAAAAGTTGTGTGCGGACAGCAAAAATGAAAACTCATAGACTTTGCTGGGAAAGCAAAGTCATGAAGTTTTCAGGCCAAAAACGCACCCGAAAAACGTGCAAAAACGCCGCGAAAAACGCACTGTGCGCACATAGCCGTATAGTGTTTTGTCCGCGTTTTACATGCATTTTCAGTGCTTAAATTGAGATGTGTTTTCAATACAAATACACAAATAAATAAAGTTTGAACATTCAAACAGTAGGAAAAAAATGAAAAAAACCTTTTAATCATACACTATAATGATAATTTACCAAAAATGATTAATGAGATTTAATAATTATGTTCCAAATAAAGTAAAAGTATTGTTTGACTCATTTTTTAAAGTCGGTATGGATGTGAGGGCAAATGGAAACCTCTTGACCTCACTGTAATGCAAAAAACGCATGCTTTTATTTTGTCAAAACAGCATATCTTCAGCATCAAAAAAGCATGTAAAATGCTAGAAATTTCTTTTAGGATGCGTTTTGATAATTCTCATTGACTTCAATGTTAGCAAAACGCTGCCAAAACGGCAAAAACAATTGACATGTTGCTTCTTCAAACGCAGATTTTGACACATTTTAGGCAACTAAAACGCAGCTTTTTTATGCATAGTGAGCACAAGAAAGTCCTAATTTCCATAGACTATGCCTGGAAATCAAAACGCATGCATTTTTGCATTAATCCCTGCAGTTCAAAACACTGCGGAAGCGCATGAAAAACGTGCGCATATGGCCTTATAAAGTACTTTTGGTGAGTTGTTTACAAAGCCACAGGTCAAAGTGGAAACACAGACCAAAGCACAGTGGGCTGAAAGGCACGTCGAACAGTTTAACAGTTACAGCCATATACCATAGGTATGTTGAGCGGCTGGCAAAGAGTCAAGGCAAGACTAACTGGAAGCCAGAGAACCATTAAGGCAAATAAGGAAACTGACAGGACTGAAGCAGCATCCAGATCTAGGTGGCAGAAGAGCCTAATTTGGACATTATCTAATAACAGTTTGTGATACTCTTAGCAAATTATAAGTTAAACCACAAAGACTTTCAGAAGCACATGGGTGCTCTTGGGAACAGCTGGCCACTTTTCCCTCTGGACACCCCATTGCCTTTAATGGCTTTCTAAAAGTTGATTGAGTGCTGCCTGCTGGCCCTCTAAAAATGATGGGTGGTGAACACCTGCCAGCTCTCCAAAAATTGAGTGAGGGCCGCCTAATGGCCTTCTAAAAATTTCACTGAAGGCCGTGTGATGGCCCTCTAAAAATAATGAATGAGGTCCACTTGTTGGCACTCTAAAAAATTATAAGTGAGGGCTGCTTGAACCGTATACCCTTTTTTCTGTTTAAGGGGGTGCATGGGAAAACACCAGGAAAAGAAAAATATTTGAATTGGCTTTATGTTCTGCTGGGGTTAAAAAAAAATCATCTGATGCGGTTAAAACGTCTAGGACAATCCAAGCCTTATTCATTTTCAGAACAGTCAGCCTGTCAGCATTTTCAGGTGACAGTCAATTGTGCCTACCAGTTATCATGCCCTCAACGGCATCAAAAACCCATGAAATCAACTTAAACAGTAAGGGAGCAGTAACTGCAGCCTGTAAGACTTTGATTTGTCTCAAGTCTGTGCCTCGTAAAATGTTGAGTAAGGGCTGCTTGATGGTCCTGTAAAAAATTTGGAGTGAAGGCTGCTCATCTGTATAAAAAAAAAAAAGATGCATTACAAATTGGGAGAAAGGCCCAAATGCACCTCTTTTGTGAATAAATGGACAAAGGAATTGGGGTGTTCTTTCCCTGGGATGGGTTGGAGAAGTTCCCCTGACATACTTAATGAATTTTCATTGACTAAGAGCTCCAAGGAGGTAAAAAAATGTCTGGAATAAGTGGTCAAAAACACAGCAAAAATGAGATGTGTGAATATAGCCCAGGAAGTGGAAGATGCATTTTTTTCTCTTTTTTTAAATTTGCCTTTAAGTCATTTTACAGGAAAGAATATTGCATACGATTTTTTCTGTAACATCCATGCTTTCTTCAGTTTGGTATATTTTATTATCAGTCCATAAAACTGGTGAAATGCTTTGTTAGCATTGTTCCCAGCAGTGACCTGGGAGTCAGAGATCTGTCCAGGCATCTTCCCCATGCTGTTCTTATTCCATATCAGCACTTTTTCCATCTATTTCAGTGATTTTACTCCCACCAAGACCTCCTGGGAAGGTCTGCTGAAAAAATATTTGAGTTTCCCATTGAGTTCCATTATACTTGTTACTCAAGACGATCACCTGAGCAATCTGATTTGCTCAATTCCAGTACTGAGCGCTTGAGTATTTTTAGTGCTTGTTCATCACTAACAGCTACCCTTCTTTTCAATAACAATCATAAACCTTCCTTTCATGGAGTCAGTTTGATGACTTTTTGGGCAGCTCCAACCACAGCCTCCCAGACATTATTTAAAGAGGTATATTGTTTTCCTTCACTGTAAATCTCGCACTTAAGACGGGTCCACAAGTAGTGTTGAGCCACCCCCCTAGTGTTCGAGTTCGGTTCGTCGAACGGCGGGTGTGTTCGGCGAACGTTCGATGAACACCTTCGAACCCCATTGAAAACAATGGCAGGCTAACACGAACACATACAAACACATTATCTCTATAGAATAGATAGAATCTCTGGCTTAATACTAGCTAGTAAAACAAAGCTAGTATTAACCCATTATTACCCAGTGAGCCGCCCGTCACCAGGGCAGCTGGAAGAGTTGGATACAGCGATAGATGGCAATTCGCAGCAGGGGTGCCCAGAAAGCTTTGGGCACCTTGCGCTGCGGATTCCAATCCCCAGCTGCCTAGTTGTACCTGGCTAGACACAAAAATTGGGCGAAGCCCACGTCATTTTTTTTTTTTTTAATTATTTCATGAAATTCGTGAAATAATTAAAAAAAAGGGCTTCCCTATATTTTTGGTTCCCAGCCGGGTACAAATAGGCAGCTGGGGGTTGGGGGCAGCCCGTAGCTGCCTGCTGTACCTGGCTAGCATACAAAAATATGGTGGGCCCACGTAATTTTTGGGGGGGCAAAAAGAATGGTGACCGGTGTCTCGCTGGGTAATAATGGGGTTAGGGTTAGCTGTATATTATCAACTAGCCCTAAGCCCGACATTCATGGTGTCACGCCAATATTAGACGTGGTCATCATGAATTTCTAGTACAGATAAAAAAAAAACACAACACAGAAAAATATTTTTATTAGAAATAAAACACATTACAATTAGTGACTCCATCTTTATTGAAATAAAGAACCCCCCTCCGCAGTAATCCTGGGTCAAGGGTCCCGCTCTGTCCAATCTGGATCCAATGTCATCTGATCGGTTTGCTGGAAGGCAAAGCGATCAGATGATGTGTGAGGTTCAAGGGCCTGAATAACATGACACAGCAGCTGATTGTATAAATGGCTTTTTTACAATCCGCTGATTGCATCTGTGCAAAAAAAAAAAAACTACACACTTCTGTGCAGACTCCTGTCCGACAGAATCAGCTGATAGTTTAGCCGACCGGGCGGTAAAAAGCCAACCTCACCGCTTGACTTATAGTGTCAGCTGATCCGGTCAGGTGACCGCATCAGCTGATCATCGCCAGGTCTGAGAGAGAGAGAGAGGAGAGAGAGAGGAGAGAGAGAAGAGAGAGGAGAGAGAGAGAGGAGAGAGAGGAATGAGAGAGGAGAGAGAATGAAGAGAGAAGAGAGAGGGGAGAGAGAGAGGAGAGGGGGAGGCGAGAGAGGAGAGAGAGAGGAGAGAGGGAGGAGAGAGAGAGGAGAGAGAGAAGAGAGGGAGCAAAGATAAGACAGAGAAAAGAGAGAGAGAAGAGAGAGAGGAGAACTGCTCCGATTTTAGAGATGTGTCCCGCGGCTTACAGCTGATGCCCAGCTCCTCCCCTCAGTGCATAATTAAATTAAATTATAATTGTAAATAAATAATAATTATAATTTAAAATTATAAATAAATTAAATTATTTACAGGGACTCAAACTCGTGAACTACTTCTCCTTAGGCAGTAGCTCTACCCATTGAGCCACTGTCTATAATGAAAAGCATAGGAAGATTTGGTAATCTTGACCTCTATATTACAGTAGAGAATCCAGAAGTAGATTATTCAGCTACAAGGATGGATGGAGGGATGGATGGATAGATGGAGAGAGGGATGAATGAATGGATGGAGGGATGGATGGAGGGATGGATGGAGGGATAGAGTGATGGATGGAGGGATGGAGGGATGGATGAATGGATGGAGGGATGGATGGAGGAATGGATGGATAGAGGGATGGATGGATAGAGGAATGGATGGAGGGATAGAGGGATGGATGGAGGGATGGAGGGATGGATGAATGGATGGAGGGATGGATGGAGGGAGGGATGGCTGGAGGGATGGCTGGATGGATATAGGGATGAATGGAGGGATAGAGGAATGGATGGAGGGATGGATGAAGGGAGGGATGAATGGATGGAGAGATGGAGGGAGGGATGGAGGGATGAATGGATGGAGGGAGGGATGGATGGATGGATGGAGGGATGGATGGATGAATGGATGGAGGGATGGATGGAGGAATGGATCGATGGAGGGATGGATGGATAGAGGGATGAATAGAGAGATGGATGGAGGGATGGAGGGAGGGAGGGATGAAGGGAGGGATGAATGGATGGAGAGATGGAGGGAGGGAGGGATGGAGGGCGGGATGGAGGGCGGGATGGAGGGAGGGATGAATGGTTGGAGGGAGGGATGGATGGAGGGATGGATGGATGGAGGGATGGAGGGATGGATGAATGGATGGAGGGATAGATGGAAGGATGGATGGATGGATAGAGGGATGTATGGAGGGATAGAGGGATGGATGGAGGGATGGGGGGAGGGATGAAGGGAGGGATGAATGGATGGAGAGATGGAGGGAGGGATGGAGGGAGGGATGGAGGGAGGGATGAATGGATGGAGGGAAGGATGGAGGGATGGATGGATGCATGGGAGGGCAAACACTGGCACTACCGCACTCATCACCGCATACATGCAGGCACTACCGCACACATCATCACCGCACAAACACCGGCACTATCGCTCCAATCATCACCGCACACGCAGGCATTACCTCATTGACGTCCCCGCTGACAGAGTGGCTCACTTCAGTTTCTGCGTGGATCTGACACAGAGTGCTCCTGTTCTACGGCGCTCCCTGTCAGCTTCATGTAGCAGAGCTGATAGCGTCGTGGGACCTCTGTGGATTATGTCGGATCTGGAGGGGTATTTGGGAATTTTAATTAAATGGTGAAAGAGGGTGTTTTTTTGTCTTTTTATTCCAAATAAAGGATTTTTCGTTGTGTGTGTTTATTTACTTTCACTTTCAGGGTAATCATGGAAGGTATCTCGGGGAGACGACTGTCATGATTAACCCCTTATTACAACGATTGCCACTGCACTAGGGCAATTCGGGATGAGCCGGGTAGAGTCCGGGACTGTCGCATCTAATGGATGTGGCAATTCCGGGTGGCTGCTGGCTGACTGGACTAGTCAGGGTGTCACAGAGAACTTCACTACTTTTTCTTACGGTGCAGAACTCAAACTCCATGGTTTTGGGATCATAACCTTTGGTATTGCTCCATCAGCATTCAAATCCTAACCACACCTCACACCACACCCTGTCAGGCACACCAGTGGGTGGTATAGCTGGAAAAGGGCCACCCACCTAGGGGTCAGATATGCTGGTGGGAGGGACATAGTCAGTTGAGTGGTAGCCCTCAGAGAGTGAGGAGCTGAGGGAGTTGGAGCTTGGCTAGGTCGCAGACGGTGGTCTGGGACTGGAGGAGTCGGAGACCCGGTCACAGGGTATTGGAGAAGGGTATCGAGGCTTAGTTTTGGAGAGCGGTCGGCACTGGAAAATCTAGTAACCGGACTGGTACCGAGCACGGCGGAGTACTGGACCCTAGATCAGGGAGTAGCTTCACGCAACCTTAGAATTAACCTGTGGAGGATAGTCTGTTTATGAACTTTCCCCAAGAGCTCAGAGATCGAAGGCACCAACACAACGAGGGGGATAGGGCTTTCCAGCTTATGTGGCCCACTTTGATCCCAAGTGTCAGCCATCAAGAGCACAGCTCCTCTAATTGTAGGGAGCGGGACCCCGAAAGCTTCAGGCTGAGGGGTCACTCAGAAACATTTAAATATAGTGCATGGAGGCAGGTCCAGAACCATCAGCAATACCAATGGGGACAGATTCCCGGAAGAGCTCCCCTGAGTGGCAGCGGCACCCAGAGACTTGGTTTACTCCAGTGTGTGAGTCTGCCTAATGGCCACACCAACACGCACACGACCTGAGTGAGTACGCTGATTCCCCTGAATCTCCCTGCCTGGCCTACACCACGCTCCCCTACATCTCCACCATCCAGAGTCCCGGGGCCTACCCTACCCATGGAGGGAACGTCATCTGGCTGCCCCATTTCCCCCGGGTACTCCCATCGGCAGCGGTGGTACTCCCCTTACCGCGAACCACGGGTGGGGTCACGAACACTAATCCCCTTGTAAATAGCAAAGCGCCCGGGTCCAGAGACCCTCGAGCCACAGTAACCCCACACATCTTCAACTGAAAAAGGTGCAACTAGCTCATATTTAATAAAACAAACCTACACATGTGGTCAAAGGTGTTGGTACCCCTCGTTTAAGGAAAGAAAAACCCACAATGGTGACAGAAATAACTTGAATCTGACAAAAGTAATAATAAAGAAAAAATCTTTGAAAATGAACAAATGAGTCACACATTGCTTTTTTGCTTCCACAGAATGTTTATAAAAAACATGAAACAGGCCTGGACAGAAATGATGGTAACCTCCTCATCCTCCAACCTTAACATAATATTTTGTTGCACAACCTTTTGAGGCTATCACTGCAATCAAACGATTCCTGTAACTGTCAAAGAGACTTCTGCACCTCTCGACAGGTATTTTGCCCACTCTTCAAGAGCAAACTGCTCCCGTTGTCTTGTGTTTGAAGGTTGCCTTTTCCAGACGGCATGTTTCAACTCCTTCCAAAGTTGCTCAATAGGATTTAGGTCATGGCTCATAGAAAGCCACTTCAGAATAGTCCAATGTTTTTCTCTTAGCCATTCTTGGGAGTTTTTAGCAGTGTGTTTTGGGTCATTATCTTGTTACAAGACCCATGACCTGCAACTAAGACCAAGCTTTCTGACACTGGGCAGCACAGTTCTCTCAATGATAGTCTTGAGATTTCATTGTACCCTGCAAAGGTTCAAGGCACCCCCTGTGCCAGATGCAACAAAGCAGCCCCAGAACATAGCAGAGCCTCCTTCATGTTTCACAGTATGTGAGCAAGGATGGTTGACCTTAGGGAGATCAACATCCACCACTGCGGAGACACCATCACGTGTTTCTCAACGCAGTGATTCTAGAGCAATGCCCCCTGGGAAATATTCAAAGCAAGAAGGCCTGCGGAGACACCATCACATGTTTCTCAACGCTGGCAGGAAACTAGCCAGGTCTTTCACCGGGAAGGAACAACCACGGGAAGGGCAGTCTCCAGTCAAGGAGACCACCTATGCCAAACATGGTATCCATCCACAGACAGCCGTTTCGGGGTATTTGCCCCTCATCAGTGTGGAGTAGGAATCTGGCTAGTGGGACATTGCCTAGTAAAAGACTATGTGAGCAAGGATGGTTGACCTTAGGGAGATCAACATCCACCACTGCGGAGACACCATCACGTGTTTCTCAACGCAGTGATTCTAGAGCAATGCTCTAGAATCACTGCGTTGAGAAACACGTGATGGTGTCTCCGCAGTGGTGGATGTTGATCTCCCTAAGGTCAACCATCCTTGCTCACATAGTCTTTTACTAGGCAATGTCCCACTAGCCAGATTCCTACTCCACACTGATGAGGGGCAAATACCCCGAAACGGCTGTCTGTGGATGGATACCATGTTTGGCATAGGTGGTCTCCTTGACTGGAGACTGCCCTTCCCGTGGTTGTTCCTTCTCATGTTTCACAGTAGGGATGGTGTTCTTTTCTTCATATGCTTCATTTTTCCATCTGTGAACATAGAGCTGATATGCCTTGCCAAAAAGTTCTATTTGTGTCTCTTCTGTCCATAGATATTCTCCCAGAAGCTTTGTGGCTTGCCAACATATAGTTTGACAAATTCTAGATTGGCTTTTTTTATCTGACACTGATGTTCCTTGAGCTTGAAGTTCACCTTTAATTTCTTTAGAAGTTTTTCTGGGCTCTTTTGTTACATTCGTATCATCCTTCTCTTTGATTTGTCATCAATTTTCCTCTTGCAGCCACGGCCAGGGATCTTGGCTACAGTTCCATGGATCTTAAATTTCTGAATAATTTGTGCAACTGTAGTCACAGGAATATCAAGCTGCTTGGAGATGGTCTTATAACCTTTAACATGCATGTCTATCATTTTTTTTTCTAATCTCCTGAGACAACTCTTTCATTTGCTTCCTCTGGTCCATGTTGAGTGTGGTACACATGTGGCACCCTGGACTAGCCAGGTAGCCACAGGCAGAACACACACACACCCCCACCCCCCAGACAGTTACATTAGTCAGACACAAAACCCTTGTTGCCTCCCTCCAGGGTCTGATGTCCACACCAAGTGGGGCGGAGCCAGACGGTTGGCCCCACAAACCGAGGAGTTCACAGGCCTGGAGGCGGGAAAAGCAATCAGTTAGAGTTTGGAGGAGTTCAGTTCAGGAGGTGACAGAGACTGCAGGTGTCTGGGTCGGAGCCCAGGGACTGACAGCAAGGTTGGCAGATGGTGGTGGCCGTCTGCAGGAGTTAGTGGAATTCTGCAGAGCCGTAAGGACCGGGGCTGGGCGGTGGCCCACCGGTACTGGACCGGGGAAAGGAGTGAAGCTAAGCACACCCAGGCAGGGCCATCGGACCCCGACCAGGCTTGGAGCCGCCGTCAATAGTCAAATCCGAATGTGACAGGAACCCCCGGGGTTCCCTAACAACCAAGTCCCGATTGAAGGCAACCACTCACACCGTGAAGATACACAGCCACCGCCAACAGCTAGAAATCCAAGGGCCAGCGCCTGCGGGCAAAACGGGCTCCTCTGGTATCTATACACCGGGGAACGGACTACCATTGGGAAGCCATTGGAGTCAACTCAGTACACAAAGGTGCAGGGAGAGACAGCCACCATCACCTGTCCGGGGAGAGACACTGCAGTTGGCTGCGGGACCCGTCCATCCAGCTGTTTGGTTTACCGGAGACTTTGTGCATCTATTGCTGAATGAGTACACCAGTGCCATCCGGCACTGCGCCGCGCTGTCCCTGCAACCCTGCACCTTCACCAACCCTGCCTCCCCGTCACACCACCGGGCCCCGGGACCACCAAACCCTACCCACGGAAGGGTAAAACAACATCCCAGCTTCTCCCTACCATCGCTCCCGGGATAACCGTCACCAGCAGCGGTGGTGCCCATCTTCACCATAACCAGTGGGTGGCGTCACGGACTAAATCCCCAAACAAACCACCCCCTTTTCACTCACGGGCGAGCAGCACCGCTCGAGTCCCCGGATCCGGCCCACTGCTTGATCCACCGAGCAGCAGCAGCAGCGCCGGAACCAAGCGTTAGCGAGCGCAGCGCCCCGCCGCCCACGACACACACCATATCACCAAAGAGCACAGTGAGTATCTGTAGGCCCTATATACAGGCCCACTGACTGATTACAAGATTGTAGACACCTGTGATGCTAATTAGTGGACACACTTTTATTTGCCAAGTCTCTTTTGTCACATTATTTGGCCTATTTCATGAATTTTATTTTATTTTTAAATTCTGTGGTAGCATGGTTGAAAATCAATGTCTGACTTTCATTTGTTCATTTTCATAGATTTTTAATTTATTATTACTTTTGTCATATTCAAGTAATTTCTGTGACCATTGTGGGTTTTCCTTTCATTAAGCGAGGGGTACCAACACTTTGACCACGTGTATATAGCAGTGTCCCACCTGCACCTTGCTGGGATCTAAGTACAATTGGAAGTCTGTGCATTTTACAGATCCCAGTTAGGAACCCATCCATTCTGTCCCTTATGGGCTATTTTCTTCCAATCCTTGGCCATGTATTTGATCACTGAACGCCTTGTAATTCTCAGTTCTCTAGGAAGGTTGCAAATCTGGAATATGACACTACTGGAGAATAATGGCTTCCAGGTTGATTCATGTTTGATTCTTCTCAAATCTTTTTCAGTGTATCTTTTTTGCTCATTGCATTTTTGTGACCCTGTTGACTATTTGCAACAAAACTTTTCATGGCTCTTTAATATCTTTGCAATCTCAAGAGCGCTGCATCCCTCTGGTAGACATTTGACAATTTTTGACTTTCAGGCACTTAAATATATTTTATTAGTCCATTTTATCAGAGGCCAACAAGCTGAAGAATGTTTCTTCTTTCAACAAACTGCGCCATGGACCGAAATGTTATGAAAGCTGACAATCTGTTTAAGATTATTATGTCTCAATCTACAGGAAATGCATTAATAATGGTTTTCTTCTAAACCAAAAAATCATCCAACATATGAATCGATATTAGGATGAAAAATATAGGACATTCACCTCTTTACAGCAAAGATGGGCTACAGTGTGTACATCGCCCAGGCCAAAAGCTAATGCTCTACCAGGATACAGCTAAGCACTCACTAAAGTGGAAGCATCACAGGTGCAAGAGGAGCAAATCACACACACACCTCCATGAAATGGAGGGGGGCGAATGCTAGATGATAAAACTGCACACTAGTGGCTTGCATAGAGCGCTGGTCACACATGCAGATAACACAGTCATAAACCTGCAGCCTATTAGGTGACGCCCATACTATTAGATCAGGCGGGTTGCCAAGCCGTGCTCCACGTGTGTATCATGCTCGGACAGACACTCCACAATGCAACGCCCAACAGAAAGGGGCCTGGCTGTATCCTGTACAAAAAAATGAGGTTTTAGTTGGTATTTATGGTTAGAAAAGGAAGCCAACAACCCTCGTCACGGGACCTCATGCTTGTAGGTCCCTATGCTAAATATAAAAATAGCAACAAAAAGAGGAAAATATCCTCCAAAAATTATGTATTACTTACAGCAAAGCGCACCTGTGATGCTTACACTTTAGTGGGGGTTTAGCTGTATCCTGGTAAAGTATTAGTTTTTGGCCTGGGCGATGTACACACTGCAGCCCATCTTTGCTGTAAGTAATACTTAATTTTTATATTTTCCTCTTTTTGTTGCTATTTTAACATTCACTTATTTGCAAATAGAACAATTATATATCTGAAAGTTAAAAGCTCATAGTGGTTTAATTTTCCCTACATGTCCATGCTTGACTGTAGTTTTTATGACCTGAGCTAGTATCATCATAGAAGTCTACACTGTGTGCAGAATTATTAGGCAAGTTGTATTTTAGAGGATTTTTTTTATTATTGATCAACAACTATGTTCTCAATCAACCCAAAAGACTCATAAATATCAAAGCTTAATATTTTTGGATGTTGTAGTGGGTTTGTTTTTAGATTTGACTATCTTAGGAGGATATCTGTTTGTGCAGGTAACTATTACTGTGCAGAATTATTAGGCAACTTAATAAAAAACAAATCTATTCCCATCTCACTTATTTATTTTTACCAGGTAAACCAATATAACTGCACAAAATTTAGAAATAAACATTTCTTACATACAAAAACAAAACCCCAAAAAATTAGTGACCAATATAGCCACCTTTCTTTATGATGACACTCAAAAGGCTACCATCCAGAGATTCTGTCAGTTGCTCGATCTGTTTACGATCAAACTTGCGTGCAGCAGCCACCACAGCCTCCCAGACACTGTTCCGAGAGGTGTACTGTTTTCCCTCCCTGTAGATCTCACATTTTATGAGAGACCACAGGTTCTCTATGGGGTTCAGATCAGGTGAACAAGGGTGCCATGTCATTATTTTTTCATCTTTTAGACCTTTACTGGCCAGCAATGCTGTGGTGTAGTTGGATGCATGTGATGGAGCATTGTCCTGCATGAAAATCATGTTTTTCTTGAACGATACTGACTTCTTCTTGTACCACTGCTTGAAGAAGTTGTCTTCCAGAAACTGGAAATAGGTCTGGGAGTTGAGATTCACTCCATCCTCAACCCGAAAAGGTCCCAAAAGTTCATCTTTGATGATACCAGCCCATACCAATACCCCACCTCCACCTTCCTGGCGTCTGAGTTGGAGTGGAGCTCTCTGCCCTTTACTGATGCAGCCTCTGGCCCATCCATCTGGCCCATCAAGAGTCACTCTCATTTTATCAGTCCTTAAAACCTTTGAAAAATTAGTCTTAAGATATGTCTTGGCCCAGTCTTGACGTTTTATCTCATGTTTCTTGTTCAAAGGTGGTCATTTTTCAGCCTTCCTTACCTTGGCATGTCCCTGAGTATGGCACACCTTGTGCTTTTTGATACTCCTGTAACACGCATGCACGCGCCGCTAATGATCCACAGCTGATCTTATGGGATAATGGCGGCTATATAAGATACGAGGTGCCGATTAACGAGTAGCCCCCTGAGAAAGCTCGATGTGAAATGCGCATCGGGGCATAGGAGGAGACAACCACCACATACTAACATGGGTATGCCTGGCTTAGCCTGACTTTCCACTACAGCAAATAGATCTATGGACCCTGAAAACCAGGCATTCATGCCTTTGCTGCATCTAATGGATAGGGAGCAGTCATATGTTCAATGATTTTAAGGGTCCTAACCTGTATAGTGGTTTAGATGGTGAATTTACAATTATATTGCCATATGTTTAAAGGCTGTATATGATCTTGTCTCTGACTTAGTGCACATTGACAAGCTGTGGTTTCCCACATTACCCAGCTTCTGACCTTACTATTCATGTCTAATGTTTATGAGACTGGTGATTATCAGCGTTACACTGAAGCTATATTACCTGGCCACTTTAATTGGTCTTTTTCACCACGCCTGGTGGGTGATAAGTAAGTCATTTGTATATACATGTTTGATTAGGCATAGCCACAGTATATAATATATGAATTGACAATTCACATGTATGTATAAATATATATCTATCTGACTTGGAATTACAGATATATAATATATAAGTCAGATCAGGCTTAGCCTTAGTACTTATTATATGAATTGTTAAATTACATGTATATAGAAAACATACCTGACTGGGATCTTTTAAACATTTATGAGTTCCAACTAGTATCACCACCCTATTTCAGGCGGCAATAGAGGGTATTGTTGTTGTCCCTTCTACATCTGTGAGCATTGTACGCTGTAACACTCTGTTTTAAGTGTTTTTATTGTGTGCCAATTGTTTCTGATTTTTTGTATTAATAAAGCTATTTTTGTACTGCATTTATGTGTAAATACTCCTATTTCTTCATATTTAATCCTGTAACATTGCAGTTCTGAAATATGGCCAAACTGGTGGCAAATGGCATCTTGGCAGCTTCATGCTTGATTTTCTTCAATTCATGGGCAGTTATTTTGCGCCTTTTTTGTCCAACATGCTTCTTGCGAGCCTGTTGGCTATTTGCCATGAAACGCTTGATTGTTCGGTGATCACGCTTCAAAAGTTTGGCAATTTCAAGACTGCTGCATCCCTCTGCAAGACATCTCACAATTTTGGACTTTCCAGAGCCCATCAAATCTTTCTTCTGACCCATTTTGCCAAAGGAAAGGAAGTTACTTAATAATTAAGCACACCTTATATAGGGTGTTGATGTCATTACACCACACGCCTCCTCATTACAGAGATGCACATCACCTGATTTACTTAATTGGTAGTTGGCTCTCAAGCCTATACAGCGTGGAGTAGGATATATGTATAAAAAGTATCATGTGATCAAAATACTCATTTGCCTAATAATTCTGCACACAGTGTATATTGGATCTTTCCACAATTTTTATACAGAAGGTTAGTTCAATATCATTACTTTGATTAAAAATACATGTAATGACAGTTTGTAATAAAAATGTCACAAACTAAATTTTACACCTAAGTAGGAATTTCCAGATCATGCCCTTTGTGACAGCATGAAGGTTGTGTGGAATTACACAATTAGCTGGCTTGCTAATCTCATTCCATTAGATAAATTTATGCTTTTATTGGCAGTCGGCAGAACATATGGTCCTATTTAATTTTGTTAAATCATATTTTAAAGCGACTGGAAATATAGGTAATAATGATTTTCTAAGGATAATCTGTATTAATATCCATTCAGAGTATCTCGGTGGTTTTGATAATTAAAGTTAAACAATACACAGAAGGTATATCAGTGATGGAGATTTCATTTAATTTCACACATATTAAGGCTGATTTTTAACCTCCATTTTAATGACTCTGCTGAATATATGATGCCCTTATCTTCCAGATTTCTCTAAAACTAAATCTGTTTCTAGAAGCAATTTGATCAAGGTCATATTTGAAACATTATGTCTACTTATTCAGATTACAACATTATGTAACCATATTCTTCATAGACTTTAGAATTGTCATGATTTTTCCATGGCTCTGGCTCTGTAGAGCCAGTGCATGTATATTGTCTCTGAGCTTACATCCGAGGGGAGGGCCCTGTTTGGTCGTGCCTCGTTCCGAAGATCACGCCGCCATATCTTGGTGTTGCTACGAAGCCAGTAATAGTTAGTGCTCTGCAGCGTGCAACTGGTTCATGTGAGTGTACTCTGATCAAGTCCCACTACCCAGTACCTGTCACGCTCCCGATGCCTCAGCACCGCTCCTTACCCGCTGATCCAGTCGCACCATCCCGGCACCGCTCCGTACCCACTGATCCGGCCTCACCGTCATTGCACTGCTCCTTAACCACTGATCCAGTCCACGTGTCCACCGGTCATGGCTGCCGCTCGTGCTCTCCTGTGTCCTGCTCCTGGTCTTATGAGTCTGACTCTGAGTCTTAGCCACATGGTTCTGTATAGGACCAGGCCGCGCCCACTCTCCTGGTCTTATAGGCCCAGCACACCTGCAGCAGGAAATGACATGAGGCTGTGCTGGGTATATAAGACTGGCCTTTCCATGTGGGCCGCGCCTGATCAACGTGTCTTGAAGCTTTGTCTTGTGAGCTAGGTTCTCAGGTCCCCTTGTGCCGTGTCCTGTACTACTGCCTATCTTTACTACCCGGCACCTGTACCAGTGTCCTGCACTGTCTCAAGGAACTCTGTGACCCCGGTGACTTTGTTCTACCCGTCCCCGGAAGGACGCTGGCCCCCTAGTACCGTGTGACTTTGTTCTACCTGTTCCCGGAGGGACCCATCCCTGCTACGCCTGTGCTCTGGCTGCCGTGTACCCTGCCCTTCGGTGGGGTGCTCAGTCCAGTGGATCCACCTCCTGGGCCTACCAGTCCTCTCGGCCCTGACAGATTGATCAGGCCATGGATTCCGCCGGAGCACAAACGTCTGAGCTGGCTGAACTACGCCAGGAGCTGGTGCAACAGCGTGACACCTTACACCGCATACTGAAGTTCCTGACGTCTGTGGACCACCGGTTGTACATGTTACAGACCGCCGCCTCGTCTCCGTTGACGCAGCAGACAGCGTCTAAGTCCGAACCTGTTGTCCGCTCGGCTTCGCAACTCCACCTCGCTGCTCCGCCTCGCTATGCGGGGGATCCCAAGACCTGCAGAGGCTTCTTGAACCAGTGCTCCCTGCATTTCAAGTTGCTTCCCCATTTGTTTGTTTCAGACCAAGCTAAGGTGGCCTTTCTAATGTCCCATCTGGAAGGCGAAGCATTGGCCTGGATGAATCCTTTGTGGGAGAATGAGGACCCAGTGACCACCGACCTCCTGGAATTCCTGCAGGCCTTCCGTGATACCTTTGATGAACCGGGACGCACCACCGTGGTTACCTCCTCGCTCCTCCGGCTACGCCAAGGAACCCTGACGGTGGGCCAGTACGCCATCCAGTTCCGCACGCTTGCCTCCGAGCTAGGCTGGAACAACGAGGCATTGACGGCAGCCTTTTGGGAGGGCCTGTCGGGCCGCATTAAGGACGAATTAGCCGGTCGTGACGTTCCCCGTACTTTGGACGCTCTGATATCCCTAGCCACCCGGATTGACCTCTGTTTCCAAGAGCGAACCAAGGAAGTATCCCGGGAGAAGCAACTAATTCGTCACATCTCCGTTCCGCAGAGGTCTACCGTTTCCCCGCCACTGCCGTTCTGCAATTCTACTCCTGAACCAATGCAAATTGACCGACTGAGCCAAGCTGAGCAACGCCGTGCAGAGCGACTCGCCCAGGGCCTGTGTTTCTATTGTGGAAGCGGTTCACATCTGCTCCGCTCATGCCCTGAGAGACCAGGAAGACCCCGAGTCCAAGGGATGGTGGGAACCGCCACCCTTGGTACCGGAATCCTCTCAGTCCCGGTTACTCAGACTGTCCAGATAACGACTGAGAAGACCCGGTTCACGGCAGAGGCTCACATTGATTCGGGGGCAGCGGGTAATTTCATTCACCAATCTACAGTGTCCCGATACCAGATACCTGTGACCCCGCATGCCAAACCCCTCTGGTTCGCCTCCGTGGACGGAAAACCATTATACGAACCCGTCATATATACAACCGAACCCGTGAGACTCTGTGTTGGTGCTCTGCACACGGAGACTATTACTTTCTATGTCATCCCGAGAATGGCTCCCGCGCTTCTGCTGGGTCTGCCCTGGCTACAACTCCATGACCCTGACATCAGTTGGCGCTCTGGCGCAATCACTCGTTGGAGTCCATTGTGCCAGGATACCTGTCTACAGCCTGTTCCTCGGTCCCTGTCACTTGGGCCTGTCATGTCACAACAGGAGGAAGAAGTGACGACGCAGTCCAGCGTCGTACCACAACTCCTGTCTCTTGTACCTGTGGTGCCACCGGAACCAGAAGAGGAGACGATGCAGTCCAGCGTCGTACCACAACTCCTGTCGCCTGAGTCCTTGGTGCCACCGGGCCCTGATGAAGAAACGACGCAGTCTAGCGTCGCTCCACAGTCCCTGGCTATTGAGACTTCGATGTCCCCGGCTACTGAGGATGAGACAATGTCCTGTACCCGGTCCGAAACGCCCAATCCGGTCATCCACGACCCCGGTCCTACTTCTGTCTGTCCTCCGCTTCCCGTTGCCCCCGTTGCCACTACTGGTAGATCGTCGGCTAAGCGTCGTGCGGCCAAGAAGGCGGCATGGGGTCAGCGGTCCTTCCCCGCCTTTGCTTTGGTTCCTGGTCCGGTGACTCGATCCGGGATGCCCCTGGGGTACTGTGCACGGAGGGGGGGCATAGAGGGGGGGTACTGTCACGCTCCCGATGCCTCAGCACCGCTCCTTACCCGCTGATCCGGTCGCACCATCCCGGCACCGCTCCATACCCACTGATCCGGCCTCACCGTCATTGCACTGCTCCTTAACCACTGATCCAGTCCACGTGTCCACCGGTCATGGCTGCCGCTCCCGCTCGTGCTCTCCTGTGTCCTGCTCCTGGTCTTATGAGTCTGACTCTGAGTCTTAGCCACATGGTTCTGTATAGGACCAGGCCGCGCCCACTCTCCTGGTCTTATAGGCCCAGCACACCTGCAGCAGGAAATGACATGAGGCTGTGCTGGGTATATAAGACTGGCCTTTCCATATGGGCGGCGCCTGATCAACGTGTCTTGAAGCTTTGTCTTGTGAGCTAGGTTCTCAGGTCCCCTTGTGCCGTGTCCTGTACTACTGCCTATCTTTACTACCCGGCACCTGTACCAGTGTCCTGCACTGTCTCAAGGAACTCTGTGACCCCGGTGACTTTGTTCTACCCGTCCCCGGAAGGACGCTGGCCCCCTAGTACCGTGTGACTTTGTTCTACCTGTTCCCGGAGGGACCCATCCCTGCTACGCCAGTGCTCCGGCTGCCGTGTACCCTGCCCTCCGGTGGGGTGCTCGGTCCAGTGGATCCACCTCCTGGGCCTACCAGTCCTCTCGGCCCTGACAGTACCATTCTCCCTGACCTCCATCCCTCCTGTCTAGCCTGACCTCCATGCCTCCCGTCTGTCCTGAACTTCCTGCCCACCTTACCCTGGTCCCGTTCCATGTCCACACCCTCCTCTGTGCATACCTGTTCTCCCTGACCTCCGTCCCTCCTGCCTGGTCTGTCTTCCCTGTCTTCCTGACCCTGGTCCCGTTCCATGTCCCGACTTTCGCTTCCTCCCTTCTGCTTACTTGTTTTCCCGCCATCTGACCTCAGTTTTGTTCTTGGACTTTGGCTTGCTTACTCCTCAGTACAGACGTGACATCCCTGTTCAGACCTTGGCTGACTGACTATCCCTGCGCTTGTGTTCAGCGACCTCTAGTGGGCCTCTATCTTCCCGCACTCAGGAGTTCTTCTGAGTCTCAGCGCTCGCAAGTGGTAGCTTTACAAGAATGTTCTGAATATTTGTAGATGCACATCGACTGAGGGCACTTTGTTAAAATAGGGTCTATGTCACCCAATCTTATGGCATTTCTTGTCTTGCTTACTTTAAACCAATACTTTGTACAAAGATAAAGATGCATACTATTAAATTAGTACATGTAACAGTTTCTTTTAGGATACGTTCACACAATGAGTTTTTGGTGAGATTTTGACTTTGTGCTGCATGTTGCTATTCCAGCAAAGTGGATAGGAAATCTCATGCCTGCTATGATTTTTTTTAATATTGTGTAAAATAATCGGAAATGTATCTGTCAATATCCAAATCATGTCAATTTTTCTTGTGGGTATGTTAAGTTTTAAGTTTGGTAAAAAAATCATATGCCTTTTTAATGTGCTTCCACTATGCAAATGCACTAACAACACTTGTAATCCACACATGATTTTATCAATAAGGTTTTGTGAAAGACAAATATCAGGAAGCAACAAAAACAAAGCAACTAAATTTAAAACATTACATACCAAAAATTGACAAATCAACAGTGTAAAAAATTAGATACAAATGCATGTAAAAAAATGCAATCAAAAATGCAATGAAAATACAATGCAAGAAACCAGATTTAGCTACCGTAATTTATGCATAAATGCAGAAAATCTTCACCATCAAAATCTCACCAAATGCTCATTGCGAGAACGAAGCCTTAGCCAATTCAATTTCCTTAAAAAGAACAAACCAGCAGGTTTTTGCCCTATGCACTAGAGGTTAGGATTCTAATTAAAATGACACCTTTAGTTGATAAACTTTAGGCTTGATTGCAGAATAATCCTTGTTGTAGTCTTAAAAAAGGACGTAATTTGTGCACAGGCTTGAGCATCGGGGCAGGACTTTGTGGGTTAGGTCCTCTGTATTCATTCCTCCTCCTGCCTTGCTTCTTTTTCTTTGTTGAAAGTTTTCTCCGCCGCCATTACCCCTGTTGGTGGCGCATGTGCATTGCTATTGTCATGTTGTCTTCCTGTAGTAGAGATTTCCATTCTCGATGACTTGAAAGTAAAAAAATCACATCTATTTTGATTCAGAAACTATCTTTTCATTAGAAAAATAGAATTCTGCCTTATTATAGTTAATGCGCTTGATATAAAAAAGAGCAGAAAAAGACTCTGTATTAAGTCTTTATATACTGGGTGCAAAATTATTGGGCAAGCTGTATTTTAGAGGATTTTTTTATTATTGATCATTAACTATGTTCTCAATCAACCCAAAATAATCGTAAATATCAAAGCTTAATATTTTTGAAACTTGGAGTGGTTTTTTTTAGTGTTTTTTTTAGATTTGGCTATTTTAGGAGGATATCTGTTTGTGCAGGTAACTATTACTGTGAAGAATTATTAGGCAACTTAATAAAAACCAAATATATTCCCATCATACTTGTTTATTTTCACCAGGTAAACCAATATAACTGCACACAATTTAGAAATAAACATTTCTGACATGCAAAAACAAAACCCAAAAATGTTAGTGACCAATATAGCCACCTTTTTTTATGATGACACTCAACAGCCTACCATCCATAGATTCTGTCAGTTGCTTAATCTGTTTACGAACAACATTGCGTGCAGCAGCCACCATAGCCTCCCAGACACTGTTCCGAGAGGTGTACTGTTTTCCCTCCCTGTAGATCTCACATTTTATAAGGGACCACAGGTTCTCTATGGGGTTCAGATCAGGTGAACAAGGGGACCATGTCATGATTTTTTTTATCTTTTAGACCTTTACTGGCCAGCCACGCTGTGGAGTAGTTCAATGTATGTGACGGAGCATTGTTCTGGATGAAAATCATGTTTTTCTTGAACGATACCGACTTTTTCCTGTACTACTGCTTGAAGAAGTTGTCTTCAAGAAACTGGCATTAGGTCTTGGAGTTGAGCTTCACTCCATCCTCAACCTGAAAAGGTCCCACAAGTTTATCTTTGATACCAGCCCATATCAGTAACCCACCTCCACCTTGCTGGCGTCTGAGTCAGAGTGGAGCTCTCTGCCCTTTACTGATTCAGCCTTTGGCCCATCCAGAGTCACTCTCATTTCATCAGTCCATAAAACCTTTGAAAAATCAGTCTTAAGATATGTCTTGGCCCAGTCTTGACATTTTATCTTATGTTTCTTGTTCAAAGGTGGACGTTTTTCAGCATTCCTTACCTTGGCCATGTCCCTGAGTATGGCACACCTTGTGCTTTTTGATACTCCAGTAAAGTTGCAACTCTGAAATATGGCCAAACTGGTCGCAAATGGCATCTTGGCAGCTTCACGCTTGATTTTCCTCAATTCATGGGCAGTTATTTTGCGCCTTTTTTGCCCAACATGCTTCTTGCGACCCTGTTGGCTATTTGCCATGAAACGCTTGATTATTCGGTAACCAAATTTCAAAAGTTTGGCAATTTAAAGACTGCAAGACATCTCACAATTTTGGACTTTTCAGAGCCCGTCAAATCTCTCTTCTGACCCATTTTGCCAAAGGAAAGAAAGTTGCCTAATAATTAAGCACACCTTATATAGGGTGTCAATGTCATTACACCACATCCCTCCTCATTACAGAGATGCACATCACCTGATTTACTTAATTGGTAGTTGGCTCTCAAGCCTATACAGCTTGCAGTAGGACAACATGTATAAAAAGTATCATGTGATCAAAATACTCATTTGCCTAATAATTCTGCACACAGTGTGGACAAATTCTTTAAGAATTATCGTCAATATATCTAAGCCAAGAATGAGAAGAGCTTTAAATGAATACAAAAGTTACACTGAAACTTTTCCCACAGATCTATACATTAATCTATTCATCTTTTGCTCTCTATAATTTGGCTTACAGATGAGCCTGCACGTTCAATGTGACAGGTTGACTTTAAGCAACAATAGTATAACTGCACTAAAACACGTTATACAGTATGTCTAACAAATAACCAATACTGATTAAATCCTAAAGTTTTGGAAAATTGTGAACTATTTAGCAGTGGAAATATGTTGAGCATATAAGCATCAGTTAAGTCGTTGCACAATAACAACTTTGTCTGTGAGTACAGCCTGCAAAGAAGCAAATAAGCTTTGATAATCCAATCCTTTTTTATGCTAGAGGTACTTTTGAACTCTTGTCATTGCAAATAAAGAATATTTGTTTGATACTGGAGCCTTTATACTATAGCTGGTGTACACAAGCTGAGCTCTACAGAGAGTAGCAGGCACTTGTTTAATAGGCTTGCCTTAGTTTTTCTGCAACAACTATTTAAAATTGGGAAGCAGATTTATGCAAATAATGATTAACCTTTAGCTAAGGTAAACTTCAGAAGAGTTCTCTAGTTGGTATGTCAAGATAGTGACACAATAAAGAAACACTTTTATTATTTAATATTGGTTTAAAAATATTTAAGTCTTCCATAGGTGCCTACTTTTATGACAGAGGACGCCATCAGTATACCCTATAAAATAATTCAAATTTTAAGAAAATATCACACGGAGTTTTACATAAACTTTGCTAACTGTCATGGCAGCATTAGACTCTTGCAGATTCCGGCACTCCGTCCTACGGTTTCTCTGGTGTCTTGGATCAACACAGGCAGACCCGGTGTTGACCTGCTGCTGTTACATAGGCAGGATAGCAAGAGTTAAGGGGGCTTTACACGCTACGATATCGTTAATGTTTTGTCGTCGGGGTCAAGTTATTAGTGACGCACATCCGGCGTCATTAACGATATCGCAGCATGTGACACTGACCAGCGACCTCAAAAATGGTGAAAATCGTTCACCATGGAGAGGTCGTCCCAAACTCAAAAATCGGTAAGGATTGTTTATCCAGGTGGTTCATCGCTCATGCGGCAGCACACATCGCTATGTGTGACACCGCAGGAGCGAGGAACGTCTCCTTACCTGCCGCCGGCCACAATGCAGAAGGAAGGAGGTGGGCGGGATGTTACGTCCTGCTCATCTCCGCCCCTCCGCTTTGATTGGCCGGCCGCTTAGTGACGTTGCGGTGACGTCGCTGTGATGCCGAACGTCCCACCCCCTTGAAGGAGGGATTGTTCGGCAGTCACAGCGACGCCGCCGACCTGGTAAGTATGTGTGACGCTGCCGTAGCGATAATGTTCGCTACGGCAGCGATCACAAACAATCGCATGCGCGACGGGGGCGGGTACTTACACGCTCGCTATCGCTACAAATTGCTAGCAATATCGCTACCGTGTAAAGCCCCCTTTAATCTCTGCAGGTCTGCTTGCTCCTTTAATCACATTTTATGGTGAAACCTATCACATCTGCTCCCCTCCTATGTATGCTGGTGGAATCCTTCTACTCAAGCAAGCTATAGTTTATTCAATGTTGGTCTGTGAGGTGTGGTGTCCCAGACCCTCTTGTTAAAGTTGTGCTTTACGTGTGCCTATTGCTTGAAACGGTTATGGAGTTTACCCCTGATGTTTTGTACTTCCTTTCTGTTCTTGTTTTCCTCCTGAATCTCTTATTGTCCTTACCTTTGTGTGTGTGTGTGTGTGTGTGTGTGTGTGTGTGCTGTGTGACAAAATTTAGTTTTTACCTTTTCTGTCTTCATCTGTGGTTTCAAAACATTCCTGGCCTGTCTCATCTCCTCCTGGGGGGGAAAAATCAGATCAGTACTGGTCAGGAACAGGGCAGGTAGGAAACTCAAGCCTCTCCACTATTAGGAGTATCCCTAAGATTAGGGATAGCATAGAGTCCCCTAGCTTGAGAGACAGCTTAAGAGCCCCGGTTCCCTGCTATCCTAACGTCATTTGATGTTATATATTTTGTCATTATTTATATTCCAGCATGGACCCAGTTGCTTTGCGATCGAAGCAATAGCAGACTTTGTCTCTCCAGGTACTTGAATTCAAGGGGACAGTACAGTAAAAAGCGTAGTCCGCCAAACCAACACAATCTTTTCTGGTCGCTGGATGACACAAACCCAAACACCCACTCTTGGAAAGATTTTAAGGGGAGCGCAGCCTGTTTGTGGCTTGTACAGAAGCATGTAAGGTGTACATACGTTTACATCTCCACTCCTCTGGTAGTGAGTCACAGCAGAAGGGAATTGCGATCTTGCTCTTTAGTGGGGAGTCGGACCCACAAGCATGGGCGTTTTCTTTGTCCCCTTGGTCACCAGTTCTTTTGTCAGTGAAGGGGTTTTTCTCTGCACTCGAAACCTTCTATGATGATCCACACAAATTGTCTTTAGCAGTCAAAAATCCAATCACTGCAATAGGAAAATCGGCCTGCAGAGGACTGTTGCGGTAAATTCCGTCGTCCATGGATACTCAGTGGAACGATCCTACAGTCAAGAGACAGATTTCCAGGGTATATCCAAAAGTAGAAATGAGTGAACCTTTAAAAATTTGGTTCACCGATCTTTGGCAAACTTTCTGATATTCGCCGAATAGATAGCCATTCATTTGATTCAATAGGATGCCAAACCTAAAGCCCGCTTTACACGCTGCAATATATCTTACAATGTGTCGGCGGGGTCATGTTGTAAGTGACGCACATCCAGCATTGTAAGGTACCTTGCAGTGTGTGACAGGTACGTGCGATTGCGATTGAATGGTAAAACGTTCATCGCACGCACATCGTTCATTTCTCTAGAATTGAACGTCACATTGTTCAACGTTCCCGGGATAGCACACATCGCAGTGTGTGACACCCCGGGAACGATGAACAGATGTTACCTGCGTCCTGCGGCTTCCGGCCCACAATGCAGAAGAAAGGAAGTGGGCAGGATGTTTACGTCCTGCTCAGCTCCGCCCCTCTGCTTCTATTGGCCAGCTGCCGTGTGACGTCGATGTGACGCCGAACGTCCCTCCCACTCCAGGAAGTGGACGTTCGCTGCCCACATCGAGGTCGTATGGAAGGTAAGTACGTGTGACGGGGGTTAATCGTTTGTGCGGCACGTTCAACAAATTGAACGTGCCGCACATACAATGGGGGCGTTGCGATATCGTATGCGAAATTGCAACGTGTAAAGCAGGCTTTAGGCAGAGAACACACCTTTAGGGATGACAAAAAGATTCCAAAACAGGAAAAATACATTTTACAATGCAGTCCCACTGTTGTTTTGACATAGCCATTAGCTTCCTACAATATTGACACGTTAAATATTGAGGTGGATGAGAGACAGATGTAGGTGCTCTCATACCCCTTGTGCCATGTCAGGTACAGACAATACACAAGTTGGAGAGCCATCTTGGAGTCTTGATATTTAAAGACATTTTAGGCACACAGCAGGACAGTAGCATCAATTACCCCCCATTTCCCTATAGTGTCTTTGCACAGCAGTCAGGTATGGTCCATGCAACACACAGGATGTGGCTTTGGCGTTTCCATTTTAAAAATCAAGAGGTGGATGAGTGACAGGATTAGCCCTCTTGCTCCCATATTCCTGCCAGTGCAGACATGACACAACTTAGAGACCTATCTTGGAGTCTTGACATTTAAAAACATTTCAGGTAGACAGCAGTACAGTGGTATCACAGCATTCAGGTATGGTTCATGCAACACACAGAATGTGGCTTAGCATTTTCATTTTTAAAAGTGAGCACATAGCGACCTTGCCTTCTCCAGCAACACATCCAGGCCGGGATAGTGGCCAAAATTGCTGTATAACTAGGCTGAGGGAATGAGCCATACAAGGCACATGTGTGATGTCGCCCAGGCATAGGCCTCCCACCAGGTTTGAACCATTATCGCACACTGCCTTTTCTGGCTCCAGGTTCAGAGGAGACAGCTATTGATCAAACTTGGCCTACATAGCGGTCCACAACTCTGCAGTTGTGTGACTGCATTCTCCAATGCATATAATAATTTCAGCACTGCCTGATTGCGTTGAGCCCTGCCTGAGCTGTATGAAGGTGGGGGGGATTTTCTCTCAACTGATAAAACCCATGTAACATTAAGGGAATGGTTAAGGGTGCAGGTGGAGGCCCTAGAGGAGGTGGAGGAAGCAGAAGCAGTGGAGTAAGTGGTAGATCCAGAAGTTTGTCCCGCAAACCTTTGGGATTTCATGACATGGGAAGGAGCACCTTCTCCGCTTTCCAATGCAGCCATCAGAGTAACCAAGACCCAGTCAGCGAGATGTAATGCGCCTGGTTATGATTTCTTCTCCAGGTGTCAGTGGTGAAATTCACCCTGGGAGACACAGAGTTCTTTAAGGAAAAGGTAATGTTTTCTGCTACATAATGGCACAGCTTTATTAGAGAAGAAATGGTGACTGGGCAACTAGCACTGGGGGACTGCCATGGCCTTCAGCTTTTGGAAACCCTCTGTATCAACCAGGCAGAAAGGCAATATTTCTGTGGCCAACAGATTGAATATGGTGAAGTTCAAGCTCTAGCTTTGGCATGTGTAGGAGGAAATAATCTTTTCCGTGACCAGCACTGCGGGACCGAGGGCTGACTAGTGTGCTGACAGAGGGCGCAGCAGGTTGTACATGACAAACTGGTGGACTGCGAGGGAGATGCAGGCAGAGAAGTTATGGTGGATTACGAAACATGTGGTGTGCTCGATTTGTGAGACTGGTCAAAATCCACAGGCTTATCCACTTTCAGAACAACTGATGGGCTCTCCCTCACCCCAACTGTAGTTAATAAAGAAGTGGAGGTTCTGTGGGTGGAGATCTGGGTGAGACGGTTTTGAGACCTGGGTGAGAACAGTTTCAAGAGTGATGGAGGTTTTCCATTCAGGTTGCAAAAAAGGCCCAGATTAGCAACCTTTTCTACACATGCAAAATATAGACCTGCCACCGCTGCTGTATACAGCCACAGTTGTGGCTGAAAATGCAGTGGTTGTCCTGGTTGCATCACTCCGTGTCTGTGCGGGCGGCAGCTCATCTTCCTCCTCCTCAATCTCCTCTGCTGAGCTACAAAGCCTTGTGTCTCTTGGTTCACACCATGTGCGATCTACAACTTCATCATTATCCTCTCTGTTGTTCCACTCCTCACCTTGACTGTCACCTTCTTCCGCTTCCTAACCTGACTTTACAGTACAGTACATGTATCAATGTATTTCTACCAAAGAAATGGAATGGAGTAGCCCATCCTGTAACGGAAATTGTTGTCAGTTATCTTGGGATAGAATGAGCCAGTGTTTGCTCAGTAGAGCTTTGACTAATATTAGAATGTCCCCTAGGTACACATCGAACACCCCGCCTATTCCCCTTCCACCACAACCTAGTGATTTACCACTCATGTTTGATGTACCCTTCTCCTTTGAAACAGATGTTTCACAATCCTAGGTCCATACCTGTCAGACACTGGACACAAAAGTAAAATTCTGTATTTCTTAGCTGTGATGGTAATATTGGTATGGGCCACAGAATTACCAATACCGAGTTAAATGGTTAACTGGCAAATTTTTAGTAGACACTAAAAAGTAGCAATACCTATTGAGATCATTCACTGCCAAATTTTTAACAGACACTAAACAGTACCAATACCTATTGAGGTGGTTCACTGGCAAAGTTTTATCAGCCAGTAAAAGGTAGCAATTAGAGTTGAGCGCGGTTCGCGGTTCGAGGTTCTCCAGTTCGCGGCTCGAGTGATTTTGGGGGCTGTTCTAGATCGAACTAGAACTCGAGCTTTTTGCTAAAGCTTGATAGTTCTAGATACGTTCGAGAACGGTTCTAGCAGCAAAAAGACAAGCTAATTACTAGCTGGCTTTCCGCTGTAATAGTGTAAGTCACTCTGTGACTCACACTATTATGAAATTTCAGCGTATAGTGTGCGGGAACAGCACATTCAGATCACTGCTGTTTGGATAATGGTGATCGCCATTTTTTTTTTTTCCCTTGTCTTCCTTCCCTAAGCGTGCACGTGTAGTGGGGCGGGCCAGCATGTCAGCCAATCCCAGACACACACACAGCTAAGTGCACTTTTAGCCAGAGAAGCAACGGCATGTGTGATAGGATGTCCATGTCACATGTCCATGCATTATAAAAACGGACATTTTCCTCCAGCACGCCATTATCTGCCTTCTGCGTCTTGGTGTCAGTCACCGCTGGCATAGCTCCTGTCTCCGATACTGCTGTGTACGCTCTAAACACAGCGCTATACAGAATAGGGATAGAAGTTTCTATTAGTCCTTGTAAGGGCTAATACCGACAGGGTCAGAGCCATAGGTGACAGTCAGGTCCGTGAAAACAGATTTTAACAGCTACACAAGATGACAGCGTCTGTGTAGCTAAGGTTGGGGACTTCCTCACTGCATTTCCCCATTAGGAGGGATAGAAAGGGAGGCTTCCTTTCCACTACCCAGACCCACAACCCTGCCACTGTACCCTCCTGCCCTTTGCACACTCAAACTCATTGTTACTAAGCCATTATACTAGCAAACACTGAGGAAACTTAGTGGCACCCTAAAAGTGGCTGTTGGACTTCCATTAGTGTCCCACTGGTGCAAATCTATGTGCAGCACCTCTGCATTGCACACTCAAACTCATTGTTACTAAGCCCTTATACTAGCAAACACTGAGTAAACTTAGTGGCATCCTAAAAGTGGCTGTTGGACTTCCATTAGTGTCCCACTGGTGCTAACCTATGTGCAGCACCTCTGCATTGCACACTCAAACTCATTGTTACTAAGCCATTATACTAGCAAACACTGAAGAAACTTAGTGGCATCCTAAAAGTGGCTGCTGGACTTCCATTAGTGTCCAACTGGTGCAAATCTATGTGCAGCACCTCTGCATTGCACACTCAAACTCATTGTTACTAAGCCATTATACTAGCAAACACTGAGGAAACTTAGTGGCACCCTAAAAGTGGCTGTTGGACTTCCATTAGTGTCCCACTGGTGCAAATCTATGTGCAGCACCTCTGCATTGCACACTCAAACTCATTGTTACTAAGCCCTTATACTAGCAAACACTGAGTAAACTTAGTGGCATCCTAAAAGTGGCTGTTGGACTTCCATTAGTGTCCCACTGGTGCTAACCTATGTGCAGCACCTCTGCATTGCACACTCAAACTCATTGTTACTAAGCCATTATACTAGCAAACACTGAAGAAACTTAGTGGCATCCTAAAAGTGGCTGCTGGACTTCCATTAGTGTCCAACTGGTGCAAATCTATGTGCAGCACCTCTGCATTGCACACTCAAACTCATTGTTACTAAGCCATTATACTAGCAAACACTGAGGAAACTTAGTGGCACCCTAAAAGTGGCTGTTGGACTTCCATTAGTGTCCCACTGGTGCAAATCTATGTGCAGCACCTCTGCATTGCACACTCAAACTCATTGTTACTAAGCCCTTATACTAGCAAACACTGAGTAAACTTAGTGGCATCCTAAAAGTGGCTGTTGGACTTCCATTAGTGTCCCACTGGTGCAAACCTATGTGCAGCACCTCTGCATTGCACACTCAAACTCATTGTTACTAAGCCATTATACTAGCAAACACTGAGTAAACTTAGTGGCATCCTAAAAGTGGCTGTTGGACTTCCATTAGTGTCCCACAGGTGCAAATCTATGTGTAGCACCTCTGCTCTAAATATCATATGTCCCAGTGGGAAGCTCACCGTGCTGCAATGCGGCCTAGCGGAGCGAACCATCCACCGCCTGCCCCTTCCAGTGCATCCGCGCGCTCTTCATCTTCTAGGACTGTGGGGACAGCTGTCACACCTGATTTTCCACACACAATTTTCACCACTGTAACCGTAACAGGCAGTTTGCTTGGTAGGTCGTCAGTTGGTTTGGAAGGGGAAACAAGTGCGTGTGTACAGCTCTCTCAGACATCGATAGCACCAACTTCAGATGAAGGCAACATCATGTCTACGCCTGCACTTTCCTCACAAACCTGCATTTTTCCAGGGACACCCTACTCAACACCGTCTACACACAGCAGCCAGATCTCTGTCCCTCAGATGTGGACAAATAAAAGGCCATTTCCTGCGACCCATGACAAAGCTAAGAGGTTGACTTTATCCCTCTGTAAGCTCTTGGCTACCGAAATGCTGCCTTTCCGCCTGGTGGACACACAGGATTTTAGAGACCTTATGTCTGTCGCTGTGCCCCAGTACCAGATGCCCAGTCGCCACTACATCTCTAAGAAAGGTGTGCCCGCGCTACACCAGCATATCGCACACATCACCGCTTCCTTGAGAAACTCTGTGTGTGAACGGGTGCATTTCACCACCGATACTTGGACCAGTAAGCATGGACAGGGACGTTACATGCCGCTGACTGCACACTGGGTAACTATGGTGATAGATGGTGAAGGGTCTGCTGCACAAGTCTTGCCGTCCCCACGACTTGTGTGTCAATCCTCTGTCTGTCCAAGTTCCGCCACTGCTTCTGCCTCCTCCACCTCATCTGGGTCCTCCACCTCCGCCCCAAGCCTGCCTGGTCAGGCCACCAGCATTCTCACTGCGCAGAAGGAATCACGCACCCCTCATTACTATGCTGGCAGCAGAGCGCAACGGCATCAGGCGGTCTTTAGCTTGACATGTCTTGGAAATAGGAGTCACACAGCGGCTGAGTTGTGGGCAGCTCTGGAGACTGAGTTTAATAAATGGTTGTCTCCACTCAACCTGCAGCCTGGTAAGGCCGTGTGCGACAATGCTGCAAACCTGGATGCGGCCCTTCGCCTGGGCAAGGTGACACACGTACCTCGTATGGCTCACGTGTTGAACCTTGTTGTCCAGCAATTTTTAACACACTATCCCGGCCTAGATGGCCTTCTGACCAGGGCACGAAAACTGTCTGCTCACTTCCGCCGTTCAACCGCCGCAGCTGAGCGACTTGCATCGCTCCAGAAGTCTTTCGACCTGCCGGTTCATCGCCTGAAATGCGATGTGCCGACAAGCTGGAATTCGACTCTCCACATGTTACAGCGACTGTGGCAGCACCGCCGAGCCCTGGTGCAATACGTCATGACATATAGCCTGGGCCAACGAGATGCAGAGGTGGGGCAGATCACCCTGATGGAGTGGTCTCAGATCAAGGACCTATGCACCCTTCTGCACAGTTTCGACATGGCGACGAATATGTTTAGCGCTGACAATGCCATTATCAGCATGACAATTCCAGTCATTTACATGCTGGAGCACAGGCTAAACACTATTCGGAGTCAGGGGGTGGGACAACAGGAAGGGGAGGAACTACAGGAGGATTCATATGCGCAAGACACAACAACATCACCAAGGTCCAGACGTTCATCATCACCAACGCGGCAGGCATGGGACCATGGAGGACAGGGATCAACAAGGGCGCATGTTAGCAGGCGAAATGTTGAGGAAGGTGTAGGAGAACATGAAGAAATGGAGGACGAACTGTCCATGGACATGGAAGACTCAGCGGATGAGGGAGACCTTGGTCAAATTTCAGTTAAAAGAGGTTGGGGGGAGATGTCAGAGGAAGAAAGAACGGTTAGCACCTCTATGCCACAAACACAGTGTGGACTTGGTCCGCATGGCTGCCCAAGACACATCAGTGCCTTCTTGCTGCACTACCTCCAACATGACCCTCGTATTGTCAAAATTAGAAGTGATGATGACTACTGGATTGCCACACTATTAGATCCCCGGTACAAGTCCAAATGTTGTGACATAATTCCAGCCATAGAAAGTATGCAGGAGTATCAGCAGAAGCTGTTACTCAATCTTAGCTCGGCTTTTCCACTAAACAACCGTGCAGGTCCAGGGAGTGAAGCTCCCAGTTGTAACTTGACAATCATGGGACGGTCTCGTCATCTTCAACAGTCTACCCGTACCAGTAGCACCGTATCTGGTGCTGGTAACAGCAATTTTATTGAATCTTTTCATAATTTTTTTAGACCCTCCTTTGCAAGGCCACCAGAGACAACAAGTCTGTCACATAGTCAACGGCTGGAGAGGATGATACAGGAGTATCTCCAAATGAACATCGATGCCATGACTTTGCAAATGGAGCCTTGCTCATTTTGGGCTTCAAATCTTGAAAAATGGCCAGAGCTCTCCACTTACGCCTTGGAGATTTTGTCATGTCCAGCTGCCAGCGTTGTCTCTGAATGTGTCTTCAGTGCTGCTGGGTGTGTGCTGACAGATAAGCACACGCGTCTGTCCAGTGACAATGTGGACAGACTAACGTTCATCAAAATGAACAAGTCATGGATCCACAATGAATTTACTACCCCTGTGTCATCCTGGGGAGAGTAAATGCTTGTGGATTTGGAATGTGCTTGATGCAAATCAAAACATCCTGTTTGCAACTAGGGCACAAGTGCTGCCACTGAAGGGGTGAGTGTCTGTGTGGCCCAATTTTTGGAAAAAAGGGAGACTCCGCTTGGAGTAACCCTTGCTTGCTGTGTTTTTTAAAAGGAGCCAAGATGAACAAGTCATGGTTCAGCAAAGACTTTGCTACCTACCCCGGTGTCTTCCTGGGGACGGTTAAGTATGGCGTATTTTTGAATGTGCTTGATGCAAATCTAGCTGTGAAGTGTACAACTGGGGCACAAGTGCTGCCACTGAATGGGTGGGTGTGTGTGGGGCTCAATTTTTGGAAAAAAAGGGAGACTCCGCTTGGAGGAACCCTTGCTTACATTGTTTTTAAAAATGATCCAAGATGAACAAGTCATGGTTCAGCAGAGACTTTGCTACCTACCCCGGTGTCATCCTGGGGACGGTTAAGTATGGCGTATTTTTGAATGTGCTTAATGCAAATCTAGCTGTGAAGTGTACAACTGGGGCACAAGTGCTGCCACTGAAGGGGTGGGTGTGTGTGTGGCCCAATTTTTGGAAAAAAGGGAGACTCCGCTTGGAGTAACCCTTGCTTACATTGTTTTTAAAAATGATCCAAGATGAACAGAGCTGGGATCAGGAAAGACTTTGCTACCTACCCCGGGGTCATCCTGGGGACGGTTAAGTATGGCGTATTTTTGAATGTGCTTGATGCAAATCTAGCTGTGAAGTGTACAACTGGGGCACAAGTGCTGCCACTGAAGGGGTGAGTGTCTGTGTGGCCCAATTTTTGGAAAAAATGGGAGACTCCGCTTGGAGTAACCCTTGCTTGCTGTGTTTTTCAAAAGGAGCCAAGATGAACAAGTCATGGTTCAGCAAAGACTTTGCTACCTACCCCGGTGTCATCCTGGGGACGGATAAGTATGGCGTATTTTTGAATGTGCTTGATGCAAATCTAGCTGTGAAGTGTACAACTGGGGCACAAGTGCTGCCACTGAAGGGGTGGGTGTGTGGGGCCCAATTTTTGGAAAAAAGGGAGACTCCGCTTGGAGTAACCCTTGCTTGCTGTGTTTTTTAAAAGGAGCCAAGATGAACAAGTTATGGTTCAGCAAAGACTTTGCTACCTACCCCGGTGTCATCCTGGGGACGGTTAACTATGGCGTATTTTTGATTGTGCTTGATGCAAATCTACCTGTGAAGTGTACAACTGGGGCACAAGTGCTGCCACTGAAGGGGTGAGTGTCTGTGTGGCCCAATTTTTGGAAAAAATGGGAGACTCCGCTTGGAGTAACCCTTGCTTGCTGTGTTTTTTAAAAGGAGCCAAGATGAACAAGTCATGGTTCAGCAAAGACTTTGCTACCTACCCCGGTGTCATCCTGGGGACGGTTAAGTATGGCATATTTTTGAATGTGCTTGATGCAAATCTAGCTGTGAAGTGTACAACTGGGGCACAACTGCTGCCACTGAAGGGGTGGGTGTGTGTGGCCCAATTTTTGGAAAAAAGGGAGACTCCGCTTGGAGTCACCTTGCGGTGTTTTACATGATTTTAGAAGGGCGTGCCATGCCTATATCTGTGTCTCCTCCTCTTTTTTCTTGTCCAGCTCTTTTGTTTTCACATGAGTTTATGTCCTTGTCACTTTCCCATGTGTTTGTGTTGTGTTGTGAGTTGTTTGTCACCTTTTGGACACCTTTGAGGGTGTTTTCTAGGTGTTTTTATGTGTTTGTGATTGCCTGCCATTGTTTCCTATGCGGTTCGAGTTCGGTTCGTCGAACGTTCGCCGAACCGAACTCGAACAAGACGCCTGTTCGGCGAACCGAACTCAAGCCGAACCGCGACTGGTTCGCTCATCTCTAGTAGCAATATCTATTGAGCTGATTCACTGGCAAATCTTTAGCAGATACTTAAAAGTAGCTATATCTATTGACATGGTTCACTGGCACATTTTTAGCAGGGTCTAAAAGGAATCAATAACAACTGAGGTGGTTCACTGCCAAATTTTTAGCAGGCACTAAAAAGTACCAATACTTCTTGAGATGGTAGCAATACCTATTGAGATGGTTCACTGGCAAATTTTTAGCAGCCATTAAAAAGTAACATTATCTATAGAGATTGTTCACTAACAAATTTTTAGCAGACACCTGAAAGCACCAATACCTATTTAGATCCTTCACTGGCAACTCTTTACTTAGTAGGCACTCACAAGTAGCAATCCCTATTTATATCATGAAATGCCAATTTGTGGTATACACCTTTCCCTAGACTGCACGTCTCAATTCTACACTATTTCTCTTCTATCTATCTCAACTACCTATGTATAAACCCCTAGCTAAGCTAACTTTCTAGCAGCAGCGATTGCAGTACCTTCCCTAGGATTAAACAATCAGAAAATGGCGTCGATGCCACATGTTCGTGTTTTATATGCAGAGAGACATGTGACTTAGGCAGAAAATGACACCAGCCCTTTGTGTCTGAACCTTGTGGATGTTTTCTGCTCTCAGATTAGCTGCTGAAACAGCTACAAATAAAGTTAAGAAAAAAAAAGAACACCGCTCCTCTGGCCTCTTCCCACCCCCTTCTGTCATTAAACACATCCCTTTCATTCATCATACAGCACCACAATCCTGTCCAAAAGCATCATACAGTAAGGTCCAGAAATATTAGGCCAGTGACTCAAATTGTGGCATTTTACTTGTTTACTAAAAAATATTCAGCATACAGTTATATATCCAATATGCTTTTTAA
The DNA here is from genome assembly GCF_048569485.1 of Anomaloglossus baeobatrachus. NCBI lineage: Eukaryota > Metazoa > Chordata > Amphibia > Anura > Aromobatidae > Anomaloglossus > Anomaloglossus baeobatrachus. Next base: position 292,375,001 of record NC_134358.1, on the reverse strand, counting down.
GTGCATAATTTCAGCCTTAATTTGAGGGTATTCACATCCTAATTGGAGAATAGGTTTAGGAATTAAAGCTGTTGAACATGTAACTGCCTCTTTTTCAAGGGACCAAAAGTAATTGGACAATTATCTCAAAAGCTCTTTAATGGGCTGAATAGGCCATTCCCTCATTAATCCATCATTAATTAAGCAGTTAAAACATTTGGAGCTGATTCAAGGTGTGAAATTTGCATTTGGAGGCTGTTGTTGTGAACCCATAATATGCAAGCAAAAGAGCTCTCAGTGGGGGAAAAATGGACCATCATTTGGCTGAAAAAAAAAAGAAAAAATCCATCAGAGAGGGGTGGCCAAATCAAGAGTTTGGTACATTCTGGGAAAAAATGAGCACACTGGAGAGCTTGGGAACTAAAAGTGGCCTGATGTCCAAGGAAGATAATAGTGGTGGATGATCACAGAATCATTTCCTTAGTAAAGGAAAACACCTGAAGAGAAGAACATTTTCCAGGAAGTATAGTGGGTGTTTCAGTATCTAAGTGTACTATAAAGAGAAGACTTCATGAGAGCAAATACAAAGAGTCCACCATGAGGTGCAAACTATTAATCAGCCTTAAAAATAGAAAGACCAGATTAGATTATGTCAAAAAGCACCTAAAGAAGCCAGTCCAGTCCAGTTCTTGAAAAGCATTCTATGGACAGATGAAATGAAGATTAACCTGTACCAGAATGATGGGAAGAAGAAAGAGTGCAGAAGGCTCGGAGTGGCTCATGATCCAAAGCCCACCACATCCACTGTAAAACATGGTGGAAACAGTTTGATGGCATGGGTGTGCATGGCTTCCAATGTCACCAGGTCACTAGTATTTATTGATGATGTGACTGAAGATAGAAGCAGCCGGATGAATTCTGAAGTGTACAGGGCTGTACTTTCTGCTCAGATTCTAACAAATGCAAAAAGGTTGATTGGACAGTGCTTCATAGCACAGATGGACTATGACCCAAAACTTACTGTGAAAGCAACACAGGAGTTTTTTATGGTAAAGAAGTGGAATACTCTGCAATGGTCGAGTCAGTCACCAGATCTCAACCCCATCGAGCATGTATGTCACATTCTGTGACGTCGATGGCTTCCATAATTCAGGCAGTCATTGCCCGCAAAGGATTTTCTACAAAGAATTAAAAATGATCATTTTATTTATGATAAAGTAAATTTGTCCAATTACTCTTGAGCCCCTGAAATGAGGTGCCTTTGTAGATAAATGGTTGCAATTCCTAAATGTTTCATTGGATATTTTGTTTAAACCCTTTAAATAAACCTGAAAGTTTACACTTCAATTGCATCTCAGTTGTTTCATTTTAAATAAAAATCGCAGCCTGCAGATCTGAGATCATAAACTAACTATATGTTATTACAAAAGCATTTTGGAATATGAAAATTACTGATCATTACTGGGTTTTCCAAAAAATGCTTGTGTACACAATCTAGAATCGTATAAGAAAATGCTCGTACTGAATTTGATATTGACGAATGCGAACCAAACAAGTTTGCTCATATCTAGTAAACACCATAAACAAAAAAAAATTAGCAAAAACTGACTTTTCATCATACAGCTGACAAAAAAAGTGGAATTCAACACAATGAAAAAGTCATATTTAAATAAAATTGTTGAAAATGTCATCTTGACCCTAAAAAACAAGGTGCAATATAGTTGCATCAGCAAAAAAATAAAAAAGGAAGAGCTCTCAGAATACAGCAATACAACAACTATGATTTTTTTTTCCTATACAATAGTTTTTATGGTGTAAAAGTGGTAAAACATAAAAATCTATACAAGTGTGGTACCGCTGTACTCATACTGACCTGAACAATAAAGTTGTCTTATCACTTTTACCGCAAGGTGAATGGCATAAAAAAAAGTAAAAACAATTCCTGAATTGCTGATTACTTTTGATTCTGCCTCACAAAAAGCGGAATAGAAATCAATTATAAATATTACGTGGCCCAAAATGGTATCAATAAAAAAGCCATCACATGACTCTGTTAGTAGAAAAATAAAAAAGCTATAGCCTTCAAAATTCAGTGATGAAAAAAAACTTTATTTTGTAAAAAAGCCTTTTTTTGTGTGTGTGATAGTAGAAAAACCTAAAAGAGAATATATAAATCTGGTATCACTGTAATCGTACTGACCTGACAAATAATGCCTCCTAATCACTTATACCACATGATGAACAGCATAAAAAATAAATAAGTAAAGCCATTTCTGCAACTGCTGTTGATTTGCTGTTGTACGGCGCTGCTCACATTTACTCTGCACTCTATGCTGATCACTTACAGCAGGGATTACTTATAAATCTGGAAAGATTGTGATTCATAAAATTCCCAACCAAAAACTAACTGCAATAAGGCATGGGAAGTCACTTTTAACTCTCATCTGGCCTGTGGTCTGGTGGTGTGAATCTTTTTATGCTTCCTTATTGGCTTGCACAAAAGTCCAGTCACCTTTGAAAAGACGGACACTACAGAACAGAGGACAGAGTCATAAATAACTCTGCTTCTTCATTAGTGAATGGATCCATAGGGAGTTTCACCTGAATAAAATATTTAAGAGATGCAGATGGAAACCCCAATGTAAGTGCTCAGCATAGAGCACAGAATAAATGTGAACTGAAACTTCTTCACTTTGTACTATGACTCAAAGTAGTTTTCAACCACATATGGGGAATTGACATATGCAGGAGAAATTGCATAACAAATTGTAAGGTTCATTATTTCCTATTACCTCAATTAATATGAAAAGTTCGGGGTTAAAACAACATTTTTGAGGTTAAAATTGTATTTTTTCATTTTCACGGCTCAATGTTATAAAATTATGTAAAGCACCCGAAGGTTCAATCTGCTCACTAAATAGATAGATATCTTTGAGTGGTCTAGATTTTAAAATCAAGTGCAAAAAGGAGAAAATGGGAGTTCACCCACTTCCCTCGGTTCCTGTAGATCACATAGACACACCTTCGTATGGTATACAAATAAATGAAAAACTGAAGATCCAGTGAAGTAGGATCCCAACCAGAATGGAATACACTTTAGAGTAAAACATCAATTTTATTCTTCAATTAAAATCAACTCAGCGGTCAAACCTTTCAAAGATATGTCCAACTACTGGGGTCAAATCCAACCAATTTCATCTACTGTCAGCCTTATTCATAATTTATCATTACTTTCCAAAATGGGGTCAATTCTGGGGAAGCTCTAATGTTTAGGCACCGCAGGGGTTTTGCTAATGTTACATGGCATTCCCAAGCCTTTCCAATCAAATCTGAATTAAAATATGGCATTCCTTCCCTTCTTCACTTTGTATTGCGCCTCAAAAGTAGTTTTCAATCGCACATGGGGTATTGGCCTAAAATTACACAACAAACTATGCAGTGCATTATCTCCTGTTACCCTTGTAAAACTGAAAGATTTGGGGTTAAATCAACATTTTTGTGGTAAAAATGTATTTATTTTTCTTCTCAATGTTATAAAGTTCTGTGAAGCACCTGGCTGTTCAAGGTACTCACCAAACATAAAGATAAATTCCTTGAGGGATCAAGTATACAAAATGGGGTCACTTGTGGAAGACCTCCACTGTTTAGGCACATCAGCAGCTCTCTAAATGATTCCAGACAATTTTGCTTTCAAAAAGTCAAATGGCGCTCATTCTCTTCCGAGTCCTGCCATATGCACAAACAGTAGATGTCGACAACATATGGGGTATTGGTGTACTCAGGAGAAATAGCACAAGAAATTGTATGTGCATTTTTTCCTGTTACCCTTATGAAAATGAAAGATTTGGGGTTAAAGTTAGAGATGAGTGAGCCTTTGGAAGTTTGGTTCACCAGGTACATTTGAACCTTAAAGTTTGGCTTTTAACCCTGACTTGATACAAACTTCAATGGAAGTTAGTAACTGGGCATTTCATGGCTGCACCTATATACTGCCAGTCATAAGCAGAACAGTTCTGGGGGAGGGTGGGTGGAGTTTTTCAAAATGTTTTATTTTTTTTGTCTGTGCAAACTGCATCTGTTCATGCTGTTTTTACCCCAATTGCGAGTCGTCAAACACTGCAAGTGGCCCGCACAAGGCTGAGCATCTGTCATACCCAAGCACAGTGCTCCTCGCTTGAGTAGCTTGCACTTGTAACTGACCTTCCAGATTTCCAGCACCATTCAATCCGAGTGGAACAGGGTTACTTCTCCTGGTTTCGTTAGTTCTCCCGTAGGGGCTGCTACCCACCAGACTTTACAGTAGCCCTTACACTAATTACATCTATGTGTGTAAAAATATATGAAGAGCTGGCTTCTCACACCATCAGAATTCACAGCTATTTGTGATGCCTGAATTTGCAGTGCACCACAGATACATCCCTGTATCCTTTCATAAACTCTCTTTAGAATCATAACTCAAAAATCTTGGGTGCTCAGGTCTTTATAATATCAAACTATTCATTTATCTATGAAGTCTTTCTAAAGTACCAATAGATAAAAATCTTTTAAGGAGATTGGGAACAAATAGATCGTAGAGTACATAAATATTTTGGATTATACTTAAAAATCAGTGCACAATTGTAGTTCCTTTTTTTAACACTAATATATATTTATATATATATTCCAGTACATAGCTCCATAATGTATCAGTTGACTGGTCAGGACAATGACAGTTGTAGGCTACTTTTTGAGTGCCACCACACAAACTAGATTAAGAGATACAGACAGGAACTTAATGCATTTCACATTGCTGATGTGTTTTTGACACAAATCAAGGCTAAAAAACTGTAATGAGACTGATATGTGCAATGATGATCTTCAAATGTATTAAGATCTTGAAACAAAAATTGCAGTGTACTGTGCTTACAGCTAATAGGGACCTTATAATGCCTTTAGCAGCCATTATAGAAATGTCACAGGAATGATGGGTTTACTGAGCAGGGGCACATAGACTGGCCCTGCGCTGTCCCTTATCCCAGAGGTACCATATGCTCGATAGTAGCTAGGTCTGGACCACCAGCATGACCCTAACTCCTGTCTGTACCTTGGCCTAACACCCCTCTCCCTCACCCCTGGGGATGTCCAGGACAAAAGTAACCAACCCCACAAATAATGCAGACAAGGGAGAACTAAAACATATACACACTGCAATGAGACACAGGGAAGAGACAACACCTGCACAGGAAGAAATAAGATACAGGGAGGAAATAAGCTGACTATAGAGATATTTCCACTCCACACTAAATATCTTACAACTGATCACCAGTAACTAAGACTGGAATCGCTGGAGATATTAACAGCGATGAGGAACCAGATCCAGCACCTTATTAAGGGTTGAGGCAGCTGTGAATGATCATTAGCAACCTGAGCACCTAGCAGCAGTTCACAAGCCAGCAGCCTGACTCTGGCTGAACAACTAAGGCCGGCGTGACACGGGACGATATATCGTGCGATCGCATGAGCGATCGTACCTGCCCCCCGTCGTTTGTGCGTCACGAGCAATTAGTTGCCCATGGTGCACAAAGTCGTTAACCCCCGTCACATGCACTTACCTCCCAGCCAACGTCGCTGTGGTCGGCGAACATTCTCTTCCTGAAGGGGGAGGGACATTCGGTGTCACAGCGACGTCACACAGTGGCCACCCAATAGAAGCGGAGGGGCGGAAATGAGCGGGAAGTAAAATCCTGCCCACCTCCTTCCTTCCGCATTGCCGGCGTGATGCAGGTAAGCTGTGTTCGTCATTCCCGGGGTGTCACACGGAGCGATGTGTGCTGCCACGGGAACGACGAACAACCGGCGCGCAGAAGGAGGAACAACTTTATGAAATTGAATGGCGTGTCAACGATAGAGATGGATGAACCGGTCCCGGTTCGGCTCGAGGTCGGTTCGCCGAACGGAGGTCCCGTTCGAGTTCGGTTCGTCGAACGTTCGACAAACCGAACTCGAACTGCATAGGAAACAATGGCAGGCATTCACAAACACATAAAAACACCTAGAAAACACCCTCAAAGGTGTCCAAAAGGTGACAAACAACTCACAACACAAACACATGGGAAAGTGACAAGGACATATACTCATGCGAAAACAAAAGAGCAGGACAAGGAAAAAGTGGAGGACACACAGATATAGACATGGCACGCCCTTCTAAAATCATGTAAAACACCGCAAGGTGACTCCAAGCGGAGTCTCCCTTTTTTTCCAAAAATTGGGCCACACACACACCCACCCCTTCGGTGGCAGCACTTGTGCCCCAGTTGTATACTTCATAGCTAGATTTGCATCAAGCACATTCAAATATACGCCATAATTAACCGTCCCCAGGATGACACCAGGGTAGGTAGCAAAGTCTTTCCTGATCCCAGCTCTGTTCATCTTGGATCATTTATAAAAAACACATCAATCAAGGGTTACTCCAAGCGGAGTCTCCCTTTTTTTCCAAAAATTGGCCCACACACACACACACCCCTTCAGTGGCAGCAGTTGTGCCCCAGTTGTACACTTCACAGCTAGATTTGCATCAAGCACATTAAAAAATACGCCATAATTAACCGTCCCCAGGATGACACCGGGGTAGGTAGCAAAGTCTTTCCTGATCCCAGCTCTGTTCATCTTGGATCATTTTTAAAAAACACAGCAAGCAAGGGTTACTCCAAGCGGAGTCTCCCTTTTTTCCAAAAAATTGGGCCCCACACACACCCACCCCTTCAGTGGCAGCAGTTGTGCCCCAGTTGTACAATTCACAGCTACATTTGCATCAAGCACATTCAAAAATACGCTATTCTTAACCGTCCCCAGGATGACACCGGGGTAGGTAGCTGGCAAAGTCTTTCGTGATCCCTGCTCTGTTCATCTTGGCTTCTTTTAAAAACAATGTAAGCAAGGGTTACTCCAAGCGGAGTCTTCCTTTTTTCCAAAAATTGGGCCCCACACACACCCACCCCTTCAGTGGCAGCAGTTGTGCCCCAGTTGTACAATTCACAGCTACATTTGCATCAAGCACATTCAAAAATACGCTATTCTTAACCGTCCCCAGGATGACACCGGGGTAGGTAGGTAGCAAAGTTTTTCCTGATCCCAGCTCTGTTCATCTTGGCTTCTTTTAAAAACAATGTAAGCAAGGGTTACTCCAAGCGGAGTCTTCGTTTTTTTCCAAAAATTGGGCCCCACACACACCCACCCCTTCAGTGGCAGCAGTTGTGCCCCAGTTGTACACTTCATAGCTAGATTTGCATCAAGCACATTCAAAAATACGCCATAATTAACCGTCCCCAGGATGACACCGGGGTAGGTAGCAAAGTCTTTCCTGATCCCCGCTCTGTTCATCTTGGATCATTTATAAAAAACACATCAATCAAGGGTTACTCCAAGCGGAGTCTCCCTTTTTTCCAAAAATTGGGCCACACACACACCCACCCCTTCAGTGGCAGCAGTTGTGCCCCAGTTGTACACTTCACAGCTAGATTTGCATCAAGCACATTCAAAAATACGCCATAATTAACCGTCCCCAGGATGACACAGGGGTAGGTAGCAAAGTCTTTCCTGATCCCAGCTCTGTTCATCTTGGATCATTTTTAAAAAACACAGCAAGCAAGGGTTACTCCAAGCGGAGTCTCCCTTTTTTCCAAAAATTGGGCCCCACACACACCCACCCCTTCAGTGGCAGCAGTTGTGCCCCAGTTGTACAATTCACAGCTACATTTGCATCAAGCACATTCAAAAATACGCTATTCTTAACCGTCCCCAGGATGACACCGGGGTAGTTAGGTAGCAAAGTCTTTCCTGATCCCAGCTCTGTTCATCTTGGCTTCTTTTAAAATCAATGTAAGCAAGGGTTACTCCAAGCGGAGTCTTCCTTTTTTCCAAAAATTGGGCCCCACACACACCCACCCCTTCAGTGGCAGCAGTTGTGCCCAGTTGTACACTTCACAGCTAGATTTGCATCAAGCACATTCAAAAATACGCCATAATTAACCGTCCCCAGGATGACACCAGGGTAGGTAGCAAAGTCTTTCCTGATCCCAGCTCTGTTCATCTTGGATGATTTATAAAAAACACATCAATCAAGGGTTACTCCAAGCGGAGTCTCCCTTTTTTTCCAAAAATTGGGCCACATACACAACCACCCCTTCAGTGGCAGCAGTTGTGCCCCAGTTGTACACTTCACAGCTAGATTTGCATCAAGCACATTCAAAAATACGCCATAATTAACCGTCCCCAGGATGACACCGGGGTAGGTAGCAAAGTCTTTCCTGATCCCAGCTCTGTTCATCTTGGCTTCTTTTAAAAACAATGTAAGCAAGGGTTACTCCAAGCGGAGCCTCCCTTTTTTCCAAAACTTGTGCCCCACACACACCCACCCATTCAGTGGCAGCAGTTGTGCCCTAGTTGTACACTTCACAGCTAGATTTGCATCAAGCACATTCAAAAATACGCTATTCTTAACCGTCCCCAGGATGACACCGGGGTAGGTAGCAAAGTCTTTCCTGATCCCAGCTCTGTTCACATTGTCACTGGACAGACGCGTGCGCTTATCTGTCAGCACACACCCAGCAGCACTGAAGACACGTTCAGAGACAACGCTGGCAGCTGGACACGACAAAATCTCCAAGGCGTAACTGGAGATCTCTGGCCATTTTTCTAGATTTGAAGCCCAAAAGGAGCAAGGCTCCATTTGCAAAGTCATGGCATCGATGTTCATTTGGAGATACTCCTGTATCATCCTCTCCAGCCGTTGACTATGTGACAGACTTGTTGACTCTGGTGGCCTTGCAAAGGAGGGTCTAAAAAAATTATGAAAAGATTCCATAAAATTGCTGTTACCAGCACCAGATACGGTCCTACTGGTACGGGTAGACTGTTGAAGATGACGAGACCGTCCCATGTTTGTCAAGTTACAACTGGGAGAATCACTCCCTGCACCTGCACGGTTGTTTGGTGGAAAAGCCGAGCTAAGATCGAGTAACAGCTTCTGCTGATACCCCTGCATACGTGCGTCCCTTTCTATGGCTGGAATTATGTCACAAAATTTGGACTTGTACCGGGGATCTAATAGTGTGGCAATCCAGTAGTCATCATCATCACTTCTAATTTTGACAATACGAGGGTCATGTTGGAGGTAGTGCAACAAGAAGGCACTCATGTGTCTTGCGCAGCCATGCGGACCAAGTCCACGCTGTGTTTGTGGCATAGAGGTGCTAACCGTTCTTTCTTCCTCTGACATCTCCCCCCAACCTTTTTCAACTGAAATTTGACCAAGGTCTCCCTCATCTGCTGAGTCTTCCATGTCCATGGACAGTTCGTCCTCCATTTCTTCATGTTCTCCTGCACCTTCCTCAACATCTCGCCTGCTACCATGCACCCTTGTTGATCCCTGTCCCCCATGGTCCCATGCCTGCCGCGTTGGTGATGATGAACGTCTGGACCTTGGTGATGTTGTTGTGTCTTGCGCATATGAATCCTCCTGTAGTTCATCCCCTTCCACTCCATCAGGGTGATCTGCCCCACCTCTGCATCTCGTTGGCCCAGGCTATATGTCATGACGTATTGCACCAGGGCTCGGCGGTGCTGCCACAGTCGCTGTAACATGTGGAGAGTCGAATTCCAGCTTGTCGGCACATCGCATTTCAGGCGATGAACCGGCAGGTCGAAAGACTTCTGGAGCGATGCAAGTCGCTCAGCTGCGGCGCTTGAACGGCGGAAGTGAGCAGACAGTTTTCGTGCTTTGTTCAGAAGGCCATCTAGGCCGGGATAGTGTGTTAAAAATTGCTGGACGACAAGGTTCAACACGTGAGCCATACAAGGTACGTGTGTCACCTTGCCCAGGCGAAGGGCCGCACCAAGGTTTGCAGCATTGTCGCACACGGCCTTACCAGGCTGCAGGTTGAGTGGAGACAACCATTTATTAAACTCGGACCGCAGAGCTGACCACAACTCCTCAGCTGTGTGACTCTTATTCCCAAGATTGTCAAGCTAATGAACGCCTGGTGCCGTTGCGCTCTGCTGCCAGCATAGTAATGAGGGGTGCGTGATTCCTTCTGCGCAGTTACAACGCTGGTGGCCTGACCAGGCAGGCTTGGGGCAGAGGTGGAGGACCCAGATGAGGTGGAGGAGGCAGAAGCAGTGGCGGAACTTGGACAGACAGAGGATTGACACACAAGTCGTGGGAACGGCAAGACTTGTGCAGCAGACCCTTCACCATCTATCACCATAGTTACCCAGTGCCCAGTCAGCGACATGTAACGTCCCTGTCCATGCTTACTGGTCCAAGTATCGGTGGTGAAATGCACCCGTTGACACACAGAGTTTCTCAAGGAAGTGGTGATGTTGTGTGCGACATGCTGGTGTAGCGCGGGCACACCTTTCTTAGAGAAGTAGTGGCGACTGGGCATCTGGTACTGGGGCACAGCGACAGACATAAGGTCTCTAAAATCCTGTGTGTCCACCAGGCGGAAAGGCAGCATTTCGGTAGCCAAGAGCTTACAGAGGGATAGAGTCAACCTCTTAGCTTTGTCATGGGTCGCAGGAAGTGGCCTTTTATTTGACCACATATGAGGGACAGAGATCTGGCTGCTGTGTGTAGACGGTGTTGAGTAGGGTGTCCCTGGAAAAATGCAGGTTTGTGAGGAAAGTGCAGGCGGAGACATGATGTTGCCTTCATCCAACGTTGGTGCTATCGATGTCTGAGAGAGCTGTACACACTCACTTGTTTCCCCTTCCAAACCAACTGACGACCTACTAAGCAAACTGCCTGTTGCGGTTACAGTGGTGGAAGTTGTGCGTGGAAAAACAGGTGTGACAGCTGTCCCCACAGTCCTAGAGGATGAAGAGCGCACGGATGCACTGGAAGGGGCAGGCGGTGGATGGTTCGCTCCGCTAGGCCGCATTGCTGCACGGTGAGCTTCCCACCGGGACATATGATATTTATTCATGTGACGATTCATGGAAGAAGTTGTCAAACTGCTGAGGTTTTGACCTCTACTAAGAGAACCATGACAAATTTTACAGATCACATAATTTGGGCGATCTTTTTCTATGTCAAAAAAGGACCAGGCTAGGCAAGGCTTAGAGGGCATGCGACCTGTTGATCCACCCCGACTAGTGCTCAGAGGCAGAGTGGTGGCTGAGGATGCAGTTGTAGACGTCCTACCAGTACTCCGACTCTGTCCAGGAAGGCACAAGGTAACTTCGTCATCAGTTGCATCCTCCTCCACCACCTCTGTTGACCTCCTCGAGTGCCTGACTGTGGGTTGACAGTAGGTGGGATCTAGAACTTCATCATCAATTGTTGTGTTTGTACTCCCCTCCCCCTCAGACCGAGCCTCTTCTTGCCCTGACTGAATATTTAAGTTGTCATCCCAATCGGGTATCTGCATCTCATCTTTATCAGTATGTTCCTCATTGTCTATAACCACAGGTGTTACAGTTTGTGACAAAGGGTCAACATTATGCTCAGAAACTTGGTCCTCACGGCCTGAATCAGAGTCACAAAGGTTCTGGGCATCACTGCAGACCATTTCCTGTTCTGTACTCACTGTAGCTTGGGAGCAGACCTCTGATTCCCAGGCTATAGTGTGACTGAACAGCTCTGCAGACTCAGCCATCTCAGTTCCACCATACTGTGCAGGGCTGATGGAGACTTCAGAGCTGGGAGAAAGCAAGTTTGATTGGGATGACAACTCAGAGGACTGGTGTTTTTTGGATGCGGTACTTGAAGTGGCTGAGAGGGCACTTGTTGGACCACTTGAGATCCATTCAAGCATTTTCCTTTTTTGGCCATCATCTACCTTTGTCCCTGTTGTTCGTGTCCGTAAAAAAGGGAGCACATCGGATTGTCCACGGTAAGTAGTAGACATCTTACTTTTTCTGGTAGATGGTCTATCTTCAGCAGATGATAATGGAGCTTTGCCACCTTCCCCACGGACAAACCCTTTTTTTCCTTTTCCACCACGCCTCTTCCCCTTTCCACCAGCATCTGTCATTTTGCCACTCATGATGATTGCGACAAGATTGTGCAGTGAAAATGTGGTAGTAAAAATTGAGAGGTGGTGTAGATTGCAGCGGTGGTCTAGCTTTATTAACAGCAGAATAATAAAGAATAAATATCCCTGACAATGCAACTACGGCCCTTAAACTGGCAGCATAAATTGCTAGTATAATGGCTTAGTAACTATCAGTTTGAGTGTGCAATGCAGGCAGACGTGCTGCAAATATCTGTGCACTACTGGGACTATACAGAAGTCCAACAGCCACGTTTAGGATGACACTAAGTTCACTCTGTGTTTGCTAGTATAATGGCTTAGTTATAATGAGTTGGAGTGTGCAATGCAGGCAGACGTGCTGCAAATATCTGTGCACTACTGGGACTATACAGAAGTCCAACAGCCACGTTTAGGATGACACTAAGTTCACTCAGTGTTTGCTAATATAATGGCTTAGTTATAATGAGTAGGAGTGTGCAATGCAGGCAGAGGTGCTGCAAATATCTGTGCACTACTGGGACTATACAGAAGTCCAACAGCCACGTTTAGGATGACACTAAGTTCACTCAGTGTTTGCTAGTATAATGGCTTAGTTATAATGAGTTGGAGTGTGTAGAGGACAGGAGGGTACAGTGCCAGGGTTGTGGGGCTCTGGGTAGAGGAATGGAAGCCTGCCTTTCTATTCCCTCCTAATGGGGAAATGCAGCGAGGAAATCCCTGACCTTAGCTACACAGACGCTGTCTCTGTTTTCAGGACCTGTCACCTATGGCTCTGACCCTGCCGGTACGAGCCCTTAGAAGGACTGATAGAAAGTGCTATCCCTAAGCTGTCCAGCGCTGTGTATGGAGCGCATATAGCAGTATCGGCGATAGGACAAAGGACGGAGCTGCGCCAGTGATGTCTGACACCAAGGACGCAGAAGGCAGATAATGGCGTGCTGGAGGAAAATGTCCGGTTTTATAATGCAGGGACATGTGACATGGACATCCTATCACACATGCCGTTGCTTCTCTGGCTAAAAGTCCACTTAGCTGTGTGTGTGTCTGGGATTGGCTGACATAATGGCCTCCCCACTACACGCTCGCGCTTAGGGAAGGAAGACAAGGAAAAAAAAAAAATGGCGATCGCCATTATACAAACAGCAGTGATCTGAAGGCGCTGTTCCCGCACACTATACACTGAAATGTCATAATAGTGTGAGTCACAGAGTGACTTACACTATTACAGCGGAAAGCCAGCTAGGAATTAGCTGTTTTTTTGCTGCTAGAACCGTTCTCGAACGTTTCTAGAACTATCGAGCTTTTGCAAAAAGCTCGAGTTCTAGTTCAATCTAGAACAGGCCCCAAAATCACTGGAGCCTAGAACTGGAGAACCTCGAACCGCGAACCGCGCTCAACTCTAGTCAACGAGCAACGATAAGGTGAGTATTTTTACTCGTTCACAGTCGTTCATTGCTGTCACAGGCTATGATATCTCTGACGATGCCGGATGTGCGTCACTAACGACGTTACCCCGACGACATATCGCCCAATATATCGTAGCGTGTGACGCCGGCATAAGAGAGATCAGGCTGCCTGTCAGACTCTGCAGTGTGCACAGAGTCCTACACCGCCATGACACCTAGCGAGTGCAGAGCAGAAAATCGCATGACAATAATAGAGTCTTAACCTGCTTGGATTATATTTTTCTGTCTTAGAATTGGACAACTAAAAATAAATTTGTAACCTTGTAAATAGAGCCTTGAAGAATTGTACTGTACGAGGGGCTGCTGATAAGTCTTTGACTTTGTGATCTTTTTTTGTTTCTATGGTAACAAATGTTACATCACATAAAAGCCTTATGTGTCTAAGATGCGTTTTCAAAATTTTGTGTTTGTTGCTTATCGCAACTGTGTTCTACACACTCGGTTAAACAAAATGTCGGAGTCTAATGCGATTTTCACAGCAACTGAAAGCAGAGAAATGATAAAATTCTTGTTTCTGCAAGGAAAGTCCATGAAGGATATTCATGGTGATATGTCGCAGACATTGGGGGATCAATGCCCTTCATATTCCACAGTTAAGAACTGGGTTGCCAAATTTAAAAGGGCCCACTTCAGCACCAATGATGAGGAACGTCCTGGACAATTGAGAGTGGTTGTTGTTTCAATGATCGTTGATGCTGTGCACAACCTTATGCTGGAGAATCGACGAATTTCAGCTAAAGCAATAGCAGACATCATGGGGATTTCCCGTGAACGTGTTTATGTCATTATCCATGAACATTTAGACATGAGAAAGCTATCTGCAAAGCGGATCCCCAAATGTTTCACAACACATCAGAGAAGCATGCGAGTGAAAACTTCCCGGTCCATTTGTCAGTGTTTCCGAACTGATAAGATCTTCCTGGATCACCTGGTCACTATGGATGAGACCTGGATTTATTTGTATGACCCTGAAAACAAGGAGTAGTCAGAAGAGTGGAGGCACAGTGGTTCTCCTCATCCAAAGTTCAGGGTGCAAAAATCAGCCCGTAAGGTGATGGCGTCTGTGTTCTGGGATAAGGAGGGCATGCTGCTAGTGGACTACCTTCAAAAGGGTTCCACCATCAATGCAAGGTATTGCATTAAACTTTTGAACCAATTGAAGGCAGCTCTGAAGGCCAAAAGGTGCAGCAAGCTGTCCAAAGGAATCTTGTTCCTGCAAGACAACGCCTCCGCTCACACTGCATAAGTGACCACGGCAAAACTGGCAAAGATGGGCTTCCAGCTGGTTGACCACCCACCTTATTCACCAGGTCTAGCTCTCTCCGACTATCATCTGTTTCCAAACCTGAAGAAACCACTCAAGGGTACCAAATTTCACACCATTTCTGATGCCATGGCTGCTATAGATGCTTGGTTTGAGGCACAACCAAAATCTTTTTTTTGCTAGGCTTACAGAACTTGGAATACCGATATAAGAAGTGTGCTGATATCAGTGGAGAGTATGTGGAATAAATGTAAAGTTTCATCATTCTATCTCGTTTCTTTCTGGGTAAAGCCAAAAACCTATCAGCAACCCCTCGTATTAAGAAAAAATATTCACAGTATAGGTTTATAAGTTTATAACTGTTATGATGATCTGAATGAACTGTGGTTTTAATGATGTAGTTGTACTCATTAAAAAACAAAAAGATATTTGTTTCCATTCTATTCATCTGACAAGAATTAAATTCATTTAGTTCAGTAGATCAGTTGACGTGCAAATCCTCATAAACTATTCTTCATCAACGTAAATTATATCTTAATGAAAAAATTCACAAAAATTCCCAATTTACATTTGAATGCTTTCTTTATGTACTATACTTTTATCTCTGAACATATTAATTAGCAACCGTTTAAAAATTCATGAATATACTTGTAAAAAATCAGAAGAGCAGATTGAAATGGAACATAATTTCCAAATGATTTTCACACAAAATATGATTATTTATGGCAATTTGACAGTTCTTGTAAGGGATTTTAGAAAGCTCTGTTGCATGACAGTCTCTAATGCAGAATGTGAATCTAGGTCAGAGAACACAATTCTTCCTTCTTGTGTACAAATCACTGCATCTCCTCAGAACTGAATGTCATATCAAGCATCAGAGAGACTTTGCTACCACATTAACCAGGCACCACTGATCAAGAAGCAGAGATGACTCCTGGAGACGAAAGACACAGATATCCCATTGTTAGTAATATGTTAGCATTAGTCAACATAAAAAGCACAGTAGTTGAATTATCTCATTTAATCTAGATCCAGATTGTTCTCTTATTCTGTTTAATCTGTGCTACAATTTACAGAAATTATATTGATTCCGGGCTTTACATTTCATAGTAGTAGAACTGCAGGACTTTTTTTAGTTTTCTGTTAACATCATATAATATTATTAACAACAATAGTTCTGAATTAGTAATTCACTGCTTACAAAATATATGACAACACCTGTTGGAGTAAGAATAATCCAACAAAAAAACACAGTGAGTTTAAAATTTAAAAAATAGATTTTTATTTTGAAATATTAAAAACATTATACAAATAGTATGAATAATATATAATGGTGCTTCAAAAAGCAAGGACAAAATACCAGTCTATAATTTCATAGTAATGAGAGTATAAAATTATAAATATATAATTACAGTTGTATAGGCACAGGTGTTAAAGCGTGAAAAAAAAATAATAAATAACTATCAGAAATATTTTTTGCTAAAAATGTATATGGTTAAAATGAACTTATTTTACACATATAGCAATCACTGATAAAAAGATAATCTATATTTCAGGCATATTCAATGGTAATCCTGCTAGGCGCTAGTAAATGGACAAGGTCCTAAAGTGCATAGAATACAACAATATTTTCATTATCTCAGTAAATCCTGAATAGGAGTTCAGAATCGTGCACAATGTTAGTAAAGTGCTCTTGTGCTCTTTGTAAAATAGTAGTTACCTGTTGTATGGTGCTGTATCGTCCCTCCACCCCGATGTATGTTTCAGTTCACTTTCTTCAGGGGGCACCTATAGAAATAGAAATAGAAATTTTCTATAAAAATAGAAAAACAGCCACTTTTGAAAATATATTTTAGGTAATCTCAAAGGGCTCCATACAGAACTATGAGAAAGAACAACAATTTTAAATGATATCCACCATGGTTTTACTGAGAAGTTGTCAAACTTGATTTGTATTTAGGAAAACGGAAGTAACAGCTTGGACAGTGATGTGGCTCTGCATGTAGGAAATTTAGACTTTATTAACGAAAACCTTTCACCAGGTCAAAAGTGGTAATTTTTAATAAATCCTATTTTATTCCAACTGCTTGTTGAGTGCATCCAGCTCTGGGGAGACCTTTGGTGGGTCTGGGAACAAATGGTCACAATGCTTTATTACTCACAGATAGTGATGGGTGAATAGTAAAATATTCGGTTTCAGATTCTTCGTGCAGAATAATTTCTACTTTTCGTGTATTCGTACAAAATAATGAACCCAATGCCAGTCAATGGGAAACTCAAATATTTTTCTGGAGAACCTTTAAAGTAGGTCTGGGATAGCTATAGAAATGCTGCAATGGATGTAAAGTGCTGAAACTGATTGGGAACAACATGAGGAAAATGCCTGGATGCGTTTCTGACTCACAGCTGGTTTCTGGGAATAATGTTGTCAGAGTATTACGGAGTGACAATCAAATCTACAAAACCAAATCTAAATTGCATTTCATGGGAAAAAATGTTCAAAAATTTTTCTGTATAATGACTATATATGGGAAAATAAAAGAGAGAAAAAAAATCCTCCCCTTTACCCTATATTCAAACATAGCGTTTTTACTTTTGTCTTTCTCATTGGTTTTAATACTAGAAAAAAAAAAAGTTCACCGACCTGGGAATGTAAGAGTAACATATTACAACTTTATCTGGGCATGTGGTGTGTGTAACATGGTCAGATTTCTACTTTTTAATTTATGAATAGCTGTATTAATCCACGTGAGACTGGAATGTAATTAGGACCGTTTCGTTGATTATTGTATCAAAAGGTACAAAAATGCAGCCCAAAAATTTCTCCCTTCAATGAAATAAGCTCCCCCTACATTAACTTCTGACATACTGTGCACAAGATGGCGTCTGTGGATCATTTTTTTTTTTTACTGTGTGGGTGAACTGGTTATACAGGCTCTCTAGGGGACTTTTGTTTAAAAGGTTGCTTTGTGGAGATATTCTGGCAATCCTAGCTGTGTGGGTCAGCTGTGTAAACAGGATTTCTAAGGGATAAACTCTGAAATCCATCTTTGTAGTGTTACTGTTAAAATATTTATTTTATTCATTTACTTACTATGTATCCATGATTGCTATGGTGACAGAACTCTACCTACCCGCAATTGTCCTGCACTTACCACCATTCTACTTCCTTTTGCAGCCCCTTACTACAACCATTTTACAGCAATTTTTAGCACAAAAGTTCAGGTCCCCATTAACTTGTATGGGGTTGGTTGTTCGGGGTCAAGTTTGGGTTATTTCTGGTTCCCGAACCAAACTTTTTTTTAAAGTCTGGCTGAATCCACCGAACATCCAAAGGTAGATTCTAGCAAATGTGTTTGGAAATATCTTAGGTCTTGCAAGGAAGGAGCCCTATTTGAATTTTGGAACACAGATTTTCCTCTAATTGTTTGCAGGCACCATTTTCAGAGACCCTAAATAACAGAAAAACTGAAATCCCCTTTAATTTACACTATATTGAAAGTTACACACCTCTAGGAATTAATCTACAGGTATAGTGACTATTTAGACATTACAGGTGTTATCTATAATTGAGCATGAGTTGGTGTTGCAGAGTGAAACTCAAGCATGCCAGCTTAGTGCTTAAGGAGACAGACAACCCATAATTTGTTAAGTTTGCTCTCTCCCCCTATTTTGATGCCATAATTGTGGATGCACATATGGGACTCCCAAGGGAGGGTGTCATTTAGACTTGGGAATACAGATATCGCTGGATTTTATTTAGAGGGGAGCCATGTCCCTTTTAATTTGTGCTACCAGTCACATGGAAATCCTCTATATTTCCATTGTCATATGGATCTGAGTGGACACCTGTTGTTGGTTGGGTGACATGAATATTTTAATGACACCATTTTGGGATAAATAACATTTTGGATCGCTTTTAAAGTTAGGTTCACATTTATCCTGTGCTCTACGCTGGACACTTACGTTAGGTTTTCCATCTAAATTTGCAAAATCGTAATAGATGTAATCCCAGATGGATTCCATCACTATAATGAGGCAGTCAAAATTACTCTATACCACATCTGGCCTCTGATTTTTAAAGAGGTATATAAAAGTGTAATCATATACGCTTTTGTTCATAGTGTAAGATGGCTGCTGGTTACGTAGTCAATGGGAGTTATGTGTCACAGAGGTGGTTATCTTCTTTGATGCAAGTCTGGGAGCAAGATCTAGTACATGCAGTACTAAGAGAATATTAGGGCATATTAGGGCAGGGTTTTATGAGCAGCCAGGCGGGTCTGGCAGCTCACATACCTCCACCTTTGGGTGTGGTACTGAATATAAAATGAAACCAGTTGTCTCATATGTGGTCTGTGTGTGAAGGTTGCTACACCTTCAGTGAAAAGGTCTGTGTGAGAAAAGGACCTCTTATATTGAATGGGCGAGCCCACAGTGAAACAGACATATTTTCATGTTTTGTACCTTTATGCCGGAAAATGCTTGCTTTATATTTTCTCCTGGGGCAGTTTATGATACCTGTAAATAAACCAGCTGGACTGTTTAAACAGAAACCGTTGCTATCATTACCTCAACCTGCAGCTGAGTGAGTAGCCTCGTCACAATACCTAAATATTAAAACAAATAAACAGTTTTTCTGAGATTTAGACAGAAACCTTAAAGGAGTATTCCCTTTCCCATTAATAACATTAGCAATTGAAATGTAGTACACTTTTCCTTATTAGTTATGTTTCATACCCCATGTAGGACATTGCAGTGGCTTAGGTATTCATGGTTATGACCACACATATAGTAACAGTTAGCTGTTAATGGTCATAACCAGGAATACCTAAGATACTGCAATTCCCAGCACATGGGGTAAGTGACACAGTTAATCAGGAATACTATACTACATTTCTAATTGGGGGTATTTACTAATATTATTATTACACCTACTACATGTTGAGATAAGATCTTTTAGATGTGAATACCTCTTTAATGTAAGAGCTCAGGATTGAGGGTAAATGTAAACTGAGCCTCACTGCAAATTATAGTAGGTCAAATGAACAAGTCAACAACACTTCAAGAATTATTTTTTACATTGTTTACCACAAGGAATAAGTGATAAGATGTTTTATTCTTCTGTTCAGAATAGTTTGATTGATGCTACATTTATATTGATTTCTTAATGCTTTGCTAGTGATATTTTAGCTTTATTATAGCAAAAACAGGATAAAACGGCTGAAAACAATGGGCATCAGTGCTGTCAGAGAAGTTAAAAATGTGGTAAGGCCTAAAATAAATTGTTCTAAGGGAAACATCTCTCGTCTTCAAATTATAATACCAAATTGCTAATCTGAATTAGAGGGACATTTCCCTGGTGCTCTTTTTTTTGTCCAGATTTTTATCCTCTTTTTACGATAGTTTCTTCCCTACGTTGACTCATAATTGGGCAACGTTCCTGGAGATACCTGAATCTGTGTAGAGGAGGAAAATATTGTGTAATCTGCTGGATATAAATATATAATTATAAGTGAAAGTGAAAGCGTATTAACCACTTTTGTAGTGGAATGAAAAATCCTGAAACCACACCATGGTAGGTGCCAAATCCTGCTGGTGATAGGCAGATAAGTATGCCAAGAGGAAAAAATGATTTTTCAGCACATCAACAGGCCACATTTTTTAAATTGTTTTATTTTATTACAGATCCACTTAACACAAAGGTTCATATGATTGAAAAATGAAAACTGACTCGTTTCTGGCATGAACGTCACTCTGAGTGATAGCATACATGGCCGACTTTAGGCATGTGCGACTTGTGCGGCCGCACAGGGCGCCGATGGCCATGCTTCAGGGGAGGCGCCGCAGAGAGGTAAGAAGTTAATTTCTTGCCTCTCTGTGCGGGCGGACGGCCGGGTGCCTGCCTCTCTGTGCGGGCGGCCGGCACCTGCCTCTCTTTGCGGGTGCCGGCTGCTTGTCTGTGCGGGTGGCTAACCGGCTGCCTGCCTCTCTGTGCGGGCGCCGGCCGCTTGTCTGTGCTGGCGGGCGGGCAGCCGCCTGCCTCTCTGTGCGGGCGCCGGCTGCTTGTCTGTGCGGGCGGGCAGCCGCCTGTCTCTCTGTTCGGGCACGCGGGAGCCGGACGCTTGTCTGTGCGGGCGGCCAGCCGGCTGCCTGCCTCTCTGTGTGGGCACCGGCCGCTTGTCTGTGCTGGCGGGCGGGCAGCCACTTTCCTCTCTGTGCGGGCGCCGGCCGCTTGTCTGTGCGGGCGGGCAGCCGCCTGTCTCTCTGTTCGGGCGCGCGGGAGCCAGACGCTTGTCTGTGCGGGCGGCCGGCCGCCTGCCTCTCTGTGCGGGCACCGGCCGCTTGTCTGTGCGGGCGGGTGGGCAGCCGCTTGTCTCTCTGTGCGGGCGCGCGGACGCCGGCCGCTTCTCTGTGCGGGCGGCCGGCTGCCTGCCTCTCTGTGCGTGCGCCGGCTGCTTGTCTGTGCGGGCGGGCGGCCGGCACCATTACTGTAAAATGGCACCTCCTTGAAGCATAACCACATACACCCTTTGTAATAAAATGATGCCTCACTCCAGTCCATAAAAGAGAAGTCCACTACTTGGACAACCCCTTCTCATTCCCTTTGTTTGCTACAGAAAAACAAAGAAAGCTATACGCCCCTCCGGTGCAGCCTCGGTTCCGGCGATGTCTAAAACTGTGTTCCAGGGACATCTGTGACATTGTTATGACACACGAGCCCAAAAAGCATTCAGCGCCGGCTTTCTTATGCTCACCTTTGGACATTTCGGCAGATATTCAGTGTAGCGCTGACATCCTGCTCAAATGTCTGAAGGCGGAGAGAGAGACACTGGGCGCTGTTTGGTCAAGGGGCCTCATAGAACGCAGCTTTAGACATCGCTGGAACCGAAGCCGCACCGGAGGGGAGTATAGCTTTATTTATTTTTCTGGGGCAAACAAGGGGAATGAGAAGAGGTTGTTGACATCCCTTTTATGGATTGAAGTGGGGCATCATTTTATTACAAAGGGTGTATGTGGTTATGCTTCAACAAATGGAATGAATAGGGGTTGTCAAATTTAGTGGACAGCCCTTTTAAAGGGGCTGTTCTTTTAGTAAATGTCTAACCTAAGGTGTATGTTATTATAAAGAAATTATAATGCTGTTACGCAAACACTGTAGATTAAAAAAAAAAAAAAAACTTTGGGAAAAATCACTCCAAAAATGTTTTTTAGTCTTACTGAAAACACAAAAATGGAATAAAAAAGCCAACAAAAGTCATATGTGAAGGAATAAGCCCTAAAAGCTCTTTTGAACAAAAAACTAAAAAAAGTACAGCTCTCAGAATATGGCGATGCAAAAAGAAATTCATTTTTGTAAAATATTGCTTTTAGTGTGCAAACGTCGCAAAGTATAAAAAATTGGATAAATCTGGTATAGTGTAATCGTTCTGACCCGAAGAATAAATCAGTCATCACTTTTATCGCATGGTGAACTGAGCAAAAAATTTAAAAGAATAAGCGAATCGCTGGTTTTCCCTCAAAAATCTGAATAAATAGCAATCAAGAAATGTTATGTACCACATAATAGTACCAAAAATCCTTCAGCTTATTGCGCAAAAAATAAGTTTCCACACAGTCCTGTTCGCTCCAAAAAGAAAAAAGTTACAGTTCTCACAATATGGCGACGAAAAAACTTTTTTTTATTTTTTATAAAAAAAGCATTTTCACTGTGTGATAGAAGCTGACCATTATAAATCTGGTATCACTGTAACAGCACCAACCTGCAGAATAAATCCATCTTATCACTTAAAGAGAATTTGTCAGCAGGCTTTTGCTACCTCACCAGAGATTACTGACTGCATCCGTTCTGACATATTTTAAGATTTAAGATTTTAGGCCTGTTTTGCATGTCAGTGAAAAACAGACGTTTTTCACTGACGTGTTAAAAGCGCATGTGTCACTCTGTGTGCCATGATTCACGGCACACGTGGGTTGTCAATTTGTAATCCGTGATCTGTGATACATGATAGCACATGGAGATAAACTCACCTGCCCCCGGTCCTGCTGTCCGTGGTGCTGAACTCTCCGGCTCTGCTGCATCTGGCCGCCGCTGTGTCTTCCCTCTGCAAGTACTTCCGGGTCGGCTGTGCCATGCATAAATGAATATGCATGACAGTAATTAGCCGGGCAGGAAGCAGCAGCCAGCAGAGGCCGTAGACAGCTGGAGAGGTTGAATGTAAAATCACTTTATTTTCAATGTCCGTGTTTTTCTGGTACATGTTTCACGGATCACACCATAGTGTGGTCTGTGGGTCATCAGTGAAGCCGGAAAAAAGCGGACTTGTTTCTGTGCACAACAGATAAAGCATGTGAACAACAGGGAGTACCTGCCTAAAAGAGCGCTGCAAATACACCATAGCAAAGGGACATGATGCACAGCAATTTCAAAATGATTTTGCTGTGCACATGTTCCGTCTTTGGTTAATTATTTTAGCTGCTGTAGGCTTCAAAAGCCATGAAACGGCTAAAAGAAGTAACCTTCTCATTCGTGGGGCGTCTAAAATTGGAAGAAGCCACTCGCTCTATATACGTAAAGGACACATAATACAGTCATTGCATAGACACCAGAAATGAAGCCAGTAACAACGGCACATACATATAGACTTTCAGGATGTTTTTTGCAAATTAATTTAATTTTTTTTAAATAACTAAATTACAGTATGCTTAGGGCGAGGCTTTTTTGTCATTTTACAGTACATGAAAAAAACAAACGCAGCAGAAAAGCAATACAACTGGGCACCAGGGTCTTGTGATCTGCAGCCAATCAGCGGCTGCTTCACTATCCCTCTTTCAAAACTGTAATCCAGCTGCTGCTGTTTTATAACTTCCTCTGGATGTCAGTTTTATCTAAAGGATGAGAGAGTAAACCAGCTGCTGATTGGCTGCAGGTCGCCTGTGACATGGTTTGGGGGCACCAAAGGGTAATTTGGCACAGGGCGCCATTTAGCCTAAGGCCGGCCCTGATAGCATATCTTAAAGAATCATGGGAATAACTTTTATTTTACATTTGTGCAAATCCTTATGTAGTAAAAAACATATTGAACAATGTAATATAAGCCTACAAAGGACTTTTGATTCCAGTACAAATGTGGTAAGCTCACTTTCACGTGCACTTGTTTGCAACAAAGGCATTTCCATGAGCTTCCTCTGTTTGCATCAGATAATTAATTGTACTTTATAGGAATAATGCATTGTGAGTTTTGATTTTTTTTTCTATATACAAGGAGCCGAACTATATTACTTGTACTACTAGCATGAATTCTCATTATATTCCAAACACAATGTCTTGTGAACAATCCAAAGACATGGATCAACGCTTAATTAATTTTGCACAGGTGTTTGAGTGTAAGTGTGAAGCCCCACAAGTGCAGTGTCGGTGCATTACCTTCAGGGACTCCACTCGGCTGGATCCTGTCACAGGTAGGAGATCTTCTATTTAGGATTGTCGTGACGCCACTCTCAGAATTGCGGTCAGTGGGGACCGCCACTGCAGATTGAGGGACGCCTGGGGCTGATGGTGGGTGCAGTCAGTTGTAATAGCCTCCTGAGAGTGAGGCAAGCCCCAGGACCCTGTGTAGGTGTGTAGAACCACAAGGCGCAGAATAACTCAACACAAGCAGAATGTCTTTCAGGGGTTTTACTCACTTTAGATGGCAGGGTGAGTAACCCGGGCGTAGCTGGGATGAACCAGGCTGGAACCAGGTATCCTTCAGGCTGACTGATGAGGGTGGCTACCGACTCGCCTTCCTTAGCCCTTCTGTGGTTTGTGGTAACCCCGACTTTTAGTCCCTATGGGGGTCACCCAGGGAAGTAGCTGCTCCCCTCGTTTGTTTGCCGTTTGCTTGTCGCCTGGACCAGATCACTCCAGCTGCTTGCCTCCTGTGAACTATGGGCCCTAACTGTGGCTACGTGGCTGCGGCTTTTGGGGTGTTGTGGCGTGGGCTTTAAGGGCCCCACACCGGCAGGTTTAGCAAGGAAAGGTGGATCTATCCCCGCACCGGGATCTGCCGCCCGTTTGGGCCTGGTACTCCCTGACAGTCTCCGTACTTTCCACTACGCGGCTCTCTCTCCAGCTGTGTGTGGTGTTCGGGCAGCACCACCAGGTGACCGTTCTCCCCCGTCGGTAGTCACTGCGTGGACGCTGTTAGACTGCAACAGCTCCAGGGGTCTGCTCCTGACGTCTGCTTTCCCTGAGCTGCACACTAAACTGGCTCACTGCTCCTCCTCTCCTGTTCTTGCCTACGCCACCTAGCAACCAGGCTCTCTACCACACCCCTTGAGTGGAGATGGAGGCTTCGCCCCCTCCACTCCTCAAGTGGAGGTGAAGGCTTTGCCCCCTCCTGGGATCCCCAGGGGTCCTCTCAAAGGTACATGTGTGAGACCTGATCACTATGCGCCTGTGTAGTCACACCTCGGTCAGCCTTCTGGATTACCTGTATTGTACTGTCCCCAGCATGGGTGCAGTACTCAGTGGTGCCTGACCAGGTCAGGGGCGCCACATAAGAACGTATACACATCAGCACACTTGAGAGTTAATTCGTCAGTTGGAGAAACTGTCTAGTCAAGAACAACGTACCTGGTGGGATTATGCCATTCTCAAAAGCTATATTGAAGCAAGCATGATTGCATGTGGTCTGCATTTGAAAAGAACCCAGCATATATTTTTTCAGGAGCTGTTTTGTCCCACTGGAATGATATTTAAACCAAATATTCTTTGGAATTTACGATATTAATTGTTGAAAACAAATTAAAATTGAATAAATGAGGTCATTGTGGGAGTATCATATTTTGGAGAGAAGGGGAGTTACTGTACGGTCATGAAACTGTGCGTGAAGTGTGCTGTGTAGGAATTCACTAAAAGTGTAACATACTGTTTTTGGGAGGCACTTATGTTGGCATAATACTTTATGGAGGCCATGAAAGGGGTATCTAAATGCATGGGAACATTAAGGGGCTTCAATTGGAGGAAAATTATTTTGTAAGTGTTGCAAAGTTTTGAGATATGGTTTTCTGCTACTCTGCCAAAAATATATATTTTTGCTTGCGAGATGGGCCCAATCAGGACTTTTGCTGTCGACCCCATAATTTCTATATACGTCCCTGTGGCCAAGGTTCAACTGCAACTTCTACAAATTCTCAAATTTCTATGCCACTGGATACATTTTAATATATAAAGACTGTAAAAAAAGTATTCCAGTGACAGGCATTACTTACCTATCTAAGAGTGGGTTACAGTGATAAATATTAGATCAGCAGTGTACTGACCAATAGGTATTATGTGGAATTGCATCTTGAAGGCTCCAACCCCACTCCATTCAAACTATTTTCCAAAGTCATGTAACTGATATTGGGTTGGAGGCAAGTTCCTTAATCATTTATCTAATTAATATGTAAGGAATTTGTATAGTTGGAACAGCCCTTTAAGGAAAAGAAAATTGGTGCCATTTAGGCTTTTTTTTTTTTTTTTTTTATACCCTTCATTTTCAGGAATAAATAGATTCATAAATTGAGTTTCCTTTTTAAGTCATGCATACACTTTCAGAACTTTAGATTTGCATCAGTACGCAGTTACAAATCATGTTATTTCTGAAAACAGGCATTTGTCACTTCTCAGGGTTATAAATGTCTGCTGTTTTCTCATCAATTCAGCCATGTAAATTTAGATCAAACCAAAATGGAACGGTTTGAGACAGATTGAAACTGTCAGTTTACATCCAGTTTTGGCAGAGCTCCAAGCTACTGTTAGCAGGCGCTCTCTGTATTACAGTGCAAACCTGCAAAAGTTACCGTAATGTGCAGCCTTATAGTTTACAGCAATGTATGATGTTAATCTTGATGATTTAGTTGAACATGTTATATTGATTCATTCAATTGTGAATTATAATTTATAACTGTTTACTTTTTATTATTCGACCTTTAAAAATTTTGTCATCACTTTGAAAATTATAAAATGCTGAGATGTGGTCAATGTCAATGTCCATAGGGATGTTCATGTTGCCATAGGCACATCTATTGCTGAAGTCTGGTCTTTAAAAGCTAACCAATTATCTAAGCTCTACCCATGTAGAAAGACTACATGTGCTCTATTACAATTATAGTCAGGAATAGCTAGGCCCATGATCAGTTATTATCATACAAGCTCTTCAATATTTCTATAGTGGAGCAATAACTATTGTGGTAAATGTGGTGAACCATCCTTTTACTTCAGTTCAGGGAGCAGATTTGAAAACAGCTCCTTTTTTGGCAGAGATGTGTGCCATCTTAAAAGGACTGTACAGTATTCTGCTAGTTTGAACACTTTGACACCACCAGCTAGAGCTGAGGCAGTGTGGCGTTTGTAAGTAACTAGGAGGAAGTACATCACAGGAAAAGAGATTGTGGTCACCTTGGGAAAAGAATGTCGGAGCTGGGAGAAGCAGGGCATGTTGCATCTCCATCCAGCACCATCCATGGAGCCAAGTTTCTTGAGAAGACAAAGTCCGATCAAGATGACAGAAGATACAATTCTGTTCCAGTTTCACCAGCAAGAGAGAAGTTCCCAGAAAGATGTCAATAGGAGTGCCCTCCAGCAAGCCAACAGTGGAGCCTCACACCGGTTGGAGACTGCCTAAGTAGTCATCGGCTGGGTGGACGCAACTCTGTAGCGTTACAGTGACCAGACCCAGGTCTGTAAATCCTGAGCTCAAGCTCACCACAGGAATCACAGTGGATGTGTGCACATATATACAGGTAGTTTGATGCCAAACTCAGACAGGCAGATACAGGCACTTGATAACATCAGTGCCAGTAGACACAGCTCTCTAAGCTACCAGTGCCTTATATAGACTACAACAGTAAAACGGAATACTCTGGAACATACAGAGATATTTTCGAAAAAAGCATCCACCATTCTCACATGGTTCTTTAAGTGAACCCTATGGTATATTGTTCATTCTTGGTGTGAGGCTACCCATTGGATTCGGAGAAGGGGTTTATAGTAATTTTGTTAAGATTGTGAACTGCTGTGCTGCACCATCAATCAGCCATCTCTTACATTCATTCATTTGTTTGAGAATTCTAAATAAACGATCGGCAACCGCACTAGGTGGGTGTCAGATTAGATCAATTATAGCATCGTAGGTACCACTTACGGGCTTACTGCGTTGAGCAGCACAGTGGTCCTGGTCAGTGTTGACTAGGTGTGTGTGAGATAATTCGGTTTACATTCTTTTCGGTTTGGAAAAGTATTCAAACCAAATACTTAAGTAAAAGTTTATCTGTCAAATTTTGGCGTCAGCTGCTTTCCTTGTTCATGGCTTTGCTGTAATCGCTATGGGGTTGAGATCTGACAATTAACTTGGCAATGGCAGAATATTCCACTTCCTTGCCTTAAAAAACTTCTGGTTTGCTTTTGCAGTATACTTTGGGTCAATGAACATCTGTACTGTGAAGCACCTTCAAATCAACCTTGCTGAATTTGTTTTATTTGAGAAGAAATTATAGCCCTATACACTTCAGAATTCCCTCGGATGCATGAGTCTTCAGTCTCATCATCAATAAACCCTAGTGACCCAGTGCCACTGGAAGCCATTCATGCTCGGCCATCACACTGCTTCCACCATGTGTTACATAGAATGTGCAGTGCTTGAATCATGAGTAGGGATGACGAATACCAAAATATTCGACTTCGCAAATATCCGACGAATAGGTCGCCGTATTTGAATATTCACGAATATTCGATGCGCAATGTAAGTCTATGGGAAACCTGAATAAGTTCACGTTGGACCTAACGGTGAGCTGTGGTGACTTGGAATAACGTGCTCAGAGCAGCACGCGGCTTTTATGTAGTCGCCAGAACAACTCTCAAACTAAAGTAAAAGAGGGGAAATTGATAAGAAACAGTTTGTAGTACCTAATCACTTTAATAAAATGTAAAATCAAGCCCCAACCTAAAAAGAACACTTTAGCATATGTTTACACGTTTCGTTTTTTACATTTTTTTCCCTTTTTCGATTAGAAAGGGCTCTAACTTATACATTATATTGGTGTTTGTCTCGCACCTCCTTTTTTGGGACATATTTGACAGCACTTTAAGGATATGTGCGCATATTGCGCTCTGGTGTGACAAATAAAAGCAGCATTTTGTCACTGCATGTGTGTTTCAAAAAGCATCCAAACCGCTGCATTTTGGATGCATTTTGAATGCATTTTGGATGCATTTTTGACAGTGCATTCCCACTCGGCTCTGATACATCCCCATAGAGCATGGCTGGCTGCGAAACAAAGCTGCGCGATCAGAATGAACTCGGATGAACTTCACCCGACTTCATTGTCATCGCGCTGCTCTGTCTATGTGCCGTGGCCTGATTTGCGATCACAGGTGAAGGACTCAACGATGACTACAAATCCCCTGAGTGACTGAAGTGAGCCACGCAATCAGAGGTGCCATCACTCAGGTTACCCATGGCCAGCTGGAGAGCAGGTTACCCGCGGCCACCTGAGAGCGGTGGCCGCGGGTAACCTCAGTGATGTCATCGCTGACAGCGCGACTCACTTCAGTTGCTGCGTGGAGCTCACAGTAAGCGGCGGTGTTCTACGGCCGCTCCTGTCAGCTTCATGTAGCAGAGCTGAAAGCGTCTTTGGGACCTCGTGTGGACCTGGAAGGGTATTTGGGGATTTTAATAAAGTGGTGAAAGAGGGTGGGTTTTTTTGTCTTTTATTCCAAATAAAGGATTTTTTTGGGGTGTATGTGTTTATTTACTTTCACTTATAGGTTAATCATGGGGGGTGTCTCATAGACGCCTGCCATGATTAACCTAAGACTTAGTGGCAGCTATGGGCTGCCATTAACTCCTTATTACGCCGATGGCCATCACACCAGGGCAATTCAGGATGAGCCGGATAGAGTCCCGGGACTGTTGCATCTAATGGATGCGGCAATTTTGGGCGGCTGCTGGATGATATTTTTAGGCTGGGGGGCTCCCCATAACCTGGGGTTCCCCATCCTGAGAATACCAGCCTTCATCTGTGTGGCTTTACTTTGGCTGGTATCAAAATTGGGGGGACCACACACCATTTCTTTTAAATTATTTATTTTACTGTGCTACATAGACTCGCCCACCGGCGGCTGTGATTGGTTGCACTGAGACAGATGTCAGTCAGTGTGGGGGCCCGTCTGAATGTAACCAATCATAGGTGCTGGTGGGCGGGGTAAGCAGTGAATACAAGTTTGAATAATGAGCGGCCGGCATTTTCAAAAGCAGGAGAAGCCGCCGGAGCTTTGTGACAGCCGTGCAGCGCCGCACTGGTGATTGGTCAGTGATCGCTGAGTATGAGAGAGGGAGGGAGAGTAGCTACTGACTACTGCCTTCAGCCCTTAGAAGGACTATTTAGGAGGTTGCTGCATGAACTGTATCACTTACAAGGCACTGCACTGTCACTGGCCCTATAGCTGGGTCCGCATTCACAGATTTGCGGTCTGGCGGTGTATGGAGCTAGCAGCTACTGGGCACTGACTTCAGCCCTTAGAAGGACTATTTAGTATTTAGTTGGATCTACGAACGTTCTCCCGCACACAATACAGTCTATCTACACCGCCAGCTCCCCAATAACTGCGTGTTCATAAAATGGCCGCTGGCTTATATAGCCCATATGACGCTGTGCGGCCAAGCTAATCACAGTAACACCACAACAAAGATGGCTGCGGCGTTACTGTGAGGGTAAGCAACATCAGATGTGTTTATTGGCTGGAAAACAGGCGCCAGGAAGTCAGAAATGAAACTGAAAGTATCGGAGCTGATGCTGTTTTATTCGTCGGATAGCGAATGGTGCGAATAGCCTGTTATCCATTGGATACCGAATAGTGGCGAATACATTCGCTCGTCCCTAATCATGAGCCATCTAAAGCCTTCTCCATACTTTCTCTTACCCATTATTCCGGTACAGATTGAACTTAGTTTCATCTGTTCAAAGAATGCTTTTCCAGAACAGAACTGGCTTCTTAAGATGTTTGTTTGGCAAAGTTCAATCTAGTATTTCTATTTTTAAGGTTGATTACTAGTTTGCACCTTGCGGTAAACTGTATGTATTTTCTCTTTCTATTAGACTTAAATACTGAAACATCTACTTTCTGGAGGTGTCCTTCACGTGGTTGGATGTTGTGAAAATATTTTTCTTCAACATAGAAAGGAGTCTGCAACCATTCACCACTGGTTTCTTCAATAGTGGTAATGATTCTGGACCATCCATCACTGTTTTGAGTTCCTAGACTTACCATTTTTTTTTTTTCTACTAAATGTACCAAACTGTTGATTTGGCCACTCCTAACATCATGAAGTGACATGTGTACATTGCTTATTTGTGAAAAATTCAGCAGCAGCTGGTATCGTAGGTGCTGTCAGTATGGACAGGTGTAGTAGCAGCAACTGGTATCGTAAGTGCGGCCAGGATGGATGGATGCAGCAGCAGCGGATACATCAAGCACTGAAACACAGATAAGTATCAGCACTAGAGTTGAGCGCGGTTCGCGGTTCGAGGTTCTCCAGTTCTAGGCTCGAGTGATTTTGGGGCCTGTTCTAGATCGAACTAGAACTCGAGCTTTTTGCAAACGCTCGATAGTTCTAGAAACGTTTGAGAATGGTTCTAGCAGCAAAAAAACAGCTAATTCCCAGCTGGCTTTCCGCTGTAATAGTGTAAGTCACTCTGTGACTCACACTATTATGACATTTCAGTGTATAGTGTGCGTGAACAGCGCCTTCAGATCACTGCTGTTTGTATAATGGCGATCGCCATTTTTTTTTTTTTTTCCTTGTCTTCCTTCCCTAAGCGCACGCGTCTTGTGGGGCGGGCCAGCATGTCAGCCAATCCCAGACACACACACAGCTAAGTGGACTTTTAGCCAGAGAAGCAACGGCATGTGTGATAGGATGTCCATGTCACATGTCCCTGCATTATAAAACCGGACATTTTCCTCCAGGACGCCATTATCTCTTCTGCGTCCTTGGTGTCAGACATCACTTGGGCAGCTCCGTCCTGAGTCCTATCGCTGATACAGCTGTATGCGCTCCATACACAGCGCTGGACAGCATAGGGATAGCACTTTCCATCAGTCCTTTTAAGGGCTCGTACCGGCAGGGTCAGAGCCATAGGTGACAGGTCCTGAAAACAGCGACAGCGTCTGTGTAGCAAAGGTCAGGGATTTCCTCCCTGCATTTCCCCATTAGGAGGGAATAGAAAGGCAGGCTTCCTTTCCTCTACCCAGAGCCCCACAATCCTGGCACTGTACCCTCCTGTCCTCTGCACACTCCAACTCATTATAACTAAGCCATTATACTAGCAAACACTCAGTGTACCTAGTGGCATCCTAAACGTGGCTATTGGACTTTGCTATAGTCCCACTAGTGCAAAGACATTTGCAGCACCTCTGCCTGCATTGCACACTCCAACACATTATAACTAAGCCATTATGCTAGCAAACACTCAGTGTACCTAGTGGCATCCTAAACGTGGCTATTGGACTGTTGTCTAGTCACACTAGTGCAAAGACATTTGCAGCACCTCTGCCTGCATTGCACACTCCAACTCATTATAACTAAGCCATTATACTAGCAAACACTCAGTGTACCTAGTGGCATCCTAAACGTGGCTATTGGACTGTTGTCTAGTCACACTAGTGCAAAGACATTTGCAGCACCTCTACCTGCATTGCACACTCCAACTCATTATAACTAAGCCATTATACTAGCAAACACTCAGTGTACCTAGTGGCATCCTAAACGTGGCTATTGGACTTTGCTATAGTCCCACTAGTGCAAAGACATTTGCAGCACCTCTGCCTGCATTGCACACTCCAACTCATTATAACTAAGCCATTATACTAGCAAACACTCAGTGTACCTAGTGGCATCCTAAACGTGGCTATTGGACTGTTGTCTAGTCACACTAGTGCAAAGACATTTGCAGCACCTCTGCCTGCATTGCACACTCCAACTCATTATAACTAAGCCATTATACTAGCAAACACTCAGTGTACCTATTGGCATCCTAAACGTGGCTATTGGACTGTTGTCTAGTCACACTAGTGCAAAGACATTTGCAGCACCTCTGCCTGCATTGCACGCTCCAACTCATTATAACTAAGCCATTATACTAGCAAACACTCAGTGTACCTAGTGGCATCCTAAACGTGGCTATTGGACTGTTGTCTAGTCACACTAGTGCAAAGACATTTGCAGCACCTCTGCCTGCATTGCACACTCCAACTCATTATAACTAAGCCATTATACTAGCAAACACTCAGTGTACCTATTGGCATCCTAAACGTGGCTATTGGACTGTTGTCTAGTCACACTAGTGCAAAGACATTTGCAGCACCTCTGGCTGCATTGCACACTCCAACTCATTATAACTAAGCCATTATACTAGCAAACACTGAGTGTACCTAGTGGCATCCTAAACGTGGCTATTGGACTGTTGTCTAGTCACACTTGTGCAAAGACATTTGCAGCACCTCTACCTGCATTGAACACTCCAACTCATTATAACTAAGCCATTATACTAGCAAACATTCAGTGTACCTAGTGGCATCCTAAACGTGGCTATTGGACTTTGCTATGGTCCCACTAGTGCAAAGACATTTGCAGCACCTCTGCCTGCATTGCACACTCCAACTCATTATAACTAAGCCATTATACTAGCAAACACTCAGTGTACCTAGTGGCATCCTAAACGTGGCTATTGGACTGTTGTCTAGTCACACTAGTGCAAAGACATTTGCAGCACCTCTGCCTGCATTGCACACTCCAACTCATTATAACTAAGCCATTATACTAGCAAACACTCAGTGTACCTAGTGGCATCCTAAACGTGGCTATTGGACTGTTGTCTAGTCACACTAGTGCAAAGACATTTGCAGCACCTCTGCCTGCATTGCACACTCCAACTCATTATATCTAAGCCATTATACTAGCAAACACTCAGTGTACCTAGTGGCATCCTAAACATGGCTATTGGACTTTGCTATGGTCCCACTAGTGCAAAGACATTTGCAGCACCTCTGCCTGCATTGCACACTCCAACTCATTATAACTAAGCCATTATACTAGCAAACACTCAGTGTACCTAGTGGCATCCTAAACGTGGCTATTGGACTTTTCTATAGTCCCACTAGTGCAAAGACATTTGCAGCACCTCTGCCTGCATTGCACACTCCAACTCATTATAACTAAGCCATTATACTAGCAAACACTCAGTGTACCTAGTGGCATTATAAACGTGGCTATTGGACTGTTGTCTAGTCACACTAGTGCAAAAACATTTGCAGCACCTCTGCCTGCATTGCACACTCTAACTCATTATAACTAAGCCATTATACTAGCAAACACTCAGTGTACCTAGTGGCATCCTAAACGTGGCTATTGGACTTTGCTATAGTCCCACTAGTGCAAAGACATTTGCAGCACCTCTGCCTGCATTGCACACTCCAACTCATTATAACTAAGCCATTATACTAGCAAACACTCAGTGTACCTAGTGGCATCCTAAACGTGGCTATTGGACTGTTGTCTAGTCACACTAGTGCAAAGACATTTGCAGCACCTCTGCCTGCATTGCACACTCCAACTCATTATAACTAAGCCATTATACTAGCAAACACTCAGTGTACCTAGTGGCATCCTAAACGTGGCTATTGGACTTTGCTATAGTCCCACTAGTGCAAAGACATTTGCAGCACCTCTACCTGCATTGCACACTCCAACTCATTATAACTAAGCCATTATACTAGCAAACACTCAGTGTACCTAGTGGCATCCTAAACGTGGCTATTGGACTTTGCTATATTCCCACTAGTGCAAAGACATTTGCAGCACCTCTGCCTGCATTGCACACTCCAACTCATTATAACTAAGCCATTATACTAGCAAACACTCAGTGTACCTAGTGGCATCCTAAACGTGGCTATTGGACTTTGCTATAGTCCCACTAGTGCAAAGACATTTGCAGCACCTCTGCCTGCATTGCACACTCCAACTCATTATAACTAAGCCATTATACTAGCAAACACTCAGTGTACCTAGTGGCATCCTAAACGTGGCTATTGGACTTTGCTATAGTCCCACTAGTTCAAAGACATTTGCAGCACGTCTGCCTGCATTGCACACTCCAACTCATTATAACTAAGCCATTATACTAGCAAACACTCAGTGTACCTAGTGGCATCCTAAACGTGGCTATTGGACTTTGCTATATTCCCACTAGTGCAAAGACATTTGCAGCACCTCTGCCTGCATTGCACACTCCAACTCATTATAACTAAGCCATTATACTAGCAAACACTCAGTGTACCTAGTGGCATCCTAAACGTGGCTATTGGACTTTGCTATAGTCCCACTAGTGCAAAGACATTTGCAGCACCTCTGCCTGCATTGCACACTCCAACTCATTATAACTAAGCCATTATACTAGCAAACACTCAGTGTACCTAGTGGCATCCTAAACGTGGCTATTGGACTTTGCTATAGTCCCACTAGTTCAAAGACATTTGCAGCACGTCTGCCTGCATTGCACACTCCAACTCATTATAACTAAGCCATTATACTAGCAAACACTCAGTGTACCTAGTGGCATCCTAAACATGGCTATTGGACTTTGCTATGGTCCCACTAGTGCAAAGACATTTGCAGCACCTCTGCCTGCATTGCACACTCCAACTCATTATAACTAAGCCATTATACTAGCAAACACTCAGTGTACCTAGTGGCATCCTAAACCTTGCTATTGGACTTTTCTATAGTCCCACTAGTGCAAAGACATTTGCAGCACCTCTGCCTGCATTGCACACTCCAACTCATTATAACTAAGCCATTATACTAGCAAACACTCAGTGTACCTAGTGGCATTATAAACGTGGCTATTGGACTGTTGTCTAGTCACACTAGTGCAAAAACATTTGCAGCACCTCTGCCTGCATTGCACACTCTAACTCATTATAACTAAGCCATTATACTAGCAAACACTCAGTGTACCTAGTGGCATCCTAAACGTGGCTATTGGACTTTGCTATAGTCCCACTAGTGCAAAGACATTTGCAGCACCTCTGCCTGCATTGCACACTCCAACTCATTATAACTAAGCCATTATACTAGCAAACACTCAGTGTACCTAGTGGCATCCTAAACGTGGCTATTGGACTGTTGTCTAGTCACACTAGTGCAAAGACATTTGCAGCACCTCTGCCTGCATTGCACACTCCAACTCATTATAACTAAGCCATTATACTAGCAAACACTCAGTGTACCTAGTGGCATCCTAAACGTGGCTATTGGACTTTGCTATAGTCCCACTAGTGCAAAGACATTTGCAGCACCTCTGCCTGCATTGCACACTCCAACTCATTATAACTAAGCCATTATACTAGCAAACACTAAGTGTACCTAGTGGCATCCTAAACGTGGCTATTGGACTTTGCTATAGTCCCACTAGTGCAAAGACATTTGCAGCACCTCTGCCTGCATTGCACACTCCAACTCATTATAACTAAGCCATTATACTAGCAAACAATCAGTGTACCTAGTGGCATCCTAAATGTGGCTATTGGACTGTTGTCTAGTCACATTAGTGCAAAGACATTTGCAGCACCTCTGCCTGCATTGCACACTCCAACTCATTATAACTAAGCCATTATACTAGCAAACACTCAGTGTACCTAGTGGCATCCTAAACGTGGCTATTGGACTGTTGTCTAGTCACACTAGTGCAAAGACATTTGCAGCACCTCTACCTGCATTGCACACTCCAACTCATTATAACTAAGCCATTATACTAGCAAACACTCAGTGTACCTAGTGGCATCCTAAAGGTGGCTATTGGACTTTGCTATAGTCCCACTAGTGCAAAGACATTTGCAGCACCTCTGCCTGCATTGCACACTCCAACTCATTATAACTAAGCCATTATACTAGCAAACACTTAGTGTACCTAGTGGCATCCTAAACGTGGCTATTGGACTTTGCTATAGTCCCACTAGTGCAAAGACATTTGCAGCACCTCTGCCTGCATTGCACACTCCAACTCATTATAACTAAGCCATTATACTAGCAAACACTCAGTGTACCTATTGGCATCCTAAACGTGGCTATTGGACTGTTGTCTAGTCAAACTAGTGCAAAGACATTTGCAGCACCTCTACCTGCATTGCACACTCCAACTCATTATAACTAAGCCATTATACTAGCAAACACTCTGTGTACCTAGTGGCATCCTAAACGTGGCTATTGGACTGTTGTCTAGTCACACTAGTGCAAAGACATTTGCAGCACCTCTGCCTGCATTGCACACTCCAACTCATTATAACTACTCCATTATACTAGCAAACATTCAGTGTACCTAGTGGCATCCTAAACGTGGCTATTGGACTGTTGTCTAGTCACACTAGTGCAAAGACATTTGCAGCACCTCTGCCTGTATTGCACACTCCAACTCATTATAACTAAGCCATTATACTAGCAAACACTCAGTGTACCTAGTGGCATCCTAAACGTGGCTATTGGACTGTTGTCTAGTCACACTAGTGCAAAGACATTTGCAGCACCTCTGCCTGCATTGCACACTCCAACTCATTATAACTAAGCCATTATACTAGCAAACACTCAGTGTACCTAGTGGCATCCTAAACGTGGCTATTGGACTGTTGTCTAGTCACACTAGTGCAAAGACATTTGCAGCACCTCTGCCTGCATTGCACACTCCAACTCATTATAACTAAGCCATTATACTAGCAAACACTCAGTGTACCTAGTGGCATCCTAAACGTGGCTATTGGACTTTGCTATGGTCCCACTAGTGCAAAGACATTTGCAGCACCTCTGCCTGCATTGCACACTCCAACTCATTATAACTAAGCCATTATACTAGCAAACACTCAGTGTACCTAGTGGCATCCTAAACGTGGCTATTGGACTTTGCTATAGTCCCTCTAGTGCAAAGACATTTGCAGCACCTCTGCCTGCATTGCACACTCCAACTCATTATAACTAAGCCATTATACTAGCAAACACTCAGTGTACCTAGTGGCATCCTAAACGTGGCTATTGGACTGTTGTCTAGTCACATTAGTGCAAAGACATTTGCAGCACCTCTGCCTGCATTGCACACTCCAACTCATTATAACTAAGCCATTATACTAGCAAACACTCAGTGTACCTAGTGGCATCCTAAACGTGGCTATTGCACTGTTGTCTAGTCACACTAGTGCAAAGACATTTGCAGCACCTCTACCTGCATTGCACACTCCAACTCATTATAACTAAGCCATTATACTAGCAAACACTCAGTGTACCTAGTGGCATCCTAAAGGTGGCTATTGGACTTTGCTATAGTCCCACTAGTGCAAAGACATTTGCAGCACCTCTGCCTGCATTGCACACTCCAACTCATTATAACTAAGCCATTATACTAGCAAACACTCAGTGTACCTAGTGGCATCCTAAACGTGGCTATTGGACTTTGCTATAGTCCCACTAGTGCAAAGACATTTGCAGCACCTCTGCCTGCATTGCACACTCCAACTCATTATAACTAAGCCATTATACTAGCAAAAACTCAGTGTACCTATTGGC
The DNA here is from genome assembly GCF_048569485.1 of Anomaloglossus baeobatrachus. Taxonomy (NCBI): domain Eukaryota; kingdom Metazoa; phylum Chordata; class Amphibia; order Anura; family Aromobatidae; genus Anomaloglossus; species Anomaloglossus baeobatrachus. The sequence goes on along the minus strand of NC_134358.1, from coordinate 292,336,642 downwards.
ATCCTAAACGTGGCTATTGGACTGTTGTCTAGTCACACTAGTGCAAAGACATTTGCAGCACCTCTACCTGCATTGAACACTCCAACTCATTATAACTAAGCCATTATACTAGCAAACACTCAGTGTACCTAGTGGCATCCTAAACGTGGCTATTGGACTGTTGTCTAGTCACACTAGTGCAAAGACATTTGCAGCACCTCTGCCTGCATTGCACACTCCATTTCATTATAACTAAGCCATTATACTAGCAAACACTCAGTGTACCTAGTGGCATCCTAAACGTGGCTATTGGACTGTTGTCTAGTCACACTAGTGCAAAGACATTTGCAGCACCTCTGCCTGCATTGCACACTCCAACTCATTATAACTAAGCCATTATACTAGCAAACACTCAGTGTACCTAGTGGCATCCTAAACGTGGCTATTGGACTGTTGTCTAGTCACACTAGTGCAAAGACATTTGCAGCACCTCTGCCTGCATTGCACACTCCAACTCATTATAACTAAGCCATTATACTAGCAAACACTCAGTGTACCTAGTGGCATCCTAAACGTGGCTATTGGACTGTTGTCTAGTCACACTAGTGCAAAGACATTTGCAGCACCTCTGCCTGCATTGCACACTCCAACTCATTATAACTAAGCCATTATACTAGCAAACACTCAGTGTACCTAGTGGCATCCTAAACGTGGCTATTGGACTGTTGTCTAGTCACACTAGTGCAAAGACATTTGCAGCACCTCTACCTGCATTGCTCACTCCAACTCATTATAACTAAGCCATTATTCTAGCAATTTTTGCTGCAAGTTTAAGGGCCGTAGTTGCATTGTCAGGGATATTTATTCTTTATTATTCTGCTGTTAATAAAGCTAGACCACCACTGCAATCTACACCACCTCTCAATTTTTACTACCACATTTTCACTGCACAATCTTGTCACAATCAACATGAGTGGCAAAATGACAGATGCTGGTGGAAAGGGGAAGAGGCGTGGTGGAAAAGGCAAAAAAGGTTTTGTCCGTGGGGAAGGTGGCAAAGCTCCATTATCATCTGCTGAAGATAGAGCATCTACCAGGAAAAGTAAGATGTCTACTACTTACCGTGGACAATCCGAGGTGCTCCCTTTTTTACGGACACGAACAACAGGAACAAAGGTAGATGATGGCCAAAAAAGGAAAATGCTTGAATGGATCTCAAGTGGTCCAACAAGTGCCCTCTCAGCCTCTTCAAGTACCGCATCCAAAAAACACCAGTCCTCTGAGTTGTCATCCCAATCAAACTTGCTTTCTCCCAGCTCTGAAGTCTCCATCAGCCCTGCACAGTATGGTGGAACTGAGATGGCTGAGTCTGCAGAGCTGTTCAGTCACACTATAGCCTGGGAATCAGAGGTCTGCTTCCAAGCTACAGTGAGTACAGAACAGGAAATGGTCTGCAGTGATGCCCAGAACCTTTGTGACTCTGATTCAGGCCGTGAGGACCAAGTTTCTGAGCATAATGTTGACCCTTTGTTACAAACTGTAACACCTGTGGTTATAGACAATGAGGAACATACTGATGAAGATGAGACGCAGATACCCGATTGGGATGACAACTTAAATATTCGGTCAGGGCAAGAAGAGGCTCGGTCTGAGGGGGAGGGGAGTGCAAACACAACAATTGATGATGAAGTTCTAGATCCCACCTACTGTCAACCCACAGTCAGGCACTCGAGGAGGTCAACAGAGGTTGTGGAGGAGGATGCAACTGATGACGAAGTTACCTTGTGCCTTCCTGGACAGAGTCGGAGTACTGGTAGCACATCTACAACTGCATCCTCAGCCACCACTCTGCATCTGAGCATTATTCGGGGTGGATCAACAGGTCGCATGGCCTCTAAGCCTTGCCTAGCCTGGTCCTTTTTTGACATAGAAAAAGATCGCCCAAATTATGTGATCTGTAAAATTTGTCATGGTTCTCTTAGTAGAGGTCAAAACCTCAGCAGTTTGACAACTTCTTCCATGAATCGTCACATGAATAAATATCATATGGCCCGGTGGGAAGCACACCGTGCTGCAATGCGGCCTAGCGGAGCGAACCATCCACCGCCTGCCCCTTCCAGTGCATCCGCGCGCTCGTCATCTTCTAGGACTGTGGGGACAGCTGTCACACCTGTTTTTCCACCCACAACTTCCACCACTGTAACCGCAACAGGCAGTTTGCTTGGTAGGTCGTCAGTTGGTTTGGAAGGGGAAACAAGTGAGTGTGTACAGCTCTCTCAGACATCGATAGCACCAACGTTGGATGAAGGCAACATCATGTCTCCGCCAGCACTTTCCTCACAAACCTGCATTTTTGCAGGGGCACACAACTCAACACCGTCTACACACAGCAGCCAGATCTCTGTCCCTCAGATGTGGTCAAATAAAAGGCCACTTCCTGCGACCCATGACAAAGCGAAGAGGTTGACTCTATCCCTCTGTAAGCTGTTGGCTACCGAAATGCTGCCTTTCCGCCTAGTGGACACACAGGATTTTAGAGACCTTATGTCTGTTACTGTGCCCCAGTACCAGATGCCTAGTCGCCACTACTTCTCTAAGAAAGGTGTGCCCGCGCTACACCAGCATGTCGCACACAACATCACTGCTTCCTTGAGAAACTCTGTGTGTGAACGGGTGCATTTCACCACCGATACTTGGACCAGTAAGCATGGACAGGAACGTTACATGTCGCTGACTGGGCACTGGGTAACTATGGTGATAGATGGTGAAGGGTCTGCTGCACAAGTCTTGCCGTCCCCACGACTTGTGTGTCAATCCTCTGTCTGTCCAAGTTCCGCCACTGCTTCTGCATCCTCCACCTCATCTGGGTCCTCCACCTCCGCCCCAAGCCTGCTTGGTCAGGCCACCAGCGTTCTCACAGCGCAAAAAGAATCACGCACCCCTCATTACTATGCTGGCAGCAGAGCGCAACGGCATCAGGCGGTCTTTAGATTGACATGTCTTGGGAATAAGAGTCACACAGCTGAGGAGTTGTGGTCAGCTCTGCGGTCCGAGTTTAATAAATGGTTGTCTCCACTCAACCTGCAGCCTGGTAAGGCCGTGTGCGACAATGCTGCAAACCTGGGTGCGGCCCTTCGCCTGGGCAAGGTGACACACGTACCTTGTATGGCTCACGTGTTGAACCTTGTCCAGCAATTTTTAACACACTATCCCGGCCTAGATGGCCTTCTGAACAGGGCACGAAAACTGTCTGCTCACTTCCGCCGTTCAAGCGCCGCAGCTGAGCGACTTGCATCGCTCCAGAAGTCTTTCGGCATGCCGGTTCATCGCCTGAAATGCGATGTGGCGACACGCTGGAATTCAACTCTCCACATGTTACAGCGACTGTGGCAGCACCGCCGAGCCCTGGTGCAATACGTCATGACGTATAGCCTGGGCCAACGAGATGCAGAGGTGGGTCAGATCACCCTGATGGAGTGGTCTCAGATCAAGGACCTATGCACCCTTCTGCAGAGTTTCGACATGGCGACGAATATGTTTAGCGCTGACAATGCCATTATCAGCATGACGATTCCAGTCATTTACATGCTGGAGCACACGCTAAACACTATTCGGAGTCAGGGGGTGGGACAACAGGAAGGGGATGAACTACAGGAGGATTCATATGCGCAAGACACAACAACATCACCAAGGTCCAGACGTTCATCATCACCAAGGCGGCAGGCATGGGACCATGGGGGACAGGGATCAACAAGGGCGCATGGTAGCAGGCGAGATGTTGAGGAAGGTGCAGGAGAACATGAAGAAATGGAGGACGAACTGTCCATGGACATGGAAGACTCAGCGGATGAGGGAGACCTTGGTCAAATTTCAGTTGAAAGAGGTTGGGGGGAGATGTCAGAGAAAGAAAGAACGGTTAGCACCTCTATGCCACAAACACAGCGTGGACTTGGTCCGCATGGCTGCGCAAGACACATGAGTGCCTTCTTGTTGCACTACCTCCAACATGACCCTCGTATTGTCAAAATTAGAAGTGATGATGACTACTGGATTGCCACACTATTAGATCCCCGGTACAAGTCCAAATTTTGTGACATAATTCCAGCCATAGAAAGGGACGCACGTATGCAGGAGTATCGGCAGAAGCTGTTACTCGATCTTAGCTCGGCTTTTCCACCAAACAACCGTGCAGGTGCAGGGAGTGATTCTCCCAGTTGTAACTTGCCAAACATGGGACGGTCTCGTCATCTTCAACAGTCTACCCGTACCAGTAGGACCGTATCTGGTGCTGGTAACAGCAATTTTATGGAATCTTTTCATAATTTTTTTAGACCCTCTTTTGCAAGGCCACCAGAGACAACAAGTCTGACACATAGTCAACGGCTGGAGAGGATGATACAGGAGTATCTCCAAATGAACATCGATGCCATGACTTTGCAAATGGAGCCTTGCTCCTTTTGGGCTTCAAATCTAGAAAAATGGCCAGAGCTATCCAGTTACGCCTTGGAGATTTTGTCGTGTCCAGCTGCCAGCGTTGTCTCTGAACGTGTCTTCAGTGCTGCTGGGTGTGTGCTGACAGATAAGCGCACGCGTCTGTCCAGTGACAATGTGGACAGACTGACGTTCATCAAAATGAACAAGTCATGGATCCAGAAGGAATTTACTACCCCTGTGTCATCCTGGGGAGAGTAAATGCTTGTGGATTTGGAATGTGCTTAATGCAAATCAAAACATCCTGTTTGCAACTAGGGCACAACTGCTGCCACTGAAGGGGTGGGTGTGTGTGGGGCCCAATTTTTTGAAAAAAGGGAGACTCCGCTTGGAGTAACCCTTGCTTGCTGTGTTTTTTAAAAGTAGCCAAGATGAACAAGTCATGGTTCAGCAAAGACTTTGCTACCTACCCCGGAGTCATCCTGGGGACGGTTAAGTATGGCGTATTTTTGAATGTGCTTGATGCAAATCTAGCTGTGAAGTGTACAACTAGGGCACAAGTGCTGCCACTGAATGGGTGGGTGTGTGTGGGGCCCAATTTTTGGAAAAAAGGGAGACTCCGCTTGGAGTAACCCTAGCTTACATTGTTTTTAAAAGAAGCCAAGATGAACAGAGCTGGGATCAGGAAAGACTTTGCTACCTACCCTGGTGTCATCCTGGGGACGGTTAATTAGGCCGTATTTTTGAATGTGCTTGATGCAAATCTAGCTGTGAATTGTACAACTGGGGCACAACTGCTGCCACTGAAGGGGTGGGTGTGTGTGGGGCCCAATTTTTGGAAAAAAGGGAGACTCCGCTTGGAGTAACCCTTGCTTGCTGTGTTTTTAAAAGAAGCCAAGATGAACAGAGCTGGGATCAGGAAAGACTTTGCTACCTACCCTGGTGTCATCCTGGGGACGGTTAATTAGGCCGTATTTTTGAATGTGCTTGATGCAAATTAAAACATCATGTTTGCAACTAGGGCACAAGTGCTGCCACTGATGGGGTGTCTGTGTGGCCCAATTTTTGGAAAAAAGGGAGACTCCGCTTGGAGTAACCCTTGCTTACATTGTTTTTAAAAGAAGCCAAGATGAACAGAGCTGGGATCAGGAAAGACTTTGCTACCTACCCCGGTGTCATCCTGGGGACGGATAAGAATGGCGTATTTTTGAATGTGCTTGATGCAAATCTAGCTGTGAATTGTACAACTGGGGCACAACTGCTGCCACTGAAGGGGTGGGTGTGTGTGGGGCCCAATTTTTGGAAAAAAGGGAGACTCCGCTTGGAGTAACCCTTGCTTGCTGTGTTTTTAAAAGAAGCCAAGATGAACAGAGCTTGGATCAGGAAAGACTTTGCTACCTACCCTGGTGTCATCCTGGGGACGGTTAATTAGGCCGTATTTTTGAATGTGCTTGATGCAAATCTAGCTGTGAATTGTACAACTGGGGCACAACTGCTGCCACTGAAGGGGTGGGTGTGTGTGGGGCCCAATTTTTGGAAAAAAGGGAGACTCCGCTTGGAGTAACCCTTGCTTGCTGTGTTTTTAAAAGAAGCCAAGATGAACAGAGCTGGGATCGGGAAAGACTTTGCTACCTACCCCGGTGTCATCCTGGGGACGGATAAGAATGGCGTATTTTTGAATGTGCTTGATGCAAATCTAGCTGTGAATTGTACAACTGGGGCACAACTGCTGCCACTGAAGGGGTGGGTGTGTGTGGGGCCCAATTTTTAGAAAAAAGGGAGACTCCGCTTGGAGTATCCCTTGCTTGCTGTGTTTTTAAAAGAAGCCAAGATGAACAGAGCTGGGATCAGGAAAGACTTTGCTACCTACCCCGGTGTCATCCTGGGGACGGATAAGAATGGCGTATTTTTGAATGTGCTTGATGCAAATCTAGCTGTGAATTGTACAACTGGGGCACAACTGCTGCCACTGAAGGGGTGGGTGTGTGTGGGGCCCAATTTTTGGAAAAAAGGGAGACTCCGCTTGGAGTAACCCTTGCTTGCTGTGTTTTTAAAAGAAGCCAAGATGAACAGAGCTGGGATCGGGAAAGACTTTGCTACCTACCCCGGTGTCATCCTGGGGACGGATAAGAATGGCGTATTTTTGAATGTGCTTGATGCAAATCTAGCTGTGAATTGTACAACTGGGGCACAACTGCTGCCACTGAAGGGGTGGGTGTGTGTGGGGCCCAATTTTTAGAAAAAAGGGAGACTCCGCTTGGAGTATCCCTTGCTTGCTGTGTTTTTAAAAGAAGCCAAGATGAACAGAGCTGGGATCAGGAAAGACTTTGCTACCTACCCCGGTGTCATCCTGGGGACGGATAAGAATGGCGTATTTTTGAATGTGCTTGATGCAAATCTAGCTGTGAATTGTACAACTGGGGCACAACTGCTGCCACTGAAGGGGTGGGTGTGTGTGGGGCCCAATTTTTGGAAAAAAAGGGAGACTCCGCTTGGAGTCACCTTGCGGTGTTTTACATGATTTTAGAAGGGCGTGCCATGCCTATATCTGTGTGTCCTCCTCTTTTTCCTTGTCCAGCTGTTTTGTTTTCGCATGAGTATATGTCCTTGTCACTTTCCCATGTGTTTGTGTTGTGTTGTGAGTTGTTTGTCACCTTTTGGACACCTTTGAGGGTGTTTTCTAGGTGTTTTTATGTGTTTGTGATTGCCTGCCATTGTTTCCTATGCAGTTCGAGTTCGGTTCGTCGAACGTTCGACGAGCCGAACTCGAACGGGACCTCCGTTCGGTGAACCGACCTCGAGCCGAACCGGGACCGGTTCGCTCATCTCTAATCAGCACACAGCTCAGTAACATCAGCACTTGGGATCTGCCAACTAGCAATGTAATAACCATATTGCATAACCACCTCCCTTAAGGGGAAGGTGTGTAAGTACCTGATGCCTTTCAGCCTATGGCTGAGAGGCACTTCCAGGATAGGGCGTACAGGCCCTTTAATACAAGGTGTGCACACACCCTAAGAACATTCCCATTAGACCTGTACATCAGGCACACGCGCCAGAGGCAGCGGCAGGAACTGGGGACAGAGCAGCCATCGCAGAGCAGCCAGGAAGATGAGAGTGCCGGTGATCCCACTGGGGAAGGAGAGCAGGACAGTGCAAGGATACCTTTAAGTTACACCTTGGAGCAATAATTCATACATACCCTGCTTACATTCTTTTGTCTTTCTATATACATACCTATTTACCCTATGCATCAAACTATTATCCATTATTTAAATGTTATTTATACAACCAATGTGATGGTTTGACTCAGATAACAATGTTATTATTTTGTGCCCTAGGTCATTTTTTTACATCCACACATTCCCCTATTTTTTATCTTTAAATGTTTTAATATGTATCAATAAATGATTTTTACATTAATCATTTTAGAAGAGAGTCTCTTTATTTCTGTTGGATTTAAAGAGATAGATAAGAAATAGAAATAGATAGACAGAGAGAACGACAGACATATAATACAATTGTATCCAGTGGAGCTTATTGTACAGTGTTTTATAATTAAATAATTAAATAAATGAAAAAAATAACATGGCGTCCCCCCTATTTTTGATACCCAGCAAAGGTAAAGCAGACAGCTGAGGGCTGAAGGGTGAGGGACCTGGTGGTTCCTGTGCCTGGTGGTGTGGTCAAGTACACTTGCAGGTCATCTAGCATGCAAACAACGCTGATGTAAACAGATTTGAATGGTTTGATGTGACACTTGGGTGCCTCTCGTCTCCCTTAAATGTGCATGGAATTGTGTGCCATTTTTCATCAGTTACAAATGGCATTGTTCACAATGAGGCAGTCATCAGAGTGGAATGTGGCAAAAGGATGTCCACTTCTATGCCTTTTTGTGACTCTTTTAGTCTATGTATCTCTGTTGCAACCTACTAATGATACTGTGACACTGTAAGCTCAGTAGCCACTTACATCTGAGAACATCCTGCTTGAAGCCACACAATGGCAAGGTACTGTTGATCAATTGTTAGATATTCTCTTGGTCTCATAATATCAAAATGTGAACAGCTTGATGAGGAGTACTGTTTCAATACCAATTTTAATTGAAACCCGAAATTTATTTGGCGATTCGTGGATCAACTAGTTCTTGTGAATATTACCATTAACCCCTTAACCCGGGCGAGTTTCCATTTTTCATTTTACTTTTTTGCTCTCCATCTTTCGAGAACTATAACTTTTTTATTTTTCAATCAATCTTTCAATATGGAGGCTTGTTTATTGCGGGACAAGTTGTACTTTTAAATGGAACCATAATTTTTACCATACAGTGTACTGGAAAATGGCAACAAAATTCCAAGTGTGGAAAAATTGCAAAAAAAATGTGATTACATGATAGTTTTTAGGATATTAAAGGATATTAGGAATTTACTTATTCACTGTATTCACTATATGGTAAAACCAGGGCCGGACTGGGACTAAAATTCAGCCCTGGCATTTGGAGGTGCACAGGCCCACTTTTCATGTGGTGAATGTGTAATATCATATGCCTGTCCTCGCTGTGCACCGGTTCAGGCTTTTGAGCATCTTTTACCAACTACAGGTTTCTAAAACCACCAAGTGATTAAAAGAGGTGGCCGCTGCAGTCTTCTGGTGTTTTCCACTCGGAAAACGCTCTGTATTTTACAATGCAAATCAATGGGAAGGCTCGGAAGATGCCGGAATCTACAACTCCCAGCTTGTCCTTTACAATGGTAAGCAGATGCTGGGAGTTGTTGTTATCAGACTGCGGACCATAAAGGAACCACAAATAATCATTTACTTCCAGGTACCTTTATAGGTGACATCTTCTAAGTTGATCAAATCCCTTTTGTCTCCAAGCAGTACAGACGCCATGATGAGGTTTTGTGCCCACTGCTCGTCTCTGAAGCCCACCCTCTTTATTCTTCAGCAGCACTTCCCCACACAGCACCTTTAAAAATAAAAGTATCATTATACTGGCCCATAAATATAAACATCTCCCATGCTGTTTCCCTGAATAAATAATTGCTGTGCTTCCTTCAAAAAATATCCCCCCACACTGCCCTTATCCAAAATTCCTCCCACACTGCCTCTCTCCTTAATATACCCCCACGCTGCCTCTTTCCATAATGTCCCCATACACAGCTTCTCTCCATAATGTCTCCTCCACACTGCTCTTTTTATATTATACCCCAACACTGCCTCTCTCCATAATATCCCCCCATATTGTTCCTTTTTTATTATTATTATTATTATTATTATTAATAATGATAAGAATATTTATTTATATATTCCCCCACAAACTGCTCTTTTGTAATCCCGCCCCCTACACACACACACACACACACAATACAATGCACCCTCCATTACCCCTCCCCACACACACACACACAATACAATGCACCCTCCATTACCCCTCCCCACACACACACACAATACAATGCACCCCCATTACCCCATGCACCCCCGCACACAATACAATGCACCCCCCATTACCCCCTCCCCCCACCCACACACACACAAAATACAACACACACCCCATTACTTCTCCCCCACACACAATACAATGCACCCTCCATTACCCATCCCCCACAAACACACACACAATACAATGCACCCCCTATCACCCCTCCCCCCACACACAATACAATGCACCCTCCATTACCCCTCCCCCCACACACACACTCACACAATACAATGCACCCCCCATCACCCACTACACACACACACACAAATACTATGCAGCCCCTATTACCTCCTCCACACACACAGATAATTCAATGCACCCTCCATTACCCCTCCCCACACACAATACAATACACCCTCCATTACCCCTCCCCACAAACAATACAATGCACCACTCATCACCCACCTCCCATACACACACACACACACACAATACAATGCACACCCCCTACACGCACACAATCACACACAATGAAATGCACCCCCATCACCCCCTACAGAAACAGTCATACAATACAATACACCCCCCATTACACCCTCCCCAGACATAATACAATGCACCCCCCATCACCTCCTACATACACACAAAATACACTACCCTATCACTACACACTCCTGCCTCCCCCCTCCCTCGGAAAACAGTAACCACCCCTGCCTGTCACAAAGCTGTGTTCGTTCACAAATGTTCCCCCATTATGTGCCCTCAGCTTCTCCCCACTCATCCCCATTAATAAAACTTTTCATCTTCGGCTCCTCCATGGAGCGCTTACCGCTGCCTGAGGTATCCTGTGTGGCGCCGCAGCACTGTGATGACGTCAGCAAGATGCTGATCTCATCATGTTGCTGCACATCGGGGGCAGGGCCCAGTCCTGGCGCACTGATCAAATGTATTTACGTCTGAAAGACGCAAATATATTTGAATAGGAAGGAAGATGGTGCAGTCACCGCCACCGCTGCGCTCCTCAGCAGTATCACACAGCAGGTCCGGCTGCAGCAGGCTCCTGGTCCTGCGGCAGCTAGTGTGTGCACGGCAGATAATGCTGACCAGCCTGCACACTGCTGAGCAGATTGGCGGTGACTGCACAAAGAGCGGCCCACTACAGGCATCGGCCCACTACAGGGAACAGCCCATCTGGCATTTGCCAGAATTGCCCTATGGTCAGTCAAGGCCTGGGTAAAACTTATGTGTCAGCGTGATGTCTAAGGTCAGTACGAGTTCGTAGATGCCAATCATGTATAGGTTTACTTTTATCTAAGGAATTAAAAAAAATTAGAGATTTGTAAAAAAAAAAAAAAAAAAAAAAAAAAAGTGGCTACTCTCCACTACCCGTAGTTCTCATTTTTTGGGGCTCAGTGACAGCTAATTTTTTGCAAACAACTAAACCATAAACTATACCCATAATCAGCGTAGGGTCATAAATGCAAACACAATTTGCTCAAAGGGCAACTAGAAGTACCCTAAACTAAAGTTTAATAAAACTTAACTTTTAATCCTAACAAATTAACACAGATAAATCTAAAATCAGTAGCAGGTATCAAACATATACTAAATCACGTATCCGACCGCGGACCAGACACTATGGGGTGCTTTACACACTGTGACATCGCTAACGATATATCGTCGAGGTCACGGTGTTTGTGACGCACATCTGGCGTCGTTAGCGACGTCGCAGCATGTGACAGGCTGGAGCGACCTAAAACAGTCGCAAAAAAGACAAAAATCGCTACCATGGCAACTATCAGCTCCATGTGATCCTGTCACGGGTCCTTCTATGGTGGCGGGTAAGTGCGTGTTACCTGCTGTTGCCATTTAAATCGTGCTGTCACATTTTGACAGCATGATTTAAGGTGTTAACAGGTGCGGGTGGAACTCAGACCCACCTGCACCTGCAGGGTACACAGGTCTGCTATACAAATCAGCAGACATGTGCAGGCATAATCATCGGTTCACCACAGCAGCCATTGGTTATCACCCCTTCATGATTTAGGAGTGTCATGCAATGTTCAGCTCTACACACATCTGTTGGTACTGTGGCGTCTTTATTAAGCACGCCTTTCTTCCTTCTTGTGCCAGTGATAGTTCATGCGAACCTTGGTCTTGTTACTCCTATATATGGTGATGTGTGCTATGCTTGTGAGTGGTCTGATCGTTCCCCTGTCGTGCGCTACTTCCTCCCCTTTTTCATTATTCCCCTGGTCACACTTTGTCGCTCCTGTGTGTTTTGAGTGCTGGGCATTCGAGTTTCCGTTTACCCTTGTTTGTGATTATTTGTGGGGGTTTGGTTTATGGGTTTCTGGCCAATACCTGGGTGGGGGAAGTGGTATCAGGGCTTGGGCAGGAGACAGGGTCATGCTGGAGGCTCGACCCTGGCTACCATCAAGCCTACCGTTGAGATAAGGGAAAGCACAGGGACCCCAGTCTAAGGGTTACCCTAGGAGCCCTGGTTCCATCTGCACTTCCCCATGATATTATCACTTGCCCACCACTTTTTTTCCTCTCTATGGATCCAGTCACTTTCCTTGCTGAGCAGCTGCAGGCCTTAACTATCCAGGTAACATAGTTAAAGAGGGAGGTTTAGCTGCAAGCCCAGGCTCTTCCTGCGGTGTAGATGGGTTAGCGGCCAGTGCTCCAGAGCCCAAGTTGCCACTTCCATAGCGATTTTCCAGCAATCGGCATCAGTTTGTCTCCTTCAGGGAGGCCTGCAAGCTTTACTTTCGAATGTGACCATATTCTTCCGGTAATGAGGCTTAGCGGATGGGAATTGGGTATCTTTACTTAATGGTGACCCACAAACTTGGGCCTTCTCTTTGCCCTCCGAGTCCCTTGTTTTTGGGTAAGTGGATTTGTTTTTTCCGCACTCGTTTATGATGACCCCAATCAGGTGTCTTTGGCTGAGGATCCTTGCACTTAGACAGGGGAACGCCTGTGCTGAAAATGTGGTGCTCCTGAGTCTCAGTCACCACAGGGTATTGCATCTGACGTAAGGTGCAATGCTTATTCCAGGTAAGAAGAGGTTAATCACTGGTGTTTTTCACTTACACAACATCCAGCCAGTGAGTCAGCCAGTTACACAACCCAGGAAGCCAGACAGCTTGGGAAATTCCCGGTTGCTGAAACAACCACTAGTGAGTCATCAGGAAGGTGGGGGCCGCACTGAGGGAGTAAGGAACACACAGACATTTTCACTTCAGAATAGTCTGAGACCCTGAACAACACAGTCGCAGGAGAGACTGCTTGAGAGCTTCTCTTGCTATAACCGGGCAGACTGGAAAAGGATGAGAGGCAATTGGTGGAGCTAGTGAGACAGAGAAGAACATGGTAGCTGGAGGTCGAGCCTAACCATTCCCACAGTGCCAGCGCAAACAGGGAGCAGAACCCTGGGGTGGGACATATTCCACGTTGGACCACCAGAATCTGCAGGGGATGAGGATTCCAAGTCCCATCACCCACCCCATTTTCACGGAGCACAGTGACACATAGGGACCGGGGTCAAGATGATAGTCGGGCCCCATGGTGGATCAGCGCCACCTGCATACAGGACAGGACACTTTACAAGAACACTGGGTCCCCAAGTTGCTTTAAGCCATGGAGATCCACAAGTAAGCACAAAGGAGGCAGGTCTCACACTCCACAGACACCGGTGATTGCTTCTGATTTACTCGCAACTGGCTGAAGCCCATCGCGGCGTAGAGCGGCACCACCGGGGCATCTTACGAACTGTGATTAAAAAGAGCTTTGAACTGCAGCCCCGGTATCGTCCTTGTCATTGCCATCGTCGTCGCCCCGCGCTTTGGTGCCACCAGCCGTTCCCCACTGCCCTCATCTTCCTGGAACCCGCTTCGCCTTTGGGGAGCAGAACCATCTCAGCTGCGGCATCACCATCTGCCCCAGAGGACATCACCCGCTAATTCCTGGCCACATACCACAGGTGGTGTAGTCACTTCCACCTCCTACCCCCCTTTATTGTGGAAACCTCGGGGCACTGAACCTGGCAGGCCGCCACGACTACACGACCTGCATTGGCCCGGCGACGAGTAACAGGTATCAGACCGACCCCATGCCCCTTGGGTGCCACCAATACCTGTGCTGGGTATTTGACACACAGTGGAACGACCCTGCTCTGAGGAGGCAGTTCAGGGAATTTCAGAGAGGGTCAAGGAGGCACTAGTAATGTATAAGATCCCTTCATCTCTGGAATCTGTGATGTCTTTAGTAGTCTATATTGACCGCCGATTCTGCCAAAGGTCTCAGGATACCACTTCCATGTGGGAGGGACAGCAGCCCCAGTGGTGTTTCCCGAGTCCTTGGTCGAGCCCTTGCAGCTTGGGGATATGTCACGGGTGTGCAGAGAGTCCCGTACACATAAATCCGAGAGGTACTTTTTTTTCTGATGTAGAAAGGGGAATTTAACCCCTTCACGACCGGACGATTTTTCGCTTTCCGGTTTTTTTTTTCGCCATTCTTTTTCTAAGAGACGTAACTTTTTTATTTTTCAGTCAATATGGTCATGTGAGGGCTCATTTTTTGCGGAACGAGCTGTACTTTTCAATGAAACCATAGATTTTACCATATAGTGTACTGTAAAATGGCAAAAAAATTCCAAATGCAGAAAAATTGCAAAAAAAAGTGCGATAGCACTACTGTTTTTGAGATATTTTATTCACTGTGTTCACTGTATGATAAAACTGATGTGTGGGTGTGATGTCTCAGGTCAGTAAGAGTTCGTAGACACCAAACATGTATAGGTTTACTTTTATATGAGAGGTTAAAAAAAATTCGGAAGTTTGTCTGAAAAAAGTGGCGCACGTTTTACGCCATATTCCGTGACCCGTAGCGTTCTCATTTTTCGGGATCTATGGCTCAGTGATGGCTTATTTTTTGCGACTCGAGCTGAAATTTTTAACGATACTATTTTTGCGCAGATGCTACGTTTTCATCGCCTATTATTGCATTTTGCGCAAAAGTTGTTGTGACAAAAAAATGTCATTTTGGCGTTTGGAATTTTTTTGCCACTACGCCATTTACTGATCAGATTAATTGATTTTATATTTTGATAGATCGGGCGTTTCTGAACGCGGCGATACCAAACGTGTGTATATTTTTTATTTTTTTAACCCTTTATTTTTCAATAGGGCGAAAGGGGGGTGATTTGAACTTTTATGTTTTTTTGTTTTTTTTTTTATTTTTTAAAACTTTTTTTTTACTTTTTTTTTATTTTACTAGTCCCCCTAGGGGGCTATTGTGATCAGCAATCCGATCGCTCTGCACTATCTGCTGATTACAGCTACACAGCTGTAAACAGCAGATATGTGCACTTTCTGCTTCCCTGGCCTCCGTGGAAAGCGAAAGTGAAAGTAGTTCATGTCTAGCGCAGGAGTCATCACATGACCCTGTGCTACCATGACAACCATCGGAAGTCACGTAATCATGTCACGTGACTTCCGGTATCGGGCGGTAAGTAAAACTTTACCGCGATCGCGTTTATAATGGCGCTGTCACATATTGACAGCGCCATTATAGGGGTTAAACGGCACGAGCAGATAACGATTCTGCTCGTGCCTAGCAGGCACACATCTCAGCTGTGAAAATCAGCTGAGATGTGCGCCGATCGCAGCATTCTGCTGCCAGGAGACCGCGGGCAGTAACGTTATGACCGCTAGGACGTAATTTTACGGCCCGCGGTCGTTAAGGGGTTAATCTGTTTATGTCTTTTGGTACCAAATAAAGCCCGACTGGCGGAACTGCTGGATTCAGGAGTTTTGGGGGATTACTGCCTGACCTTATGTGTCTCCTCCTTGGTAGCCACACAGTGTCTGTTGCCTGCCAAAATGAACATTGGGGGCGCAAGGTGTCCATTCAGGTCTTTTTGAATAGTGGTTCTGGGGCAAATATCGTGGATGAGCAATTTGCCCATACTTCTGGGTTACAGGTGGAGGCACTTCCCAGTCCTATACGGATTGTGGCTATCGACTTGTCTCCGCTGACCCAGGGGTTCTTCAGGGAGTGTGTCCGGGACTTGGAACTCTGCATTGGGGTCCTTCATACTAAGAGGCTTACCTGCCAGGTACTCAAGGACCTACCTGCTCTGGTGGTGCTGGGGTTCCCGTAGCTCTCTTTACACAACCCTGTAGTAGATTGGAAAACTCAGGATATGGTACAGTGGAGTTCATACTGTGAGGCTCACTACCTGGGTACCTGTGTGGCTGCGGTTTGTTCTAATATTCTTGAATACCTGTCTGTGTTCTCAGAGGAGGATTGTAAGGAGGTATTGCTGCTCAGGCATTATGATTATACTATCAGGTTGAAGCCAGAGGATTGCTTGTGAGGCGCCCCTGACCTGGTCAGGCACCACTGAGTACTGCTCCCATGCTGGGGGCAGTACAACACAGGTAATCCAGAAGGCTGACCGGGTTGTGGTTACACAGGCGCATAGTAATCAGGTCTCCCACAGTGACCTTTGAAGGTACCCCTGGGGAATCCAGGAGGGGACGTGGCCTCCATCTCCACTCAAGGGGTGTGGTAGAGAGCCTGGTTGCTAAGTTGCGGAGGCAGGCACAGAGGGGAGGAAGCAGTGAACCAGTCAGTTAGTGAAGCTCAGGGAGAGGAGCCGCAAGGAGGAAACCTGGAGGCTGTCACTAGTCAGACACCGCAGGTGCAGTGGTTGCTGGCAGGGGAGAACGGTCACCTGGTAGTGCCGCCCGAAATCCACCTAAGGCCGGAGTGCAGAGAGGTGGCTGAGTACGGGGACTACCAGGCGAGGACCAGGCCCGCAAGGGGTTACAGGTCCCCAGAGCAGGGGCCCATTCAGTTGGCCTGCTCAACCTGCAGGTGGGGGTACTTCATACCCTCCACCAAAACACCACAGAGTCCGCAGCTACGTAGCAACGAGAGGGCCCATAGATCACAAGAGGCAAGCAGCCGGAGTGACCTGGTCTAGGTTACAAGCAAACGGGCTGAAAAAGGGAGAACAGACGGATGCAACTTCCCTGGGTGACCCTGTAGGACTACAAGTCTGGGTCACCACAAAAACACAAAAGGGCTAGGAAGACGAGTCAGTAGCCACCCCCTAAGTCAGCCTAAAGGAGCCTGGTTCCCACTTGGAGCATCACAGCATCGCCCTGGTTAACTCACCCCTGCCATCTGAAGTGAGTAAAAACCCTGAGAGACATTCCTGCTGTGCGTGTGAGTTCTTCTGCGACCTGTGGTACTACACACCTTCACCGGGCCCTGGGGCCAGCCTCACTCTCGGGAGGCCACCACATCTAACTGCACCCACTATCAGCCCCAGGTGTCCCTTAAATTGCAGTGGCGGTCGTTCTGACCGCAAAACCGAGAGTGGCGTCACGAATCCCATAGAAGTCAACCTACCTGTGACCGGAAGGATCCAGGACGCGCCGTCCCTGAAGACCCTGAGACGACCTGAAGGTAATGGGGCACTGGGCGGCACAAAGAGCAGACTGGAAAATTTGTCCGGTCTGGAGAGGTTTGCTCTCAAGCAGTATATTGCTGAGCGCTTGGTCAATGGACACATTAGGCCTTCATCCTCTTCGGTCGCGAGGAGGCTGAGTAAATAAACTTAGTGCGTCCAGCCTCCTCGACCCAGGTTTATTTACTCAGGATGACTCAAGGTAAGTTTCGGCTTTTTACCACTTGCCTCCCTTGGTATAATTATTTTTAGCAGGTATTATCATGCTGTTTTGTTCCTGTGTGCACACAGGTTGCAGTTACAGCTGACTATTTGACTGAGTCTCTCCCTGGTTGTATATTTGTTCACCACAGGGATCCTTGGTCCCTTTGGTCTTGCATAGATATTGTTTAGCGTTTATTGCATGTTATATACTTTTGGGTATGACTCCTAAGGTACCGTCACACTTAGCGACTCTCTAGCGATCCCACCAGAGATCTGTCCTGGCAGGGATTGCTGGAGCATCGCTACATGGTCGCTGGTGAGCTGTCAATCAGGCAGATCTCCACAGCGATCAGAGATCAGGCACCAGCCACCTGCGACCCGTGTAACAACGCTGTGCTTGGTAACCATAGTACACATCGGGTTACTAAGCAAAGCACTTTGCTTATAGTTACCCGATGTGTACCTTGGCTACGTGTGCAGGGAGCAGGGAGCCAGCTTCTAGAAGCTGCAGAAACTGGTAACCAAGGTAGCAATCGGGTAACCAAGCAAAGCGCTTTGCTTGGTTACCCGCTGTGTACCTTGGTTACCAGCGTCCGCAGAAGCCGGTTCCCTGCTCCCTACACATTCAGATCGTTGCTCTCTCGCTGTCAAAGACAGCGATGTCTGCATCACAGCGGGAGAGCAACGGCCAAAAAATGGTCCAGGACATTCAGCAACGACCGGCGACCTCACAACAGGGGCCAGGGCGTTGCTGGATGTCATACACAGTGACATCGCTAGCAAGATCGCTGTTGCGTCACAAAAAACGTGACTCAGCAGCGATGTCGCTAGCGATGTCGCTTAGTGAGACGTGGCCTTTAGACAGTGACTTTGTATGATTTGCCTACTAATTTGTGTCCTCATTTGGTACTCTGTATGCTGTAGTATTGTCATTCAATAAATTCTTATTGGCTGTAATTGACTCAATATACTGGGTGCCACTTGGAGGTTGGGGTTGGTGTTTTTTTACTCTGTTCCTTCTGGGGGCTTTTTCCATCTTTGCCACCCCCACTTTTACTGCTACTGCACTTCTATGTAATTTTTTGAATAAAATAATTTCACTTTTTTCATCTAATTGTGGTCCTGTGGTGTTTCTTGGGTTTTTCCCCATGCATTGGTTTGGTCTATATCTAGGGGTAAACTCTTTTTAGGATTTAAGTTTATGCCTTTTGGACCAGTCTTTCCTTCTAGGAATAATTTTGTATGTGTTAATGTCATAGACTATGTTTTGAGGGGAAAATGTAACCCTGCGCTTTACAGTTATTCACCAAAAAACAGTTTACATTAAAGTCAATGGAGCTGGGAGCTACAGGTCATTAAAGGGGTTATCCGGCTTAATTTGCTTTTTTTGTTATTACCCTATTGGGCTACATTGGGGCAGGTAAGTAGATAGTGAGCACTTACCTGCCCTGCTGTCAGCCCCTCCCCCCAGCTCAGAGTGGTCATGTGACCGCTCCTGCCACGATTTTGCTGCTTCCGGTCATTTCATGTCAACATGGGCAGGACCTGGAAATCTGGAAACAGCATGTTGCCGCCCTGCTGGGTGGCTACAGTGCGTGGAGTACCCGCCCCCCTTCCCTGCACCCTCCCACACATTCCCCCACACTCCGTACTCTGCGAACAACCTCCCCCTGCACTGCTGTGGGGTCCGTGACCTGAGGGAGGGGCCTGGCGGCGGCTGCCGTGGTGTCAGCGCCAGCAGCGGGCCCCCTGCTCAGGATCGCACATTCAAATGTACCGACATCACAGATCATAGATGCCGACACATTTGAAAGTGTCGCGGGCGGAGGAGGGGACGCTGCGCTCTCCCACTGCTCGGGTCCGGCTGCCGCTGCGGCTGCTGCGGCCTGCTGCTGCTGCTGCTCGGTGGCTCGAGTGATGGGCCGGATCCCGGGGACTCGAGCGGCGCTCCTCGCCCGTGAGTGAAAAGGGGAATTGGAGTTTTGGGATAGTTTATTGTCCGTGACGCCACCCACGGTTGTGGTGATTTGTTAACACCACCGCTTCTCTGTATGGGGAGCCCGGGAGTGATGGTATGGAGCAGCCAGTTGTTGATGTGCCCTCTGTGGGTAGGGGTTGTGGTGCTCTCGGGGCCGGGTGATGGGATTGGGATGGTGGACAGGCGGGGATGGGACCTGTGGAGGTGCAGGGGCGCAGGGATAGCGCTGTGCCGCACGGCACGGAGGTACTCACTCAGCCAGTAAACACGACACAGT
Source organism: Anomaloglossus baeobatrachus (assembly GCF_048569485.1). Taxonomy (NCBI): domain Eukaryota; kingdom Metazoa; phylum Chordata; class Amphibia; order Anura; family Aromobatidae; genus Anomaloglossus; species Anomaloglossus baeobatrachus. Next base: position 292,316,862 of record NC_134358.1, on the reverse strand, counting down.
TCTCGGTAAACAAACGGCTGGTTGGACGGGTCCCTCGGACGGTTCACGGTGCTGATGTTCCCTGCAGTTAGCGGTGACGGTCTCTTCCCTGCACCTATGTAAAGTCCTTTTGGTAGCAATGGGTTCCCACCGGTTACCCACTCCTCGGCTTCAAGCTGGGCCGAAGGAGCTCTACTCTTGCCCGCAGGCGCTGGCCCTGGGAAACTGGTGCCCTGGCGGTGGCGGTGTCTCCCCTTCATGGTTGGGCTGTTGCCTTCAATCGGGACTTGGTTGTTAGGAGACAGAGGTCTCCTTCACTGACGGATTTTGCAAATTATGGCGACTCCTAGCCTTGCCGGGATCCGAAAGGCCCCTGCCCTGGTGCTGACTGTTCTTCGTATACTGCTCCGGTACCGCCGGGTCACCACCCGTCCGCGGTCCTTCCAGCAACCTCCGAGCAGTCCCCCTGCAGACTATCACCGCCGTCTGCTGACCTTGCTGTCACTGTCCGGGGCACACACCCGGACCAACTTCAGGCTTTACAAAACTGTTTCTTTTCACTTTACTTCAGCTTCTCTCCTAAGCTCCTCTACCACTTCACCTCCTTCTACTTTCACTTCCCTAGCTGGACTGCCTGGTTCTCCCGCCTCCAGGGCTGTGAACTTCTCGGTGGGTGGAGCCAACCGCCTGGCCCACCCCCTGGTGTGGACATCAGCCCCTGGAGGAAGGCAACAAGGGTTTTGGGTTAGCTTGGTGTACCTGCAGGGAATGTGGGGGTGCATGTGATGTTGTGACCTGTGACCCCTGGCTTGCCCAGGGCGTCACAAAAGCACTGATGAGAGGGAGCGTTGCGCTGCTTCTCATCATTGTCCCGCTGTCTGTGTCTGACAGTTCAGGACAGCGGTGACGTCAGTACTGTGCTGATATGGCCAGAGCACAGACAGCGTGCGAACGTGCAGGAGCGATGGGGACAGAGGACGGGTGAGTGTGTATTCCCTACATGTGTTCCCTATGAGGGTAGGGGGGACCGGTGCAGAACGATGGGGGGGTGGGTCGGTACAGAGCGCAGTGTGTGTGTGTGTGTTTGTGTGTGCGCGATGCAGAACCTTATGTGTTTGCGGTGCAGAGCCCTATGTGTGTGTGCGATGCAGAGCCCTGTGTGTGTGTGTGTGTGTGTGTGTGGTGTGCAGAGCCCTAAGTGTTATGCGGTGCAGAACCTTATGTGTGTGTGCGGTGTAGAGCACTATTTGTGTGTGCGGTGCAGAGCCCTATGTGTGTATGCGGTGTGCAGAGTCCTGTGTGTGTGCGGTGCAGAGCCCCCCTATGTGTGTGTTTGGTGCAGAGCCCTATGTGTGTGTGTGTGGTGTTGAACCCTATGTGTGTGTGCGGTGCAGAGCCCTATGTGTGTGTGCGGTGCAGAGCCCTATGTGTGTGTGGTGTGCAGAGCCATATGTGTGTGTGCGGTGCAGAGTCCGATGTGTGTGTGCGGTGCAGAGCCCTATGTGTGTCTGCGGTGCAGAGTCCGATGTGTGTGGGGTGTGCAGAGCCCTATGTGTGTATGCGGTGCAGAGTCCGATGTGTGTGTGTGTGTGTGTGTGTGTGGTGCAGAGCCATATGTGTGTGTGCGGTGAAGAGCCATATGTGTGTGCAGTGCAGAGCCCTATGTGTGTGTGCGGTGCAGAGTCCGATGTGTGTGTGATGCAGAGCCATATGTGTGTGTGGTGTGCAGAGCCATATGTGTGTGTGCGGTGCAGAGCCATATGTGTGTGTGCGGTGCAGAGCCCTATGTGGGGCTGTTATTTGCAATGCTGTAGTAATAACAGGTCAGTGCTGGGGCAGAATACTGACGGAATGTGTGTGCAGTTGGCGGTCAGAGGGCAGGGCGGGCAAGGGGCGAGCCTGGATACTGGGGTGGGGCTGGACACTGAGACCGGGCGGTGCCAGCTGTGACTGGGAGATTTAGCACAGGAAGTTGTCATGTTTTCTGGAGATGAATGTAAACAAAGAGCTGCAGAGAATAAAGGGATAATTCAAGAGGAACAAAAGTTAGAAAACAAAAAAAAACAATGTAGGGGTGTTTTATATGACAATACAGCACAGATTAGCTTAACAAAAAATTTTGAGTTTATGTCGGACAGCTCCTTTAATAGGAGCTCTGATTGGTTGCTATAGGCAATGAAGGACATTCTTAGTATAAGAAGCTTATGTGTGAGGTAATATGATTTATTTGGAGAAACAGATAGAGTGACAGAGAAAGATGGACAGAGAGGCAGACAGGGAGAGAGAGACGGACAGACAGAAAGAGACAGAGACAGACAGAAAGAGACAGACACAGACAGAAACAGAGAGAGACAGAGAGACAGACACAGACAGTGAGAAAGAAACAGAGACAGAAAGAGACAGAGACAGACAGAGACATACAAAGAGGGACAGAAACAGACAGAGAAAGAGAGAGACAGACAGATACAGATAGACAGAGATAGACACAGACAGATAGAGACAGACAGACAGAGAGACAGACAGAAAGAGAGACAGACAGAGAGACAGAGACAGACAGAGAGACATACAGAGAGAGACAGACAGAGAGATAGACAGATGTACCGCCCCCGTGCCAGCGGCCGAGCCGCTCAGATCCGGAACCGCGGTGGCTCGAGGGGTCTCCGAATTCAAAAAGGGGACTTTGTACAGGTGGGTTAGATGTTCGTGACGCCACCCACGATGCGTGGTAAGATGGAGTACCACCGCTGCTATTGGTAGCGCCCAGTGGTGGTGGTATGGCAACAAGGTGTTTGACCCCTCCATGGGTAGGGGTGTTTTGCCCCGGTGCCCGGTGATGGTAGTGAAGGGGTGCCGTTGGGGAGGAAAGGGTTTCTGCGTACTCACTCAGTCAAGAATACTGACACTGACAGCTTGTAAACCAGAATTCTGAGCACTAATGCAACAGGGAAAGAGCACACTTGGATCCGTGCCCTTGGTGTTGCTTGTTAGCCTGTGACCTTTTCTGTGGAAATTTCTTCACTATTTTGACCCTGTAGTGTGGAACTATCGGGTCCCGCTCACCCGTATGGCTAACAGAGTGAGCTTGCTCCCAGGGTTCACGCTTGAGATTTTCTGGACTGCGTTTTGGGAAAGTCCTATTCCCTCGTTGAGCTAGTACCCTGATTTTGGAGCAGGTGGTTGATGCATCTTGAAGACTTCACCCCCGTCGGGTAAATTACCAGGATGTGTGAAGCTACTTCCCGGCCTAGGGTCCACGTACCCCGTCGTGCCCTGGCCCCTGCCAGGAGATGGTTCAAGGCCGCCGGCTGCTCTCCTCGGCAGATCCGTGCCTCTTGACATGATCCCCTGTGACCGGGGTTCCAGCTCCTACCAGGCCCAGACCAACGCCTGCCACTAGTAGTCTCAAGGAGCCCTGCTCCCAAACCGGTGACCTCTCACTTCCAGAGTCACCACTCTACATTCCTCTCCTCTTCACTCCTCTTAACTTCTCTCTCCTCACACTTCTCACTCTCCCCTACCAACCCCCCAAGTGGGTGGCCCTATTCCCTTCAGGCCTCCCAATGGTGTGTCTGGTGGGTGTGGTGCAAGGGTTTTGACTGGCTCTGCTCTTAGCAACACCAAAGGACAGGGATCCGTAACCAAGGAGGATGTGGATACTGTGCAGAAGGGCAGGTTGCACAATACCCTGTGATGACCTAATAGGCCAGGGCGTCACACAGACATAAAGAGAGACAGAGAGAGACAGACAGACATAAAGAGAGATAGACAGAGAGAGATAGAGAGAGACACACAGACAGAGACAAACAGACACAGACAGAGAGAGGCAGACAAATACAGACAGATAAAAAAGACAGACAGGGAGACAGACAGAGACAGACAGCAACAGACAGACAGATAGAGACAGACAGAGAGAGACAGAGAGAGGCAGACAGAAAGACAGATAGAGAGAGATGGATAGAGACAGACAGAAAGAAACAGACAAAGATATAGACAGAGAGAAAGAGACACAGAGACAGACAGAAAGAAAGACAGACAGAGACAGGCAAAGAAAAACGGAGACAGACACAGATGGAGAGAGACAGACAGATAAAGATGGATATAGAGAGAGACAGACAGAGAGACACAGACAAAGAGAAAGATAGAGAGACAGACAGACAGACAGACAGAGAAAAGAGAGACAGACAGAGAGAGACAGACAGTGAGACACAGACAAAGAGAAAGATAGAGAGACAGACAGAGAGACAGACAGACAAAGACAGAGAAAAGAGAGACAGACAGAGAGGCAGACAGACACCTACAGACATACAGAGAGACAAAGAGAGACAGACAGAGAGAGACAGAGAAAGATGGATAGATTGAGACACAGACAAGGAGAGAGAAAGAGAGACAGAAAGACAGAGACAAATAGAGAGAGACAGGGAGAGACAGACAAAGACAGACAGAAAAGAGAGACAGACAGACAGATACAGACATTGACAGACAGACATACAGAGAGACAGAGAGAGACACACAGAGAGAGATGTGGCGCCCCTGAGGCTTCCGTCGCCACAGATACATCCCATTGGTAGGCACACACAGAGACAGGGGACTGTGGCAGCAACCCTCGAGGCTGGCTCGACTCGGAGGGTCGGTAAGTCCCATCCCCGTCCGATTGGGTGGTAGCTTAGCAACTGGGGAGGTGGGAGGAGCCAGCCGAGAGAAGAGTAGTAAGGAAGGTCAAGTTAGTTTCAGTTTACCTCAGAGAGTGAGTGAGGAGACAGCATGTAGCTGTGAAAGAAAAAGGAGCTCTGTGAGTTCAGAGTGTCTGCAACAGAGAAAGAAAGCAACAGAGAGAGAAAGCTCTAGTCAGTCAGGAGCTAAGGAGAAGAAAGTAACGCTTCCTGGTGAAGACCCTAGGACTCAGAGGGTCCAGGTGACACCAAGCAGGGAAAGAAAGGATTCCAGGGCCACAGATAGCTTTTGAGCTGGTGGCCTGTTCCACAAGAACATCGGTGGAGGGATCAAGCTGCATCCAGGGGACGGTCCCTAGTCACTGGAGGAGGAGAAGTCAACTCCAAAGGTTAACAACCGAGGTCCAGGGAAGCTGCATGCTCCCCGACCACAGCCCACAGCAGAACCTCTAGAAAAGGGGCAAATAACCGACAGGCGAGCTCCCAGCCCGGGGGCTGCAGTGGAGGCCGAGCCAGGTTCATCCAACAAGGGCAAGGCTAGAGAAGTCAGCTGAGAAGAAACACATAGAGGGGTGCACTGGCATTTACCCCCAGATCTACCCGGGATTGGCAGATGTCCCTGACAGGGGATTCCAGCACACCAGTGGGCAACCGGACAGCTGCCGTGCCAAATAACCAACTGTGAGTAAACATCTTGAAACTGCAGTCCCTGGTGTTGCCTCTGTTATTTCATCTGCATAGACTTCCATCACTGCATAGACACTCACAAGCACCAACTGTTGCCCCGGGGTACCGCTCCACCTGTGGGGAGCAGGACCATCCAAGCTGCCATTCCATCAGCCCCGGAGGCCCCATACAGCAGCGGCGGCTTAATAGCCGCAAACCACAGGTGGCGTCACGACAAATATAAACTTTATTCACCAGCCATATTAAATTGACACCCACCAGGGCCACGGAGTCGGGCTCCGCCGCCACAGACGACCCCCGGACTAGTCCGGCCCGGCACCGGGTGTCCCATTGCCCTGGGGTGGGCGAGTCAACTTTGGCGTCACAAACAGGATTTCGTGCCCGGACCCACCGGGTACTGTGCGCCTGAAGAACCGTGTGACAAAACTGTGTTGAAAGACTGTTTTACTGTGAGAACCGCCGCCATTACAGCTTGCAAAGAGCGGGAAGAAGGGGGGCGTGCCTGAGGAAAGGGCGCGAAGAGAAGCCCCGCCCCCTTGGTCTGGCAGAAGAGCGCGAAGCTGAGACCATGTCTGCTATGCAGAGCAGAGAATGAAAAATGGCGCGCTAAGAATGCTGCCTAGAGGAAGAGAGAAGATGGCTCCTGCAAGCGGAGGCCAAGAAGAGCTCACCTGGATCAGGCCTGTGACCGCCATTGAGCTGAAGGCTGAGGTCGGGAGGATGGCTGACAGGATGAAGGAGACCGCAATGCGCGGAGCAGCGACTGCCAGAGCACCGGAGATGCTACTGAGGGGTGAGTCATTTAATGCCCCTGTCGGCGCGAGTGCCCCAACCCCCGCTGCCATGCCCGCGGTCCCTGGAGAGACGCCCGGCACGGCGACGCCGATCCAGGCCGCAGCCACGCCAGGTCCGGCCTGCCAAGATTTCACCGCCGGAGCAACGCCCATCCACACCGCAGCGGCGACACCCAGCCCGGCCCGTCCAGCTCGGGCCCCAGCGGCGATACCCCGCTTGGCCAGGCAGGATCCCGCCGCAGCAGCGACGTTAATCCACGCCGCAGGAGTGACGCTGAACCAGGCCGCAGCCATGCCAGGTGCGGCCCGTCAAGAACCGGTCACAGCAGCGACTCCAATCCAGGCCGCCGCCATGCAGGGCACGGCCCGCCAAGACAAGGACGCAGCTCCGATACCATTACCCCGCAAAAGTCCCAGGACAAGCTCCCAGGGGACCCAGACCAACCTGGCTGCAGCTTCCATGTCACCGGGAGCTGAGCCAGATGAGGACCTCTGCAATTAAAAGAAAGAAGAAGATGCCAAACTGTAAATAGCCCCTGTATGTCTGTCCATTGTTCTTTTTGAAGACGACACCCTTCCCTGCATTCCTGCCCCTTTGTGCTTTTCGAAGATGACACCCCCCCCCTGTTAATGTGTTACCGGGCCACTGGACTTGAAAGTGGTCCACAGTTACATGTGTTTATATGTGAAGTATGTTGATGTGTAACCAGGCCACTGGACGTAATGTGGCTGGTCTGCTCTAGCTTAAAAAGACTCTAAAGTTTTATTAGTTTTAATTTCTGCAATGTTCAAGAATATGCACCTCCCATAAAGGGAAGAAAAGTTCAAGAGTTTTAAGGTTTCATGTGTACACAAAAATTTTTTTTGCAGTTTCTACCATTGTTTTGTTGTTTCAGCCCGCGGACGTGCTGGGATTCACTGTGGGGGAGTGTGGCACCCCTGAGGCTTCCGTCGCCACAGAGACATTGCACCCCAGCCAGAGGTGTGATGTCCCATCCTGGGTAAGAAAGGGGGTACATGCCAGTTCACAGGTAAATCTGCACTACACCCATTGGTAGGCACACACAGAGACAGGGGACTGTGGCAGCAACCCTCGAGGCTGGCTCGACTCGGAGGGTCGGTAAGTCCCATCCCCGTCCGATTGGGTGGTAGCTTAGCAACTGGGGAGGTGGGAGGAGCCAGCCGAGAGAAGAGTAGTAAGGAAGGTCAAGTTAGTTTCAGTTTACCTCAGAGAGTGAGTGAGGAGACAGCATGTAGCTGTGAAAGAAAAAGGAGCTCTGTGAGTTCAGAGTGTCTGCAACAGAGAAAGAAAGCAACAGAGAGAGAAAGCTCTAGTCAGTCAGGAGCTAAGGAGAAGAAAGTAACGCTTCCTGGTGAAGACCCTAGGACTCAGAGGGTCCAGGTGACACCAAGCAGGGAAAGAAAGGATTCCAGGGCCACAGATAGCTTTTGAGCTGGTGGCCTGTTCCACAAGAACATCGGTGGAGGGATCAAGCTGCATCCAGGGGACGGTCCCTAGTCACTGGAGGAGGAGAAGTCAACTCCAAAGGTTAACAACCGAGGTCCAGGGAAGCTGCATGCTCCCCGACCACAGCCCACAGCAGAACCTCTAGAAAAGGGGCAAATAACCGACAGGCGAGCTCCCAGCCCGGGGGCTGCAGTGGAGGCCGAGCCAGGTTCATCCAACAAGGGCAAGGCTAGAGAAGTCAGCTGAGAAGAAACACATAGAGGGGTGCACTGGCATTTACCCCCAGATCTACCCGGGATTGGCAGATGTCCCTGACAGGGGATTCCAGCACACCAGTGGGCAACCGGACAGCTGCCGTGCCAAATAACCAACTGTGAGTAAACATCTTGAAACTGCAGTCCCTGGTGTTGCCTCTGTTATTTCATCTGCATAGACTTCCATCACTGCATAGACACTCACAAGCACCAACTGTTGCCCCGGGGTACCGCTCCACCTGTGGGGAGCAGGACCATCCAAGCTGCCATTCCATCAGCCCCGGAGGCCCCATACAGCAGCGGCGGCTTAATAGCCGCAAACCACAGGTGGCGTCACGACAAATATAAACTTTATTCACCAGTTATATTAAATTGACACCCACCAGGGCCACGGAGTCGGGCTCCGCCGCCACAGACGACCCCCGGACTAGTCCGGCCCGGCACCGGGTGTCCCATAGCCCTGGGGTGGGCGAGTCAACTTTGGCGTCACAAACAGGATTTCGTGCCCGGACCCACCGGGTACTGTGCGCCTGAAGAACCGTGTGACAAAACTGTGTTGAAAGACTGTTTTACTGTGAGAACCGCCGCCATTACAGCTTGCAAAGAGCGGGAAGAAGGGGGGCGTGCCTGAGGAAAGGGCGCGAAGAGAAGCCCCGCCCCCTTGGTCTGGCAGAAGAGCGCGAAGCTGAGACCATGTCTGCTATGCAGAGCAGAGAATGAAAAATGGCGCGCTAAGAATGCTGCCTAGAGGAAGAGAGAAGATGGCTCCTGCAAGCGGAGGCCAAGAAGAGCTCACCTGGATCAGGCCTGTGACCGCCATTGAGCTGAAGGCTGAGGTCGGGAGGATGGCTGACAGGATGAAGGAGACCGCAATGCGCGGAGCAGCGACTGCCAGAGCACCGGAGATGCTACTGAGGGGTGAGTCATTTAATGCCCCTGTCGGCGCGAGTGCCCCAACCCCCGCTGCCATGCCCGCGGTCCCTGGAGAGACGCCCGGCACGGCGACGCCGATCCAGGCCGCAGCCACGCCAGGTCCGGCCTGCCAAGATTTCACCGCCGGAGCAACGCCCATCCACACCGCAGCGGCGACACCCAGCCCGGCCCGTCCAGCTCGGGCCCCAGCGGCGATACCCCGCTTGGCCAGGCAGGATCCCGCCGCAGCAGCGACGTTAATCCACGCCGCAGGAGTGACGCTGAACCAGGCCGCAGCCATGCCAGGTGCGGCCCGTCAAGAACCGGTCACAGCAGCGACTCCAATCCAGGCCGCCGCCATGCAGGGCACGGCCCGCCAAGACAAGGACGCAGCTCCGATACCATTACCCCGCAAAAGTCCCAGGACAAGCTCCCAGGGGACCCAGACCAACCTGGCTGCAGCTTCCATGTCACCGGGAGCTGAGCCAGATGAGGACCTCTGCAATTAAAAGAAAGAAGAAGATGCCAAACTGTAAATAGCCCCTGTATGTCTGTCCATTGTTCTTTTTGAAGACGACACCCTTCCCTGCATTCCTGCCCCTTTGTGCTTTTCGAAGATGACACCCCCCCCTGTTAATGTGTTACCGGGCCACTGGACTTGAAAGTGGTCCACAGTTACATGTGTTTATATGTGAAGTATGTTGATGTGTAACCAGGCCACTGGACGTAATGTGGCTGGTCTGCTCTAGCTTAAAAAGACTCTAAAGTTTTATTAGTTTTAATTTCTGCAATGTTCAAGAATATGCACCTCCCATAAAGGGAAGAAAAGTTCAAGAGTTTTAAGGTTTCATGTGTACACAAAAATTTTTTTTGCAGTTTCTACCATTGTTTTGTTGTTTCAGCCCGCGGACGTGCTGGGATTCACTGTGGGGGAGTGTGGCACCCCTGAGGCTTCCGTCGCCACAGAGACATTGCACCCCAGCCAGAGGTGTGATGTCCCATCCTGGGTAAGAAAGGGGGTACATGCCAGTTCACAGGTAAATCTGCACTACACCCATTGGTAGGCACACACAGAGACAGGGGACTGTGGCAGCAACCCTCGAGGCTGGCTCGCCTCGGAGGGCTGGTAAGTCCCATCCCCGTCCGATTGGGTGGTAGCTTAGCAACTGGGGAGGTGGGAGGAGCCAGCCGAGAGAAGAGTAGTAAGGAAGGTCAAGTTAGTTTCAGTTTACCTCAGAGAGTGAGTGAGGAGACAGCATGTAGCTGTGAAAGAAAAAGGAGCTCTGTGAGTTCAGAGTGTCTGCAACAGAGAAAGAAAGCAACAGAGAGAGAAAGCTCTAGTCAGTCAGGAGCTAAGGAGAAGAAAGTGACGCTTCCTGGTGAAGACCCTGGGACTCAGAGGGTCCAGGTGACACCAAGCAGGGAAAGAAAGGATTCCAGGGCCACAGATAGCTTTTGAGCTGGTGGCCTGTTCCACAAGAACATCGGTGGAGGGATCAAGCTGCATCCAGGGGACGGTCCCTAGTCACTGGAGGAGGAGAAGTCAACTCCAAAGGTTAACAACCGAGGTCCAGGGAAGCTGCATGCTCCCCGACCACAGCCCACAGCAGAACCTCTAGAAAAGGGGCAAATAACCGACAGGCGAGCTCCCAGCCCGGGGGCTGCAGTGGAGGCCGAGCCAGGTTCATCCAACAAGGGCAAGGCTAGAGAAGTCAGCTGAGAAGAAACACATAGAGGGGTGCACTGGCATTTACCCCCAGATCTACCCGGGATCGGCAGAGGTCCCTGACAGGGGATTCCAGCACACCAGTGGGCAACCGGACAGCTGCCGTGCCAAATAACCAACTGTGAGTAAACATCTTGAAACTGCAGTCCCTGGTGTTGCCTCTGTTATTTCATCTGCATAGACTTCCATCACTGCATAGACACTCACAAGCACCAACTGTTGCCCCGGGGTACCGCTCCACCTGTGGGGAGCAGGACCATCCAAGCTGCCATTCCATCAGCCCCGGAGGCCCCATACAGCAGCGGCGGCTTAATAGCCGCAAACCACAGGTGGCGTCACGACAAATATAAACTTTATTCACCAGCCATATTAAATTGACACCCACCAGGGCCACGGAGTCGGGCCCCGCCGCCACAGACGACACCCGGACTAGTCCGGCCCGGCACCGGGTGTCCCATTGCCCTGGGGTGGGCGAGTCAACTTTGGCGTCACAAACAGGATTTCGTGCCCGGAGCCACCGGGTACTGTGCGCCTGAAGAACCGTGTGACGAAACTGTGTTGAAAGACTGTTTTACTGTGAGAACCGCCACCATTACAGCTTGCAAAGAGCGGGAAGAAGGGGGGCGTGCCTGAGGAAAGGGCGCGAAGAGAAGCCCCGCCCCCTTGGTCTGGCAGAAGAGCGCAAAGCTGAGACCATGTCTGCTATGCAGAGCAGAGAATGAAAAATGGCGCGCTAAGAATGCTGCCTAGAGGAAGAGAGAAGATGGCTCCTGCAAGCGGAGGCCAAGAAGAGCTCACCTGGATCAGGCCTGTGACCGCCATTGAGCTGAAGGCTGAGGTCGGGAGGATGGCTGACAGGATGAAGGAGACCGCAATGCGCGGAGCAGCGACTGCCAGAGCACCGGAGATGCTACTGAGGGGTGAGTCATTTAATGCCCCTGTCGGCGCGAGTGCCCCAACCCCCGCTGCCATGCCCGCGGTCCCTGGAGAGACGCCCGGCACGGCGACGCCGATCCAGGCCGCAGCCACGCCAGGTGCGGCCTGCCAAGATTTCGCCGCCGGAGCAACGCCCATCCACACCGCAGCGGCGACACCCAGCCCGGCCCGTCCAGCTCGGGCCCCAGCGGCGATACCCCGCTTGGCCAGGCAGGATCCCGCCGAAGCAGCGACGTTAATCCACGCCACAGGAGTGACGCTGAACCAGGCCGCAGCCATGCCAGGTGCGGCCCGTCAAGAACCGGTCACAGCAGCGACTCCAATCCAGGCCGCCGCCATGCAGGGCACGGCCCGCCAAGACAAGGACGCAGCTCCGATACCATTACCCTGCAAAAGTCCCAGGACAAGCTCCCAGTTGACCCAGACCAACCTGGCTGCAGCTTCCATGTCACCGGGAGCTGAGCCAGATGAGGACCTCTGCAATTAAAAGAAAGAAGAAGATGCCAAACTGTAAATAGCCCCTGTATGTCTGTCCATTGTTCTTTTTGAAGACGACACCCTTCCCTGCATTCCTGCCCCTTTGTGCTTTTCGAAGATGACACCCCCCCTGTTAATGTGTTACCGGGCCACTGGACTTGAAAGTGGTCCACAGTTACATGTGTTTATATGTGAAGTATGTTGATGTGTAACCAGGCCACTGGACGTAATGTGGCTGGTCTGCTCTAGCTTAAAAAGACTCTAAAGTTTTATTAGTTTTAATTTCTGCAACGTTCAAGAATATGCACCTCCCATAATGGGAAGAAAAGTTCAAGAGTTTTAAGGTTTCATGTGTACACAAAAATGTTTTTTGCAGTTTCTACCATTGTTTTGTTGTTTCAGCCTGCGGACGTGCTGGGATTCACTGTGGGGGAGTGTGGCACCCTTGAGGCTTCCGTCGCCACAGAGACATTACACCCCAGCCAGAGGTGTGATGTCCCATCCTGGGTAAGAAAGGGGGTACATGCCAGTTCACAGGTAAATCTGCACTACACCCATTGGTAGGCACACACAGAGACAGGGGACTGTGGCAGCAACCCTCGAGGCTGGCTCGCCTCGGAGGGCTGGTAAGTTCCATCCCCGTCCGATTGGGTAGTAGCTTAGCAACTGGGGAGGTGGGAGGAGCCAGCCAAGAGAAGAGTAGTAAGGAAGGTCAAGTTAGTTTCAGTTTACCTCAGAGAGTGAGAGAGTGAGGAGACAGCATGTAGCTGTGCAAGAAAAAGGAGCTCTGTGAGTTCAGAGTGTCTGCAACAGAGAAAGAACGCAACAGAGAGAGAAAGCTCTAGTCAGTCAGGAGCTAAGGAGAAGAAAGTGACGCTTCCTGGTGAAGACCCTGGGACTCAGAGGGTCCAGGTGACACCAAGCAGGGAAAGAAAGGATTCCAGGGCCACAGATAGCTTTTGAGCTGGTGACCTGTTCCACAAGAACATCGGTGGAGGGATCAAGCTGCATCCAGGGGACGGTCCCTAGTCACTGGAGGAGGAGAAGTCAACTCCAAAGGTTAACAACCGAGGTCCAGGGAAGCTGCATGCTCCCCGGACCACAGCCCACAGCAGAACCTCTAGAAAAGGGGCAAATAACCGACAGGCGAGCTCCCAGCCCGGAGGCTACAGTGGAGGCCGAGCCAGGTTCATCCAACAAGGGCAAGGCTAGAGAAGTCAGCTGAGAAGAAACACATAGAGGGGTGCACTGGCATTTACCCCCAGATCTACCCGGGATCAGCGGAGGTCCCTGACAGGGGATTCCAGCACACCAGTGGGCAACCGGACAGCTGCCGTGCCAAATAACCAACTGTGAGTAAACATCTTGAAACTGCAGTCCCTGGTGTTGCCTCTGTTATTTCATCTGCATAGACTTCCATCACTGCATAGACACTCACAAGCACCAACTGTTTCCCCGGGGTACCGCTCCACTTGTGGGGAGCAGGACCATCCAAGCTGCCATTCCATCAGCCCCGGAGGCCCCATACAGCAGTGGCGGCTTAATAGCCGCAAACCACAGGTGGCGTCACGACAAATATAAACTTTATTCACTAGCCATATTAAATTGACACCCACCAGGGCCACGGAGTCGGGCCCCGCCGCCACTGACGACCCCCGTACTAGTCCGGCCCGACACCAGGTGTCCCATAGCCCTGGGGTGGGCGAGTCAGAGACACACAGAGAGAGACACACAGAGAGAGACACACAGAGAGAGAAAGACAGAGAGACACAGACAGAGAGACAGACAGAAAGAGACGGATAGAGAGAGACGGAGAGATAGACAGAGAAAGAAATAAAAGATAACGAGAAACAGGTAGGCATGGAGAGAGACAGACAGAAACAGAGAGAGACAGAGAGACAGGCAGAGTAACAGACAGACAAACAGAGAAAGAGATAGAGACAGATAGAGAGATAGACAGACAGGGAGACAGAGAGTGAGAATGTTAGAGAGACAGAGAGACAGTTAGTTACTATCCCGGGCAATACAGAGCACAGCAGAAAGGGCCTGAGCCCTAGCAACATTTTATAGGAACAAGCACATTGCCCAGGCACCACCCATAGGTTACAGGTGTCTTATAAGCCGGAAACAATCCTGCAATCAGAAGTAGTACAAGGAACAGGTGTACTGTTCCTTTAAATTACAGCAGAGTGTGGCGCGTGCCACCTAAAGTGTGCTCCCAGAGGACCTGCTGAGGGAACGAAGGTCCCAGGGGGAGAAAGAGGCAGGGAAATGCTCAGCATGGTGAACAGGTTGAGTGACATGCTTAACCTCGATCTCCTTGCCCAGGGGAGACTAACCCTGTCCAGGGCCGTATTTGCCACTAGGCACCCGTGGTCCCGTGCCTAGGGCGGCACGTTGCGGGGGGGCGGCACTTTCTGGCAGCAAAAAAAAAAAAAAAAAATATATATATAATTTTTTTTTTTTTTTTTACATCCCCGCCCCCCAACCCTCCCTCCGTTACACTCGGCTGTGTTCCGGGGGGGGGTTGGGAGGGAGGACAGGTGCACTTCTGCTGTCTATTTAAATACATGGCGGGCGCCAGGCATAGTGAGCTGACTAACCCCGAAAGTTCCATGGCCTGCACTTCCGGGGTCAGAGGCGCGCGGGCGCGACAGTCAGCTCACTGCCCCGTGCTGCACCGTCCACTGTAATCATGCAAGGGGAGGCTGGGGGGAGAGAGGCTGAGGCTGGGGGAGGCTGGGAAGAGAGAGAGGCTGGGGGGAGGCTGGGAAGAGAGGGAGGCTGGGAAGAGAGAGAGGCTGGGGGGAGGCTGGGAAGAGAGAGAGAGGCTGGGGGGAGGCTGGGAAGAGAGAGAGAGGCTGAGGCTGGGAAGAGAGAGGCTGAGGGGAGGCTGGGAAGAGAGAGAGGCTGGGGGGAGGCTGGGAAGAGAGGGAGGCTGGGAAGAGAGAGAGGCTGGGGGGAGGCTGGGAAGAGAGAGAGAGGCTGAGGCTGGGAAGAGAGAGGCTGAGGGGAGGCTGGGAAGAGAGAGAGAGGCTGAGGCTGGGAAGAGAGAGAGACTGAGACTGGGGGGAGGCTGGGAAGAGAGAGGCTGAGGCTGGGGGGAGGCTGGGAAGAGAGAGAGGCTGAGGCTGGGGGGAGGCTGGGAAGAGAGAGAGGCTGGGAAGAGAAAGAGGCTGAGGCTGGGGGGAGTCTGGGAAGAGAGAGAGGCTGAGGCTGGGGGGAGAGAGGCTGAGGCTGGGGGGGAGGCTGGGGGGAGAGAGAGGCTAAGGCTGGGGGGAGAGAGAGGCTGAGGCTGGGGGGAGAGAGAGGCTGAAGCTGGGGAGGGAGGCTGGTAGAATTGATGCTGATTCTGGGGGAGGCTGGGAGGGGGAGGCTGATGCTGAGGGAGGCTGATGCTGAGGGAGGCTGATGCTGGGGGAGGCTGGGAGGGGGAGGGGGAGGCTTGGAGGAGGGAAGCTGATGCTGAGGGAGACTTGAAGGAGGGAGGCTGAGGGAGGAGGGAGGCTGAGGCTGGGGGAGGAGGGAGGCTGAGGCTGGGGGAGGAGGGAGGCTGAGGCTGGGGGAGGCTGATGCTGGGGGAGGCTGGGAGGAGAGAGGCTGATGCTGGGGGAGGCTGGGAGGGGGAGGCTTGGAGGAGGGAAGCTGATGCTGAGGGAGGCTTGGAGGAGGGAGGCTGATGCTGAGGAAGGAGGGAGGCTGATGCTGGGGGAGGCTGGGAGGAGAGAGGCTGATGCTGGGGGAAGCTGGGAGGGTGAGGCTTGGAGGAGGGAAGCTGATGCTGAGGGAGGCTTGGAGGAGGGAGGCTGATGCTGAGGGAGGAGGGAGGCTGATGCTGGGGGAGGCTGGGAGGAGGAAGGCTGATGCTGGGGGAGGCTGGGAGGAGGGAGGCTGATGCTGGGGGAGGCTCTGAGGAGGGAGGCTGAGGCTGGGGGAGGCTGGGAGGAGGGAGGCTGAGGCTGGGGGAGGCTGGAAGGAGAGAGGCTGATGCTGGGGGAGGCTGGAAGGGGGAAGGTGAGGCTTGGGGGAGGGAGGCTGATGCTGAGGGAGGCTGGGAGGAGGGAGGCTGATGCTTGGGGAGGCTGGGAGGGGGAGGCTTGGAGGAGGGACGCTGATGAGGAGGGACGCTGATGAGGAGGGAGGCTGATGAGGAGGGAGGCTGATGCTGAGGGAGGCTGATGCTGGGGGAGGCTGGGAGAAGGGAGGCTGATGCTGGGGGAGGCTGGGAGAAGGGAGGCTGATGCTGGGGGAGGCTGGGAGAAGGGAGGCTGATGCTGGGGGAGGCTGGGAGGAGGGAGGCTGATGCTGGGGGAGGCTGGGAGGAGGGAGGCTGATGCTGGGGGAGGCTGGGAGGAGGGAGGCTGATGCTGGGGGAGGCTGGGAGGAGGGAGGCTGATGCTGTAGGAGGCTGGGAGGAGAGAGGCTGATGCTGTGGGAGGCTGGGAGGAGAGAGGCTGATGCTGTGGGAGGCTGGGAGGAGAGAGGCTGATGCTGTGGGAGGCTGGGAGGAGAGAGGCTGATGCTGGGGGAGGCTGGGAGGAGAGAGGCTGATGCTGGGGGAGGTGAGAGGCTGATGCTGGGGGAGGCTGGGAGGAGAGAGGCTGATGCTGGGGGAGGAGAGAGGCTGATACTGGGGGAGGCTGGGAGGAGGGAGGCTGATGCTGTGGGAGGCTGGGAGGAGAGAGGCTGATGCTGGGGGAGGCTGGGAGGAGAGAGGCTGATGCTGGGGGAGGCGAGAGGCTGATGCTGGGGGAGGCTGGGAGGAGAGAGGCTGATGCTGGGGGAGGCGGGAGGCTGATGCTGGGGGAGGCTGGGAGGCGGGAGGCTGATGCTGGGGGAGGCTGATGCTGGGGGAGGCTGATGCTGAGGGAGGCTGAAGCTGGGGGAGGCTGGGAAAAGGGAGGCTGATGCTGGTGGAGGCTGGGAGAAGGGAGGCTGGGAGGAGGGAGGCTGATGCTGGGGGAGGCTGGGAGGAGGGAGGCTGATGCTGGGGGAGGCTGGGAGGAGGGAGGCTGATGCTGGGGGAGGCTGGGAGGAGGGAGGCTGATGCTGGGGGAGGCTGGGAGGGGGAGGCTTGGAGGAGGGAGGCTGATGCTCAGGGAGGCTGGGAGGCTGATGCTGGGGGAGGCTTGGAGGAGGGGGGCTGGGAGGAGGGAGGCTGATGCTGGGGGAGGCTGGGAGGAGAGAGGCTGATGCTGGAGGAGGCTCATGCTGGGGGAGGCTGGGAGGAGAGAGGCTGATGCTGGAGGAGGCTCATGCTGGGGGAGGCTGGGAGGAGAGAGGCTGATGCTGGGGTAAGCTGGGAGCAGGGAGGCTGATGCTGAGGGAGGCTGGGGGGAGAGAGGCTGATGCTGGGGGAGGCTGGGGGAGAGAGGCTGATGCTGGGGGAGAGGCTGCTGCTGGAGGCGGGAGGAGAGAGGCTGCTGCTGGGGGAATGGGAGAGAGGGGCCAATGCTAGAGACAGAGGACAAGGGTTGAGGGATAGAGCAATGACAATATCGATGGGGGGGAGTGTAAGGACTCAGAATAAGAGGGGGGCAGCATTGGGAGCTCATTATGGAGAAGGGGCAGCATGTGTGGGCTCAGTATGGAGTGGAACAATGTAGGGGGAGTCAATATCAAGAGTGGGGTAGTGTGTGTGTGTGTGTGTGTGGGTCTCAGCATAAGCGCTAGTGTGGTGGTCTTAGTATGATGAGTGGGGCAGCATGGAGGTGTCATTATGGAAAAGAGGAAGGCAGCATTAGGAGCTCATGGAGAGGGGCAGCATGCACGGGACACTGTGAGGAGGGGGCAGCATGCACGGGACACTGTGAGGAGGGGGCAGCATGCACGGGACATTGTGAGGAGGGGGCAGCATGCATGGGACACTGTGAGGAGGGGCCAGCATGCATGGGACACTGAGGAGGGGGCAGCATGCATGGGACACTGAGGAGGGGGCAGCATGCATGGGACATTGTGAGGAGGGGGCAGCATGCATGAGACACTGTGAGGAGGGGGCAGCATGCATGGGACACTGTGAGGAGAGGGCAGCATGCATGGGACACTGTGAGGAGGGGGCAGCATGCATGGGACACTGTGAGGAGGGGGCAGCATGCATGGGACACTGTGAGGAGGGGGCAGCATGCATGGGACACTGTGAGGAGGGGGCAGCATGCATGGGACACTGTGAGGAGGGGGCAGCATGCATGGGACACTGTGAGGAGGGGGCAGCATGCATGGGACACTGTGAGGAGGGGGCAGCATGCATGGGACACTGTGAGGAGGGGGCAGCATGCATGGGACACTGTGAGGAGGGGGCAGCATGCATGGGACATTTTGAGGAGGGGGCAGCATGCATGGGACACTGTGAGGAGGGGGCAGCATGCATGGGACACTGTGAGGAGGGGGCAGCATGCATGGGACACTGTGAGGAGGGGGCAGCATGCTTGGGACACTGTGAGGAGGGGGCAGCATGCTTGGGACACTGTGAGGAGGGGGCAGCATGCATGGGACACTGTGAGGAGGGGGCAGCATGCATGGGACATTGTGAGGAGGGGGCAGCATGCATGGGACACTGTGAGGAGGGAGCAGCATGCATGGGACACTGTGAGGAGGGGGCAGCATGCATGGGACATTGTGAGGAGGGGGCAGCATGCATGGGACATTGTGAGGAGGGGGCAGAATGCATGGGACACTGTGAGGAGGGGGCAGCATGCATGGGACATTGTGAGGAGGGGGCAGCATGCATGGGACATTGTTAGGAGGGAGCAGCATGCATGGGACATTGTGAGGAGGGGCAGCATGCATGGGACACTGTGAGGAGGGGCAGCATGCATGGGACATTGTGAGGAGGGGCAGCATGCATGGGACATTGTGAGGAGGGGCAGCATGCATGGGACATTGTGAGGAGGGGCAGCATGCATGGGACATTGTGAGGAGGGGGCAGCATGCATGGGACATTGTGAGGAGGGGGCAGCATGCATGGGACATTATGAGGAGGGGGCAGCATGCATGGGACATTGTTAGGAGGGAGCAGCATGCATGGGACATTGTGAGGAGGGGCAGCATGCATGGGACATTGTGAGGAGGGGCAGCATGCATGGGACATTGTGAGGAGGGGCAGCATGCATGGGACACTGTGAGGAGGGGGCAGCATGCATGGGACACTGTGAGGAGGGGGCAGCATGCATGGGACATTGTTAGGAGGGAGCAGCATGCATGGGACATTGTGAGGAGGGGCAGCATGCATGGGACATTGTGATGAGGGGCAGCATGCATGGGACATTGTGAGGAGGGGCAGCATGCATGGGACACTGTGAGGAGGGGCAGCATGCATGGGACACTGTGAGGAGGGGGCAGCATGCATGGGACATTGTGAGGAGGGGGCAGCATGCATGGGATATTGTGAGGAGGGGGCAGCATGCATGGGACATTGTGAGGAGGGGCAGCATGCATGGGACATTGTGAGGAGGGGGCAGCATGCATGGGACACTGTGAGGAGGGGGCAGCATGATGTGAGGACAATGTGCAGATCATATTTCATAATTGAGGAAGGTGTGGTGGGTATAATTTATAAGGGAGGGCAGTGTGTAGTTTATTAGGGGCAGTGTGACAGTCACAGTATATAAGTGGGGACGGTGTGGTGGGAATATTTTATACCCATGCTATGTTTTGATGTGCCCGTGGTGATCCCCATTGGGGGGGGGGTTAGTGCCCTTCGTTTCTCATTGATACTTTTTAGGCTATGTGCGCACGTTGCGCAAATACATGCAGTTACGCTGCGCTTTGTAGCGCAGCGTAACTGCATGCGTCCTGCGTCCCCTGCACAGTCTATGGAGATTGTGCAGGGGCCGTGCGCACGTGGCGCTTTAGAGCGCAGCGCTTCGGCTACTGCCGAAGCGCTGCGTAAAAAGAAGTGACATGTCACTTCCTTCCTGCGCTTTGCCGGCAGCTCCTGCTCTGTCTATGGCAGGAGCTGCAGGCAGAGCGCATGGAATCGGCGCTCACTACGGACATTTTCTGCAGCGATTAGAAGCGCACATGTGCTCTTCAGATCGCTGCAGAAATTTCTGCAGTGAACTGTACGCAACGTGCGCACATAGCCTTAAAGTGTTTTACAGAGTAGATCTGCCTTAAACAGATGTCGTGTGCGAAAACTCAGTTTTACGTTGTCAATAAGGGGCGCGACCACTTAAAGTGCCTAGGGCAGCATGAAGGCAAAATACAGCCCTGCCTGTGACTGAGGGCATGACAGCAGAGTATGGTCTGTCAGATTAAAAGGCAGTGCAGAATGCTGATAGGGTTCTGGTCTGCCATAGTTTTTAATAGCATCTGAGCCCTGAGGTCATGGGCTGATTCAGGCCACTGCTGGTGCTGGCCCATCTGACATTTGCCAGAATTCAAGTGGGAATTTCACCCATGATATGTGCATATGAAAAAACAAGGAAAGAGGAAGGGGCATATCTAAAATCCAAACACTTTTATTTAGTCATATAAAAATTCATATGCCGCAGGCACTCAGAGACTGACGCGTTTTGTGTTTATTGCACGCTCTTAATCATAGATATGTGCATATGGTATCTGTATCTATATGTCACCAACTAGTGGTTGTAATATAAATTGCAGACTGTCAAGGATTTTTGGCAGCATATTAAGGTAATATGTTAATTTTTTTATTGTGAGAAATTGAAGTCCTTAATCAAGTTCACTGAAAGGTGAAGGTGGACACATCTAAACTTGCAAAGATGATTCAATTCTCATTTTAGATTAGAGTTGAGCAATGAAAAACAATAAGTTCTGAGCAAATACATAGCCTTCCAGTTTTCAGATGGGAAAAATGCAGAAGCAATGCTTTAAAGCCAGAGTGTTAATCGAAACCGGATGGGAGTAATATGTAACAGGTCAGATAGCAGGAACTTCCATTGATTTCAATGTTCAACATATGTGGATAGTCAATGTCACAACATTTTCAAAATTCCAGCAGGGCATGTTGAGAAAGCTTTTGTGGCAGCTGTGTTAAGGCTATTAATTTCAACAATTTGACAGGCTTATTTCCTTTCTGCAACCTTTGATAAAACTTCCATTAGGTAGAACATCGACCTGTTATTTGCCCCGGTATTTCAGTTGTTTCTCTGACCCCAAGAAATTACATTAACCTCTCCTTTACTCCAGCCTTGATTCCATCTTTTCAAGAAAGCTTCTAAATTTTTCCTTGTAACTATTTTCCATGACTGACTGAATATACATGTACAGAGAATCAGTAGAAGGGCAAATATAAATATATATAAATATGGGCAGCACGGTGGCACTGCAGAGGTTTTGAAGTCAAATCCCACTAAGGACATTTGTAAGAAATTTGTATGTTCTCCAAGTATCTGATAGGGAATGTAGATAATGAGTTCCAGTGCTGGCAGTCATGATAATGTCTGTAAAGGGCTGTAAAATCTAGCAACGTTATATACGCGAATAAAATAAAGACAAATTAATATTCGCTGAGACAGACAATATGTTTAAGTCTTTCTTTACTGAGGAGATTACACCTAAAAGTTTGCATGTAAGTTGTAATGGAACATTACTTTGTCTTCAGTGCCAAGCTAGTGCTCAGCCTCTATAAAGTGTCCTCAAAGATAGATAAAACTGTAAAGATTAGCAACTTCTCAATTTATTTCTTACAATTTGGCTCTATTCATCAGATTTAACTTTTTTCATTTTTGATAGATTATTGCTGAGAAGACTGTCCATTCCTTGCTGAGGAGACTGGCCATGCCTATAATCTTCAATGACCCCACTGTTTCACCACCACCACAGCTACTGCCTCACCACCGTGTGGAGCCGCCGCCGCCTCACAACCGTGCAGAGCTGCCGCCCAACCAACACCCCACCTATTGCCTCCTCCCCAAAATCCTTTAGAATGTAAGCTCGCAAGGGCAGGGTCCTCTTCCCTTTGTACCAGTCTGTCTATTGTAACTTGAATATGTATTCTGTATGTAACCCCTTCTCATGTACAGCACCATGGATTCAATGGTGCTCTATAAATAAATATTAATAATAATAATAATAATAATAATAATAATTCCTTCTAGACTGAAATGGTGACTGGTCTCATGAATGCAGTGCTTATTGTCACAACACGGTTGTGAGTCTAGATGCAGTGACAGTTTGGCTGTCCAATCTCAGGCAGGATTGGTGCTGAGCTGTCAGTATGGTGATGGGCAGTTCAGCCATCCAATATGACCCTGGGAAGTGCTGAGCTGTAAGTATTGTAATAGACAGCTCCGCTGGCCAAACGGATGCTTGGATCTTCCGGGTTTCCTCCATGTGTCTCATATTCTGAGTGATTACCTAGCTTGGGAAGTCAGGATGGTAATGAGCAGTTCAGCTGTCCAATCTGAGTCTGCGGCATGTTGAGCTGTCAGTATGGTAATAGAGAGTTCAGCCGTCCAATGGCAGGCTGGGGCATGTTGGGCTATCAGTATGGTGATGGACATCAGTCATAGACTCCTTAGGCTAGAGTATGCTGGGTTTCCTCTATATGTCTTCTGTTCGGAGGGATTGCCTGGCTATTTAGCTGTCTCTCTGACTCCAATTACTGCCTGTTATAGCTTTAAGCTACACGTTGTATGCATGCCTTGTTTTCCCTGTGCTCAGTGTCTGATTTGCTGTTACCCGACTTTGGACCCTTATGTTTACTATCTGATCGCTTAGTCCTTTTGTCCGCTATCTTCCTGGAATTCTGACCTCTGACTGTGACCTGACTATGCCTTTATCTTACCCCTTCAAACCCAAGCAAGCGCTACTAACCTTATCTGTCAGTCGGGATTTTTTAATGGTTTTAATATTATTTAATGCTGAGAATAAGGTCTCACAAAAGTACTTAAGCGGGCTTTACACGCTACAATTTATCTAACGATGTGTCGGCGGGGTCACATCGTAAGTGACGCACATCCGGCATCGTTAGTTACATTGTAGCATGTGAAACCTCCGTGCAATTGCGATTGAACGTTAAAACGTTGATCGCATGCACGTCGTTCAATTACTAAAAATTGAACGTCAGGTTGTTCAATGTTCCCGAGGCAGCACACATCGCTGTGTGTGACATCCCGGGAACAATGAACTCAGCTTACCTGTGTCCCGTGGCTCCCACCGGCAAAGGAAGGAGGTGGGAGGGTGTAATGTAACGCCTGCCTGGATCAACAGACTCAGGTGGGATGTAATGGACAGACTAGAGGGAAGCCACTCACCGAGCAGGACCCCCAGAACCCTGAAACCCTTTAACCCCTATACAGGGATTTGGAATTACACAGGGCCCTGGAGATCACTACCTGTGGAAGGCTGCAGTCCGATGAGAGTAGTCGTCAGGCAGGGTCAAACCAGGAATTGCGGAACAGGGACAGAATCGGCAGACAAGGACGTAATCAGAAGACGTAGCAGAGGTCAAATCCAGATCGGGCAGCGAGGTACAAAAACAGCAGGCAGAAGGGTAGTCAAAAAACACGCAGAAGTCAGCACACATGAATCACAAAACAGAATAGGGCGGACCAGGAGTCAGGAAATCAGAACTATCTCTGGCAGAGGTCAGCAGACAGGAGGGTAACTAAGAAGAGTGTGGTGTCTTCCCATTGGCTTTAGCTGAACGCTGGCAACTTCAGCTGGAAGACACACGCCACCCACAGTCAGCCAGTGGTACTGCAGATCCCAAGACAACCCAGCCCAGTGGATGATCGGAGCCTGCGCCCACCAGTGCCGCTGGCATCGACTCCTCTCCGATCACCAGCACCATCCACGGCAGGAGCACGGCGTCGCCTGGCGATTGGAGCAGAAGTCGCAGGAGCAGACTCCGGTGGTGACGTAACAGCAGGATGCTTACGTTCCGCTCATCTCCGCCCCTCTGCTTCTATTGGCCAGCTGCCGTGTGATGTCACGGGGATGCCGAATGCCCCTCCCACTCCAGGAAGTGGATGTTCGCCGCCCACATCGAGGTCGTATGGTAGTTAAGTACGTGTGACGGGAAATAATTGTTTGTGCGACACGGTCAACACATTGAACGTGCCGCACATACGATGGGGGCGGGTCACATCGCATACGATATCATATGCAAAATTGTAAGGTGTAAAGCAGCCTTTAGAGGGAAAAATTGTAAAGCCATCACTAGATTTTTCACGGTGCTAAAAATGTCGGGTAATCAGTAGGGGTACAGTGGTAGCAGAGTGAGGTCTTGGCAAGGTTAACTGTCTCTGATGGGGTGTTCTCTTCCCCCAGTAGTTACATAGTTACTAAGGTTGAAAAAAGACCTAGGTCCATCTAGTTCAACCTTCCTCTACCAGTTCTACATTTGGTCACTAAGTGCTCCCGGACCTGTAGATCTGAAATTGTATCAGGTCTATTTGACAGGACCAAATCTAGCAAATTATCTCCCCTCGTCGGTTCATCTACCAGCAGTAGTGCTGAGAGGTAACTGCGTTGGGGTACAGTGGGGTGCAGTGGTAGCACAGTGAGGTCTTGGCAAGGTTAACTGTCTCTGATGGGGTGTTCTCTTCCCCCAGTAGTGCTGAAAGGTAACTGTATTGGTGTAAAGGGGGGTATAGTGATAGTCCAGTAAGGTCTTGGGAGGGTTTTCTTCCCCCAGTATTGTTGAGCTGTAACTGTGGTGGATACACAGCCAGCATGGTAAGATTTTGGTACCTGCTTTAAGATAATGACGTGTGTGTAAGGAGTAGAGATGAGCAAACCGGTCGTGGTTCGGCTCGAGTTCGGTTCGTCGAACGGAGGTCTCGTTCGAGTTCAGTTTGTCGAACGTTCAACGAACCGAACTCGAACCGCATAGAAAACAATGGCAAGCAATCACAAACACATAAAAACACCTAGAAAACACCCTCAAAGGTGTCCAAAAGGTGACAAACAACTCACAACACAACACAAACACATGGGAAAGGGACAAGGACATATACTCATGCAAAAACAAAAGAGCAGGACAAGGAAAAAGAGGAGGAGACACAGATATATGAGTATATGCAAGGAAACGTCGATGCCATTACTGTGCAACTTGAGCCCTGCTCATTTTAGGCTTCCAATCTGGATAAATTGCCTGAGCTTGTCACGTACGCCTTGGGGATCTTGTCGTGTCCTGCAGCCAGCGTTCTCTCGGAACCTGTCTTCAGTGCTGCTGGGGGTCTGCTGGAAGATAAGCACACGTGTCTGTCCACTGACAATGTGGACATGGCTCTCAGAGGACTTTTCTTCCCCTAGCTCATCCAGGGGAGGTGAAAGGCACGCATATTTTTGAGAGTGCTTCATGCAAAGCATCTTTTTATTTTTCAAAAGGGGGGTCAACTGATGCCAGTCAAGTGGGGTGTGTGTGGCCCAATTAGTGGCAACGAGGGAGACTGTGGTTGGAGTCCCCTCACTGTGTTTGTAAAAGAACCAAGATGAACAAGTCATGGCTCTCAGAGGACTTTTCTTCCCCTGGGTCATCCAGGGGAGGTGAAAGGCACGCGTAATTTTGAGAGTGCTTCATGCAAAGCATCTTTTTCTTTTTCAAAAGGGGGGTCAACTGATGCCAGTCAAGTGGGGTGTGTGTGGCCCAATTAGTGGCAATGAGGGAGACTGTGGTTGGAGTCCCCTCGCTGTGTTTGTAAAAGAACCAAGATGAACAAGTCATGGCTCTCAGAGGACTTTTCTTCCCCTGGGTTATCCAGGGGAGGTGAAAGGCACGCGTATTTTTGAGAGTGCTTCATGCAAAGCATCTTTTTCTTTTTCAAAAGGGGGTCAACTGATGCCAGTCAAGTGGGGTGTGTGTGGCCCGATTAGTGGCAACGAGGGAGACTGTGGTTGGAGTCCCCTCACTGTGTTTGTAAAAGAACCAAGATGAACAAGTCATGACTCTCAGAGGACGTTTTTTCCCCTGGGTCATCCAGGGGTGGTGAAATGCACGCATATTTTTGAGAGTGCTTCATGCAAAGCATCTTTTTCTTTTTCAAAAGGGGGGTCAACTGATGCCAGTCAAGTGGGGTGTGTGTGGCCCAATTAGTGGCAACGAGGGAGACTGTGGTTGGAGTCCCCTCGCTGTGTTTTACATGATTTTCGAAGGGCATGACATGCCTAAGAGGTTGAGTTTCATCATCTGCAACTTGTTGGCAACAGAAAGGCTGCCTTTACACCCTTTTGAAACCGAGGATTTTCGAGACCTTATGCCCATTGCAGTGCCCCAAGAGCCAATGGCCAGTCGTCACTCTTTCTCCAAGAAAGGCGTGCCCGCGCTACCACAGCAGGTCGCACACAACCTCACCGATTCCTTGAGAAACTCTGTGTGTGACAGGGTGCATTTCACCACAGATACTTGGACCAGTAAGCATGGACAGGGGAGTTACATGTTGCTGACTTGGCACTGGGTAACTATGGTGAGAGATGGAGAAGGGTTTGCTGTACAAGTCTTGCCGTCCCCACGACTTGTGTGTCAATCCTTCCTCTGTATGTACAAGTTCCTCCACTGCTTCTGCCTCCTCAACCTCGTGTGGGTCCTCCACCTCGGCCCAAACTCTGTGTGGTCAGGCCATCCTTCCTTGTAACTGTGCCCAAGGAATCCCACACACCTCCTTACTATGCTGGCAGCACAGCTCAACAGGATGATGCGGTCGACTCTTTACTTAGAAATGTCTGGGAAATGTGAGTCACACCGCTGAGGAGTTGTGGACAGTAAGCTCTGGAGAGTGAGACCGAGTTTCATCAATGGTTGTCTCCACTCAACCAGCAGCCAGGGAAGGTCGGGTGCGACAATGATGCAAACCAGTCTGCGACCCTTGTTCAGGGCAATGTGACACACGTGCCTTGTATGGCTAACGTGTTGAACCTGGTTGTCCAGCAATTTTTAAAACACTATCCCGGCCTACATGGCCTTCTGCAGAGGGTACGGTGTAACGCCTGCCTGCATCAACACACTCAGATGGGCTGTAAAGGATAGGCTAGAGGCAAGCCACTCACCAAGCTGGACACCCAGAACCCTGAAACCCTTTAACCCCTATACAGTGATTTGGAATTACACAGGGCCCAAGTTGATCAATACCTGTGGAAGGCTGCAGTTCCAGAGAATAGTAGTCATGCAGAGTCATAAACATTAATTGAGGAAGAGGAACAGAATGGGATGGCCAGGACTTAATCAGAAAACAAGCAGAGGTGAAATGCGGATCGGCCAACGAGGTACATAAACAGCAAGCAGGAAAAGTAGTCATGTAACAAGCACACAAAATCATAAAACTGAACTGGGGGTAACAGTAACAAGAGGTTCATAGCTTTGTCTGGCAGTGGTCTGCAGACAGGAGGGGCCTAAAAAAGGGTGTGGTGTCTTCCCATTGGTTGTAGCTGAATGATGGTACTTCATCTGTGAGATACCCACCACCTACATTCAGCCTGTGGTTCTGTATCTGTCAAGGTAACGCAACCCAGTGGGTGACCATAACCTGCGTCCACCTGCGCCGCTGGCATCGACTCCTTTCCCATCATCAGCACTATGCACGAAAGGAACACGTTGTCACCTGGCGACCGGAGTACAAATTGATTGAGTGGACTACGTTGGTGACTTAACAGCCGTGTGCGGCAATGATGCAAACCTGTCTGCGGCCCTTCGGCAGGGCAAAATGACACACGTGCCTTGTATGACTCACGTGTTGAATCTGATTCTCCAGCAATTTTTAAAATACCATCCCGGCCTGCATGGCCTTGTGCAGCGGGCACGCTGCTATGTGCTTACTTTCATCCTTCGCACCCAGCAGCTCAACAACTTTCATCGCTCCTGAAGTCTTAGGGTCTGGCGGTTAAACGCCGGAAATGCGATGTTCCGTCACGCAGGAATTGGAATCTGCACATGTTGCAGCGTCTGTGGCAGCACCGCAGAGCCCTGCTGAAATACGGTCTGACGTATACCCTGGGCTAACTTGATCCAGAGGTGGTGCAGATCACGCTGCTGGAGTGGTGTCAGATCAAGGACCTATGCACCCTTCTACACAGTTTACAAATGTCGACGAAGATGTTTAGCACTGGCGATGCCATTCTCAGCGTGACAATTCTGGTCATCTACAAGATGGAGCACACTGTAAGCATTATTCGGAGTCAGGTGTTGGTCCAAGAGGAAGGTGAGGAAGTACAGGAGGAGTGATATGCGGAAGGGATAATAAGATCTACAAGGTCCAGACGGTGAGCGGCACCTAGGCGGCAGTCATGGTGGGGGAGAGGGATTAACAAGGGCGCATAATATCAGCAAAAATTGTTGAGGAAGATGCAGGAGCCCATGAAGAAATGGAGGACGAACTGGTGATGGGCATGGAAGACTCAGCAGATGAGTGAGAGCTTGCTCACATTTCGGTTGTGCGAGGTTGGGGGGAGAGGGCAAAGGAAGGAGGCACGATTCTCACCTCTGCCACCAACACACCAAGGACTTGGTCCTCCTGGATGCACAAGACACATGAGCGCCTTATTGCTGCACTACCTACAACATGACCCTCGGATTGTACGAATTCGAAGTAATGCTAACTACTGGGTTGCCACACTGTTAGATCCCTGGTACAAGACAAAATTTGGCGAAATAATTCCTGCCATAGAAAGGGACGCACGTATACAGGAGTATCTGCAGAAGGTGGTACGGATTCTTAGATCTGCTTTTCCAGTAAACACCAGTGCTGCACAGAGTGAATCTCAACGCTTTGTCATGGATAGGAGGAAATGGTCTTTTACTTATCCACATCTGAGGGACCGAGGGCTGGCTGCTGTGCTGAGATGGCATTGAGTACGGTGTCCCTGCAGAGTTGCACTTTTGGTCATATACCAAGTGAGTTGAAAAAGGACAGATGCTGGTGGAAAGGGGAACAGTTGTGTTGAAAAGGGGAAAAAAATTTTTGTCCGTGGGTTTGGTGGTTAAGCAAAAGTAACATTTGATGAAGAAACACCATCTGTTACGGTGGGACTGGCAGATTTGGATAAGGTGGTATATACTATGTTACCGCTATATAACGAAAATTAATAAGAAAAGAAAGAGAAAGGTATATATCCCCATCAGCAGTCAATGTCCACCGTGCTCCCAGATGGAAAAGGAGAGGTTGGCAACTGGAAGGTTAGGTGGAGGATACAGATCTGTGTGGCTGTGAAACTAAGGGACACTTTGCACACTGCGACATCGCAGGCTGATGCTGCGATGCCGAGTGCGATAGTGCCCGCCCCCGTCGCAGCAGCGATATGTGGTGATAGCTGGCGTAGCGAAAGTTATCGCTACGCCAGCTTCACACACACACTCACCTGCCGTGCGACGTCCCTGTGGCCGGCGACCCGCCTCCTTGTTAAGGGGGCGGGTCGTGCGGCGTCACTGCGACGTCACACGGCAGGCGGCCAATCAGAGCGGAGGGGCGGAGATGAGCAGGATGTCAACATCCTGCCCACCTCCTTCCTTCCGCATATCCTACGGAAGCCGCAGTGAGGCCGGTAGGAGACGTTCCTCGCTCCTGCGACTTCACACACAGCGATGTGTGCAGCCGCAGGAGCGAGGAACAACATCGGACCGTCGCGTCAGCGTAATCATGGATTACGCCGACGCTGCACCGATGATACGATTACGACGCTTTTGCGCTCGTTAATCGTATCATCCAGCCTTTACACACTGCGATGTCGCATGCGATGCCGGAAGTGCGTCATTTTCAATTTGACCCCACCGACATCGCACCTGCGATGTCGCAGTGTGCAAAGTGCCCCTAATAGTTGGCTGAACCGAGTTAGACGCCACTCGGATCTGGAGACTGGGAGCCCTGTTAGCGTCACAGGGTCCACACGCCCACCCAGCCCAGGAACTCCCTGTTAACATCACAGGGGCCATTCAGTACGCTGACCGTGTGCATTGGGGCCACACCTGTGGACAGCAGGCGCATCTGTCGCGGGCGGAGGAGGGGACGCCGCGCTCTCCCACTGCTCAGGTCCGGCTGCCGCTGCGGCTGCTGCGGCCTGCTGCTGCTGCTCGGTGGCTCGAGCGATGGGCCGGATCCCGGGGACTCGAGCAGCACTCCTCGCCCGTGAGGGAAAGGGGATTGGTTTTTGGGATAGTTTACTGTCCGTGACGCCACCCACGGTTGTGGTGATTTGTTGACACCACCGCTGCTCTGTATGGGGATCCCGGGGACTGATGACAGGGAGCAGCAAAGTTGTTGGTTCTCCCCTCCGTGGGTAGGGGGTAGTTGTCCCGGGGCCCAGTGATGAAGTGAGTGATGCAGGGCTTGGTGGGGTGCAGGGACGCGGGGGCAGCGCTGTGCCTTGCGGCACTGTGGTACTCACTCAGCCTGAGACGATGACACAGTTCTCGGTAAAACACACGGCTGGAAAGACGGTTCCCAGGGACGGCTGCACTTGCTTTTCCCCAGTAGTTGACAGTGACGGTCCCTTTTCCTGCACCTAAGATGATGATGGTTGCGATGGGTTCCCACCGGTAACCCGCTCCCCGGCTTGGATGTGGGCCGGAGGAGCCCTACTTTGCCCGCAGGCGCTGGCCCTGAGAAACTGGTGCCCTGGCGGTGGCGGTGTCTCTCTCCAATGGTTGGACTGTTGCCTTCAATCGGGACTTGGTTGTTGGGAGACTCAGAGGTCCCCTTCACTAGCGGATTTGGCAAATTCACAGCGTCTCCTAGCCTTGCCGGGATCCGAAAGGCCCCTGCCAATGGTGCTGACTGCTCTTCGTATACCGCTCCGGTACCGCCGGGCCACCACCCATCCGCGGTCCTTCCAGCAACCTCCAAGCAGTCTCCCCTGCAGACAGCCACCGCCGTCTGCTGACCTTGCTCTCTCAGTCCAGGGCACACACCCGGACCAACGTCAGGCTGTTCCTTTTTCTGTCACTACTCTCACTTAGTTTTCCACTTTAACTCCTCTCTCAAGCTCCTCTACCACTTCCTCCTACTTCACTCCCCTAGCTTGAACTCCTCCTCAGACTCTAGTCTGACTTCAACTGCCTGGTTTTCCCGCCTCCAGGGCTGTGAACTCCTCGGTGGGCGGAGCCAACCGCCTGGCCCACCCCCTGGTGTGGACATCAGCCCCTGGAGGAAGGCAACAAGGATTTTAGGTTAGCCTTGGTGTTCCTAACTGGGGTGTAGGGTGTGGTGGTGTTATGACCTGTGACCCCTGGCTTGCCAAGGGCGTCACATTCCCCCTTAGCAAAATGCAGACCGTCCGCGGGCTGCCCGTCCAACACCGGTTTTATTTTCTGGAAAGATATAAAAGGTAAACACAATAGAACTTATGACATCATCCCACATCGGGAGGTTTGGTACTTAAACGTTGCAAACATTTTAAACGGTTGTGGCTGCCGCTCTCTCCCACCCAAGTAACCTGGCCCTGATGCTGCCCCTAAAACTCAGGCAGCACCCCTTGACCCCAGTCCTCCACAAGTTACCCGAGCGGGATCTGTCCTTCCCCTCCAGAGGGTAGCCACCGGTTCCTGTGGTGGCTGGGCCCCAGCCTGCTCCACTGCGGGCCCTCCCTCCAACCTGCCTCTACGGAGGCGGTAACGGTTAGCTGCAACAACAGATTTTATTTACAAGCCACTTAACGTTTGTGGTTTCCCTGCAAGTTCACGGGCTTGTCCATAGGAGTTCCTATGCAGCTAGATGGTCCCCACGGGGACAGCAATGCCGGCAACGGCCGGTTCCCAATCACGGTAGACAATCAGGTTACTTTCACAGTAATCATTTTTCTCATTTTTGCAAAAACTTTTTAAAACTTTCAAACTGTTAAACACTGGTGGTCCCTACGGGGACGGTGCAACGGTGCTCCGCTGCCATTATTCAAAGTCCTGGACATCACCTGAGGGAGGGGGCGCGGCGCTCAAACGGGCCTCCTCGCTTCCCCTTAACTTCGCATCCAGCGCGAACCACCCCCTCTCCCCACAGTACCGGGTGTACTGCACGATTTCGCCCGGCATCAGGTTATGGCCAGGGTGCTCCTCTGGCAGGTGAGCATTCACATCCCGCCGGGCTATAAACACTTCGGCCTCCAGGCCCGGTTCATAAATAAATCCATAGCCCCGGCGGACATCACACCGCCTCACCTGCCCTTCGTACAGCGGGCCCCGGACACGGAAAGTTGCCTGACGGAGGCTCTCTTTTTCCCGGATTGCACGGGCCACCAACTCCGCCTTCTTTCTTTCCCTCTCTTCAATCTCCGGGCCCAACGGTACCGGCTCCCTGTCCCAGTACGGCGCTGCTGCGAGCTCCGGCGCACGGGTCGGGCCCCGCGAGACCTGTTGGACATCGCCCACTGCTGGTACTCTGGGCGTCAGGTCCCGCGGTGTCTTGGCCTTAGACGCTGCTTTGCATCGGCAACCCGGTGCAACCTCAGCCGAGGTGTGGGGGATGGGCACAGGGGCTTTCCGCGATTGGGCCTTCGGCACGGAGCGGGCTATCAGCTCTGGCTCGGGGACTTTCTCGGGGAACGCCTCCGGCTCGATCTTCGGGGCTTTTCAGGGCAGCACCTCCGGTCGACTACGGGCTCCGGCTACAGGTCGGCCCGCCTGGGCGGGCATGCTGGGTATCGCTACCGGTTGCGGTGGTAGCGGGCCTAGTGGTGGGGTCACGGCTTCCGAGACGGGTGGCGAGGGAGGCAGCAGAGGGAGAGGGTTTGGACCGGGTCCCGCAGCCGCGTTGACCGGCCCTTCAAGGGCATCGGGGCGTGGGTCACTCACCCTCCCTTCCTCCGCTTCCTCCTCGCGTCTCCGCACAGTCGCTATGACGTCCGCCATGTCGGTCTCCCACTCCTCCATGAGGAGCTGCATCTTGACCTGCAGCCTCTGGTAGAGCTGCGCGGTCCGGATCTCCACCCACGCCGCGGTTCCAGGCGCGGGGGCTACGGTGCTGCGAGACGGCATGAACATGTTGCTGGCGGCCTCTCCCAGGAACAAGATGGCTGCAGGGTCCTGGCGTCCCTGCTTTTATAGCCGCACTCACATGCAGCTGGCCGGCATTCCATCTCCCTTAGCCTCTTTTCGGCCCCTCCTCTGTCGGGGCGGGGTCTTGGCCTTCGCGCCTCCACTACTCGAGACGACGCTCGAGCGGGAACTTTTCGCGCCAAAGATGGCGGCTTCTGAAATTTTCTGGCCGGACACCTCCGGCGGTAACAAGGTGCACCTCTACCCAATGGCAGAGCGGTAAGATCCTGTTCGTGACGCCAAGTTGTCGCGGGCGGAGTAGGGGACGCCGCGCTCTCCCACTGCTCGGGTCCGGCTGCCGCTGCGACTGCTGCAGCCTGCTGCTGCTGCTCGGTGGCTCGAGCGATGGGCCGGATTCCGGGGACTCGAGTGGCGCTCCTCGCCCGTGAGTGAAAGGGGATTGGTTTTTGGGATAGTTTATTGTCCGTGACGCCACCCATGGTTGTGGTGATTTGTTGACACCACCGCTGCTCTGTATGGGGATCCCGGGGACTGATGACAGGGAGCAGCAAAGTTGTTGGTTCTCCCCTCCGTGGGTAGGGGGTAGTTGTCCCGGGGCCCAGTGATGAGGTGGGTGATGCAGGGCTTGGTGGGGTGCAGGGACGCGGGGGCAGCGCTGTGCCTTGCGGCACTGTGGTACTCACTCAGCCTGAGACGATGACACAGTTCTCGGTAAAACACACAGCTGGAAAGACGGTTCTCACGGACGGCTGCACTTGCTCTTCCCCAGTAGTTGACGGTGACGGTCCCTTTTCCTGCACCTAAGATGATGATGGTTGCGATGGGTTCCCACCGGTAACCCGCTCCCCGGCTTTGATGTGGGCCGGAGGAGCCCTACTTTGCCCGCAGGCGCTGTCCCTGAGAAACTGGTGCCCTGGCGGTGGCGGTGTCTCTCTCCAACGGTTGGACTGTTGCCTTCAATCGGGACTTGGTTGTTGGGAGACCCAGAGGTCCCCTTCACTAACGGATTTGGCAAATTCACGGCGACTCCTAGCCTTGCCGGGATCCGAAAGGCCCCTGCCAATGGTGCTGACTGCTCTTCGTATACCGCTCCGGTACCGCCGGGCCACCACCCGTCCGCGGTCCTTCCAGCAACCTCCAAGCAGTCTCCCCTGCAGACAGTCACCGCCGTCTGCTGACCTTGCTCTCTCAGTCCAGGGCACACACCCGGACCAACTTCAGGCTTTCTTAACTGTTCCTTTTTCTGTCACTACTCTCACTTAGTCTTCCACTTTAACTCCTTCCTCAAGCTCCTCTACCACTTCCTCCTACTTCACTCCCCTAGCTTGAACTCCTCCTCAGACTCTAGTCTGACTTCAACTGCCTGGTTTTCCCGCCTCCAGGGCTGTGAACTCCTCGGTGGGCGGAGCCAACCGCCTGGCCCACCCCCTGGTGTGGACATCAGCCCCTGGAGGAAGGCAACAAGGATTTTAGGTTAGCCTTGGTGTTCCTAACTGGGGTGTAGGGTGTGGTGGTGTTATGACCTGTGACCCCTGGCTTGCCCAGGGCGTCACACATCAGCAGCAGCAGGCCTGTTAATGCCACTGGGCTGCACAAGTAGGACTTGTAGTACAGGAGCTGGTCTTAACCCTTCTGCGTTACCAACTGTGGTGGCGGCCTGCATCAACGCCCTATCCCTGCCTACCTCTGGCCTAAAGCCGCAATGGGTTCAACACATGGAGGTGTGTTCTTTCGGAGCATAATAGAAGACTGCGCACCTCCTTGTTGGCTCCAGCCCGTTTTATAACCTAAGTCCGCCCCAAACCAGGGTGGACCACAATGCACCTCCTGAAGACAAAAGCAGAGTGACACGTCATGAGTGACATAACTAGCGTCCTATTTGGAACCGCAACTTCAATAATGACCTCATGGCTGCCACGACACAAATACCTCACCAGTCATCGTCTGACCATCAATAATGAGGTGACAAGTCATAGGGGCGGGCCTCTGCAAGCCATTTGGGAGTGGCCTGGCCACATCGTCAGGACACCTGATGCCCTGTGGTCTATATGGGCCCCCCACATCAGGGGCAATGCCAAAGAGTTCACTACCGGACCTAGTCTCTGATGCAGTAAGTGCCTGAGCATGGTCAGTAGCATGAAATACAGTCTCTGAAAAAAGACTATCAGCTTTAGCATGGTGTCTAGGCACAACACAGGACTTAGACCCGGCACGGAGTGCAAGTACCTGTGCAAAGAGGCTTTTGCACTAAGTGTGGGAGCATGCGCTGTATCCCGAAATTAAGACTTAGCCTCAGGAATGGCACAGTCAGGCTGAGCATACTCACTAGGCGAAACACTGTAGTTAGGCTGCGGCTGGGGTAATTCGGCACACGCATGCGCACTAGCTGCCTCTCCACACTTAGACGTGGAGGAGAAATTGCTCTTCGGGTGTGGACTTGGAGATGCTGTCTATGAACAGAAGGAAAAGATAAAGGAAGCCTCACTTTCTATCCCTCCGAATGATCAAATGCAGCAAGGAATTCCCTGAGTTTGCTATAAAATTAGCGTAGCAAAATGTGCATGAGGGTGTCATGCAGGGGTGCTGCAAATAGATTTGCACCAGTGGGACACTAATGGAAGTCCAACAGCCAGTTCTTGTATGCCACTAAATGGCAGCATTTTTTGCTATTATAGCTTATTAAAAACAGAGCAGGAGGGTGACATGCAGAGGTGCTGCACATAGATTTGCACCAGTGGGGCACTAATGGAGTACAACAGCCACTTCTTGTATGCCACTAAGTTTACTCAATTTTTGGTATTATAATGTCTTAGTAACAATGAGTTTGAGTGTGCAATGCAGGCAGACGTGCTGCAAATATCTTTGCACTAGTGGGACAATACAGAAGTCCAACAGCCACTTTTATGATGCCACTAAGTTCACTCAGTGCTTGCTAGTATAATGGCTTAGTAACAATGAGTTTGAGTGTACTCACTAGGCGAAACACTGTAGTTAGGCTGCGGCTGGGGTAATTCGGCACACGCATGCGCACTAGCTGCCTCTCCACACTTAGACGTGGAGGAGAAATTGCTCTTCGGGTGTGGACTTGGAGATGCTGTCTATGAACAGAAGGAAAAGATAAAGGAAGCCTCACTTTCTATCCCTCCGAATGATCAAATGCAGCAAGGAATTCCCTGAGTTTGCTATAAAATTAGCGTAGCAAAATGTGCATGAGGGTGTCATGCAGAGGTGCTGCAAATAGATTTGCACCAGTGGGACACTAATGGAAGTCCAACAGCCAGTTCTTGTATGCCACTAAATGGCAGCATTTTTTGCTATTATAGCTTATTAAAAACAGAGCAGGAGGGTGTCATGCAGAGGTGCTGCACATAGATTTGCACCAGTGGGGCACTAATGGAGTACAACAGCCACTTCTTGTATGCCACTAAGTTTACTCAATTTTTGGTATTATAATGTCTTAGTAACAATGAGTTTGAGTGTGCAATGCAGGCAGACGTGCTGCAAATATCTTTGCACTAGTGTGACAATACAGAAGTCCAACAGCCACTTTTATGATGCCACTAAGTTCACTCAGTGCTTGCTAGTATAATGGCTTAGTAACAATGAGTTTGAGTGTGCAATGCAGGCAGACGTGCTGCAAATATCTTTGCACTAGTGGGACAATACAGAAGTCCAACAGCCACTTTTATGATGCCACTAAGTTCAATCAGTGTTTGTGTGACGCCCTGGGCAAGTCAGGGGTCACAGGTCATAACACCACCACACCCTACACCCCAGTTAGGAACACCAAGGCTAACCTAAAATCCTTGTTGCCTTCCTCCAGGGGGTGATGTCCACACCAGGGGGTGGGCCAGGCGGTTGGCTCTGCCCACCGAGGAGTTCACAGCCCTGGAGGCGGGAAAACCAGGCAGTTCAAGCCAGGGGAGTGAAGTAGAAGGAAGTGAAGTGGTAGAGGAGCTTGAGAGAGGAGTTAAAGTGGAAGACTAAGTGAGAGTAGTGACAGAAAAAGGAACAGTTAAGAAAGCCTGAAGTTGGTCCGGGTGTGTGCCCCGGACTGAGACAGCAAGGTCAGCAGACGGCGGTGACTGTCTGCAGGGGAGACTGCTTGGAGGTTGCTGGAAGGACCGCGGACGGGTGGTGGCCCGGCGGTACCGGAGCGGTATACGAAGAGCAGTCAGCACCATTGGCAGGGGCCTTTCGGATCCCGGCAAGGCTAGGAGTCGCCGTGAATTTGCCAAATCCGTTAGTGAAGGGGACCTCTGGGTCTCCCAACAACCAAGTCCCGATTGAAGGCAACAGTCCAACCGTTGAAGAAAGACACCGCCACCGCCAGGGCACCAGTTTCTCAGGGCCAGCGCCTGCGGCTAAAGTAGGGCTCCTCTGGCCCACATCCAAGCCGGGGAGCAGGTTACCGGTGGGAACCCATCGCAACCATCATCATCTTAGGTGCAGGAAAAGGGACCGTCACCATCAACTACTGGGGAAAAGCAAGTGCAGCCGTCCGTGGGAACCGTCTTTCCAGCCGTGTGTTTTACCGAGAACTGTGTCATCGTCCCAGGCTGAGTGAGTACCACAGTGCCACAAGGCACAGCGCTGCCCCCGCGTCCCTGCACCCCACCAAGCCCTGCATCACCCACCTCATCACTGGGCCCCGGGACAACTACCCCCTACCCACGGAGGGGAGAACCAACAACTTTGCTGCTCCCTGTCATCAGTCCCCGGGATCTCCACACAGAGCAGCGGTGGTGTCAACAAATCACCACAACTGTGGGTGGCGTCACGGACAATAAACTATCCCAAAAAAACAATCCCCTTTCACTCACGGGCGAGGAGCGGCGCTCGAGTCCCCGGGATCCGGCCCATCGCTCGAGCCACCGAGCAGCAGCAGCAGGCCGCAGCAGCCGCAGCGGCAGCCGGACCCGAGCAGTGGGAGAGCGCGGCGTCCCAGCCTCCGCCCGCGACATTTGCTAGTATAATGGCTTAGTAACAATGAGTTTGAGTGTGCAATGCAGGCAGACGTGCTGCAAATATCTTTGCACTAGTGGGACAATACAGAAGTCCAACAGCCACTTTTATGATGCCACTAAGTTCACTCAGTGTTTGCTAGTATAATGTCTTAGTAAGAATGAGTTTGATTGTGCAATGCAGGCAGACGTGCTGCAAATATCTTTGCACTAGTGGGACAATACAGAAGTCCAGCAGCCACTTTTATGATGCCACTAAGCTCACTCAGTGTTTGCTAGTATAATGGCTTAGTAACAATGAGTTTGAGTGTGCAATGCAGGAAGACGTGCTGCACATATCTTTGCACTAGTGGGACAATACAGAAGTCCAACAGCCACTTTTATGATGCCACTAAGTTCACTCAGTGTTTGCTAGTATAATGTCTTAGTAACAATGAGTTTGAGTGTGCAATGCAGGCAGACATGCTGCAAATATCTTTGCACTAGTGGGACAATACAGAAGTCCAACAGCCACTTTTAGGATGCCACTAAGTTTCCTCAGTGTTTGCTAGTATATTGGCTTAGTAACAATGAGTTTGAGTGTGCAATGCAGGCAGACGTGCTGCAAATATCTTTGCACTAGTGGGACAATACAGAAGTCCAACAGCCACTTTTATGATGCCACTAAGTTCACTCAGTGTTTGCTAGTATAATGGCTTAGTAACAATGAGTTTGAGTGTGCAATGCAGGCAGACGTACTGCAAATATCTGTGCACTAGTGGGACAATACAGAAGTCCAACAGCCACGTTTAGGATGCCACTAAGTTCAATCAGTGTTTGTGTGACGCCCTGGGCAAGTCAGGGGTCACAGGTCATAACACCACCACACCCTACACCCCAGTTAGGAACACCAAGGCTAACCTAAAATCCTTGTTGCCTTCCTCCAGGGGGTGATGTCCACACCAGGGGGTGGGCCAGGCGGTTGGCTCCGCCCACCGAGGAGTTCACAGCCCTGGAGGCGGGAAAACCAGGCAGTTCAAGCCAGGGGAGTGAAGTAGAAGGAAGTGAAGTGGTAGAGGAGCTTGAGAGAGGAGTTAAAGTGGAAGACTAAGTGAGAGTAGTGACAGAAAAAGGAACAGTTAAGAAAGCCTGAAGTTGGTCCGGGTGTGTGCCCCGGACTGAGACAGCAAGGTCAGCAGACGGCGGTGACTGTCTGCAGGGGAGACTGCTTGGAGGTTGCTGGAAGGACCGCGGACGGGTGGTGGCCCGGCGGTACCGGAGCGGTATACGAAGAGCAGTCAGCACCATTGGCAGGGGCCTTTCGGATCCCGGCAAGGCTAGGAGTCGCCGTGAATTTGCCAAATCCGTTAGTGAAGGGGACCTCTGGGTCTCCCAACAACCAAGTCCCGATTGAAGGCAACAGTCCAACCGTTGAAGAAAGACACCGCCACCGCCAGGGCACCAGTTTCTCAGGGCCAGCGCCTGCGGCTAAAGTAGGGCTCCTCTGGCCCACATCCAAGCTGGGGAGCAGGTTACCGGTGGGAACCCATCGCAACCATCATCATCTTAGGTGCAGGAAAAGGGACCGTCACCATCAACTACTGGGGAAAAGCAAGTGTAGCCGTCCGTGGGAACCGTCTTTCCAGCCGTGTGTTTTACCGAGAACTGTGTCATCGTCCCAGGCTGAGTGAGTACCACAGTGCCACAAGGCACAGCGCTGCCCCCGCGTCCCTGCACCCCACCAAGCCCTGCATCACCCACCTCATCACTGGGCCCCGGGACAACTACCCCCTACCCACGGAGGGGAGAACCAACAACTTTGCTGCTCCCTGTCATCAGTCCCCGGGATCCCCACACAGAGCAGCGGTGGTGTCAACAAATCACCACAACTGTGGGTGGCGTCACGGACAATAAACTATCCCAAAAAAACAATCCCCTTTCACTCACGGGCGAGGAGCGGCGCTCGAGTCCCCGGGATCCGGCCCATCGCTCGAGCCACCGAGCAGCAGCAGCAGGCCGCAGCAGCCGCAGCGGCAGCCGGACCCGAGCAGTGGGAGAGCGCGGCGTCCCAGCCTCCGCCCGCGACATTTGCTAGTATAATGGCTTAGTAACAATGAGTTTGAGTGTGCAATGCAGGCAGACGTGCTGCAAATATCTTTGCACTAGTGGGACAATACAGAAGTCCAACAGCCACTTTTATGATGCCACTAAGTTCACTCAGTGTTTGCTAGTATAATGTCTTAGTAAGAATGAGTTTGATTGTGCAATGCAGGCAGACGTGCTGCAAATATCTTTGCACTAGTGGGACAATACAGAAGTCCAGCAGCCACTTTTATGATGCCACTAAGCTCACTCAGTGTTTGCTAGTATAATGGCTTAGTAACAATGAGTTTGAGTGTGCAATGCAGGAAGACGTGCTGCACATATCTTTGCACTAGTGGGACAATACAGAAGTCCAACAGCCACTTTTATGATGCCACTAAGTTCACTCAGTGTTTGCTAGTATAATGTCTTAGTAACAATGAGTTTGAGTGTGCAATGCAGGCAGACATGCTGCAAATATCTTTGCACTAGTGGGACAATACAGAAGTCCAACAGCCACTTTTAGGATGCCACTAAGTTTCCTCAGTGTTTGCTAGTATATTGGCTTAGTAACAATGAGTTTGAGTGTGCAATGCAGGCAGACGTGCTGCAAATATCTTTGCACTAGTGGGACAATACAAAAGTCCAACAGCCACTTTTATGATGCCACTAAGTTCACTCAGTGTTTGCTAGTATAATGGCTTAGTAACAATGAGTTTGAGTGTGCAATGCAGGCAGACGTACTGCAAATATCTGTGCACTAGTGGGACAATACAGAAGTCCAACAGCCACGTTTAGGATGCCACTAAGTTCACTCAGTGTTTGCTAGTATAATGGCTTAGTAACAATGAGTTTGAGTGTGCAAAGGGCAGGAGGGTACAGTGGCAGGGTTGTGGGTCTCTGGGTAGAGGAAAGGAAGCCTGCCTTTCTATCCCTCCTAATGGGGAAATGCAGCGAGGAAATCCCTGACCTTAGCTACACAGACGCTGTCATCTTGTGTAGCTGTTAAACTCTGTTTTCACGGACCTGTCACCTATGGCTCTGACCCTGCCGGTATTAGCCCTTAAAATGACTGATAGAAAGTGCTATCCCTATTCTGTACAGCGCTGTGTATAGAGCGTACACAGCAGTATCGGAGATAGGCGCTGCGCCAGCGGTGACTGACACCCAGACGCAGAAGAGATAATGGCGTCCGGATGGGCAGATACTCGTTTTTATAATGCAGGGACATGTGACATGGACATCCTATCACACATGCCGTTGCTCCTCTGGCTAAAAGTACACTTAGCTGTGTGTGTGTCTCGGATTGGCTGACATGCTGGCCCGCCCCACTACACGCGCGTGCTTAGTGAAGGAAGACAAGGAAAAAAAAAAAAATGGCTATCGCCATTATCCATACAGCAGTGATCTGAATGCGCTGTTCCTGTCGCGGGCGGGGAGGAGGGTGTCAGCACACCGCGCTCACCCCTTCTGCTCGGGTCCGGCAGCTGCTCCTGGTGGCTCGAGCTGTGGGCCGGATCCCGGGGTTTCTCGAGCGACACTCCTCGCCCGTGAGTGAAAGGGGGTGTTTGTTGGGTGTGGGGATTGTTATGGTTCGTGACGCCACCCACGGTTGTGGTGATTGCACCACCGCTGCTCAGTGTAGGGGTCCCGGGGATGGTGATGCGGAGCAGCCAGGTGTTGTGTTGCCCCTCCGTGGGTAGGGGTTGGTGATCCCGGGGCCCGGTGATGAGATGTAGAGTGTAGGGCCTGGAGGGCGCAGGGACGCGGGGGCAGCGCTGTGCCTTGCGGCACTATGGTACTCACTCAGCCTGACACACGGACACAGTTTGTACGGTAAACCAACGGCTGGTAGGACGGTCCCACAGACGGCTGCACCTGCACTCCCGGTAGGTGACGGTGATGTCCCTCTTCCTTGCACCTGTGTTGACTGATGGTATCGGTGGATTCCCTCTGGTTACCCGCTCCCCGACTGCAATCTGGGCCGGAGGAGCTCTACACTTTGCCCGCAGGCGCTGGCCCTGAGAAACTGGTGCCGTGGCGGTGGCGGTGTCTCTCCAATACGGGTTGGGCTGTTGCCTTCAATCGGGACTTGGTTGTTGGGGGATCTGCGTCCCCGTCACTGACGGATTTGGCAAATCTGGCGACTCCTAGCCTTGCCGGGGTCTGAGAGGCCCCTGCCCTGGTGCTGACTGTCCTTCGGAACACTGCTCCAGACCACCGGGCACACAGCCAATGGGGTCCTTCCAGGAACTTCCAAACGGTCCCCCTCCAGACAGTCACCGCCGTTGCTGACCTTGCTGTTCTGGCCCTCACAAAGCTGGACCCTTCAGGCTGTCTTTCTCTTCTGTTACTTTACTTGCTTTCCTCCTTTACTACTTTCCTTCCTTCACTTTCACTTAGTTGTTTACTTTCTCACTTAGCTCCTCACTCCTGCTCCTCCCTGAGCTGTCTGCACTCAAGCCCTGCCTGGGCAAATCTGCTGTTACTCCTTCCACTTCCTCCTCCTGGACTCAACTGCCTGGTTTCTTCCTGCCTCCAGAGCTGTGAGCTCCTTGGTGGGCGGAGCCAACCGCCTGGCCCACCCCCTGGTGTGCATCATCAGACTCCTGGAGGAAGGCAACAAGGATTTGTGGTTAGCTGTGATGTGCCTACCTGGAGTGTGGGGTGTGGTGGTGTTGTGACCCGTGTCCCCTGGCTTGCCCAGGGCGACACATTCCCCCTTAGCAAAATGCAGACCGTCCGCGGGCTGCCGTCCTACACCGGTTTTATTTTTCTGTAAAAGGGGTAACAAGGTTAAGAAAACAATACATTTTTAATCAAAACTCTTCCCAAGACGGGAGGCACATTTACTTAAACGTTGCAACGGTGTACGGTCACGGTTTCCGCTCTCTCCCACCCAAGCAACCTGGCCCTGATGCTGCCCCTAAAACCCAGGCAGCACCCCTTGACCCACAGTCCAGCACAAGTCACCCGAGCGGGATCTGTCCTTCCCCTCCAGAGGGTGGCCACCGGTTCCTTTGGTGGCTGGGCCCTGGCCTGCTCTGCTCAGGGCCCTCCCTCCAACCTGCCTCTCCGGAGGCGGCATTGCGGAAACGGTAACGGTACCCAACATATTTACAAGCCACTTAACGTTTGTGGTGC
Organism: Anomaloglossus baeobatrachus; assembly: GCF_048569485.1. Lineage (NCBI taxonomy): Eukaryota > Metazoa > Chordata > Amphibia > Anura > Aromobatidae > Anomaloglossus > Anomaloglossus baeobatrachus. The sequence continues at coordinate 292,273,906 of NC_134358.1, read as the reverse complement.
CCTGCAAGTTCACGGGCTTGTCCATGGATAGTTCCCATGCCAAACAAACTTTAAACGGTCCCCACGGGGACAACGGTGCCGGCTCCTGCCGGTTGCAAATCAACAAACAAATCAGGTGACTTCTTCGGTAATTTCACTTATCATCATTTTTCAAAACTTTCTAAACTTTTTCAAACAAACAGCAACACTCTTTTACATCTGCGGACCCCTTTCACTCATAGAACGGTCTCCCTGTACCTAAGTGGGGGTCTACCTAGGTTGGAATGGGTGGACCTTCGGGGCCCGGTGTCAGTGGTGCTAGACAGTGGGGTAGAGGGAACAATCGGTTCCTCCTCCCTGCTATAGTGTGGAGCAGGCGGAGGTGCAGGGGGGCTGGGTACAGGTTCATCCCTGGGCACTGGCACTGGTTCTGGCTCACGGTTAACCGCTTCCACTACTTCTTCATCCACGGGTTGTGGGAACAGTATCACTGGAAGAATCACCGCGCCGTTCTGTGTAGGCCAGTCTGCTGGGAAGTCACCCATTACAGTGTGGATTACCTCTGCTGCCTTCTCCACTGGTGGAGGAACCGGTACTTCAGCCTCTGCCTTCAGCGCTGGGGGGCATTTCTTTAGATGGTCCCGGGAAACTGTGGCTAGGGTGTCCCCTTGGTCACGGCTGATCTGGTAGGTCTTCCCATCTCCCCATTCTGTGGGTTGTATGACGTAAGGGACTTGCTCCCACTGATCATCCAGCTTGTGGGTTTTTCTCTTCCGCTTCAGCACCACATCTCCTGGCTGGAAAGGACCTGCGGGCGCCTTCTGGTTGAACCGGTGCTCCTGCTGCTCCCGACTTCGACTGAGGTTTTTCTCCACATACTCCTGGATTTGCCGGTACTGTGCCCTCCTCCGACTTTCCCACTCTGCCGTTGAAGGGAGTGCTTCCGGGGCTTCCAACCCCATCTCCAGATCCACCGGCAGGCGGCCAGGCCGAGCCCTCATCAGATACGCTGGGGTGCACTTCGTCGAGCTGGACGGGATATTATTGTACATGTCGACCAAGTCGGGTAGCTTTTCCGGCCACATGTTCCGTTCCTCCAGCGGTAGCGTCTTGAGGAGCCCCAGGACCAAGTGATTCATTTTCTCACACATGCCGTTGGTTTGGGCATGGTACGGAGTGGTCCGGATCTTCTTGCAGCCGTACAACTGGCAGAATTCATGAAACACCTCTGCTTCGAAAGCCGGGGACCACCACCATGAATCTTGAGTAGTGGTCCACCATGGTCAATGCGTAGGTATACCCACTTCGGCTAGGGGTGAGCTTGACATGGTCCAGGGCGACCAGCTCCAGCGGCTGATGGGTAATTATGGGATGTAACGGTGCCCTCTGGCTAGTCTCGTCCTTTCTCCTCAGCGTACAAGGACCGCACTCTCGGCACCAGGCTTCCACCGATTCACGCATCCCACTCCAATAGAACCGCTCCCTCAACAGCATCTCCAGCTTCTTACACCCGAAGTGGCCAGCACCATCATGGTATGCCCGCAGGACAGTAGCGACATCAGCTTGAGGAACGATCAACTGGCATATTTTCTCATGGGTCTTCGGGTTGATCAGCTCACGGTAAAGCCTCCCTTGGTGTAGGTAAAGCCGTTTTCGTTCTTTCCACAAGCGTTGGGCTTCGGCTGGAGCGGCAGGGTCTATTCCCATAGCACCTTGTTCCACCAGAGTCTTGACAAGGCGGACAGCCGGCGCTTGGTCCTGGGCGTTCTGCCACTCTTGACTGGGCCGCGGGTCCAGATCTACCCTCTGCTGGCATACTTGTACCCTCTCAGCAGGCGGCTGGTGAAATGCAGGCAACTCGATCTCCTCGAGGTCGTCATCCTCGCACCCCTCTTCTGACAAATGGGGCATCCGGGAGAGTGCATCAGCATTTATGTTGACACGACCAGCTCGGTACTTTATGGTGAAATCGTAGTTGGCTAGCCGGGCTACCCACCGCTGCTCCAGCGCGCCCAACTTGGCCGTGTTTAGATGGGTCAACGGATTGTTGTCCGTAAATGCGGTGAAGGTTGCTGCCGCCAAGTAGTGGCGGAACCGCTCCGTGATAGCCCATAGCAACGCCAATAGCTCGAGCTTGAAGGAGCTATAATTCTCGGGGTTCCTTTCGGTCGGCCGGAGTTTTCGGCTAGCGTAGGCAATCACCTTCTCCTTTCCATCCTGGACCTGAGATAGGACCGCTCCTAGCCCCACGTTACTGGCGTCCGTGTGGAGAATGAACGGGCGCCCATAGTCAGGGTACGCCAGGACCTCTTCTCCGGTCAAGGCCGCCTTCAACTGGCAAAAGGACTCCTCATGCTTGTCTTCCCACGACAGTGGGGTTCCAATGGGTCTACCACCTTTGGTCTGTCCCACGAGGAGATCCTGCATGGGGGCAGCCATCTTCGTGTACCCCTTTATAAAGCGCCGATAGTACCCCACCAGACCCAGAAACTGCCTTACTTCCCTCACTGTAGTTGGTCTCGGCCAGCTCTGGATGGCAGTAATCTTCTCAGGGTCGGGGGCGACACCATCCGCACTCACCACATGCCCTAGATACTGCACTCTGGGTTTCAGCAGGTGGCATTTTGAGGGCTTCAACTTCATCCCGTACTTGGCAAGGGACGCGAACACCTCGGCCAGGTGCTCCAGATGGGCTTCATACGTCTGGGAATAAACAATCACATCATCCAAATACAGCAGGACGGTCTCGAAGTTTAAATGTCCCAGACAGCACTCCATCAACCGTTGGAAGGTCCCAGGGGCATTGCACAGCCCAAACGGCATGCTATTGAATTCGCAGAGCCCCATCGGGGTGGTGAAGGCAGTCTTCTCCCGGTCCTCTGGGGCCACGGCCACTTGCCAGTATCCACTGGTGAGGTCAAGGGTTGAGAAGTAGTTTGCAGTTCTCAGGGCAGCCAAAGACTCTTCAATACGAGGTAATGGATAGGCATCTTTATGGGTTATCTGGTTGATCTTCCGGTAGTCCACACACATCCGCATGGTACCATCCTTCTTCTTGACCAGTACCAACGGAGCGGCCCAGGGACTACAGCTGTCCCGAATAACCCCTGCCTCCTTCATATTCCTCAACATATCTTTGGCACACTGGTAATGTGCAGGGGGAATAGGTCTATACCTCTCTTTGATAGGGGGATGTTCACCTGTGGGAATGTGGTGTTGGACCCACTTGATCCGCCCAAAGTCTAGGGGGTGCTTACTGAAAACCTGTTCATACTCCTGCACCACCCTGTGTACCCCGGCCCTGTGATGTGTAGGGGTATCATCAGTGCCTACATGTAGCTGTTGGTGCCACTCCTTTGTGTCCCCCTGGGGTGGGGAAGTGCTGGGGGTAGGTGGGAGTGTGGATGGACTGGCTTCATGGATAGTGTGAGGGTCCAGGGTGAGCAGCTTGGCAATGGTGGCATACCGGGGGAGCCTGACTTCTTCCTCCCCACAGTTCAACACTCTCACGGGCACTCTCCCTTTCTTCACATCTACCACCCCTCGGGCGGCCACTACAGTGGGCCAGTGTTCGGAGGGCATGGGCTCCATCATCGCAGGGTAGTCACGCCCCTGAGGCCCTACTGCTGCCCTACACCAGATCATCATCTCACTCCTAGGGTGCACAGTCAATGGAGCAACATCCATCACTCTCACTCCACCAATCTCCCCTCCTGTTGAGCTTACATGCTGGCGGTACATCAGGGCGCGGATCTCACGCTGCACAGCCCTCTGCCGGCTCCCCGCCGCTGTGGCGGCTAGCTGTTGCAATAGGTTCAACCAGCCATGCAGTGTTCCATCACATTGGTTCCCAGCACTATTTTCGGGTTATGATCACTGGGTTCATTCATGATCACAATCATACCCTGGTGTTGCAGTTCAGCTCGCCCCACAGTCATAGCCACTTGTTTATACCCCACCTGGGTCAATGGAAGTCCATTAGCGGCAATCAAATTTATACTATTGTCTGGAGGCGCCAGCTCGTCTGTGGCCCAATACTGCTGATACAACGTGTACGGTATGGTAGTTACCTGTGATCCAGTGTCCAAGAGAGCCATCACGGGTATGCCGTCCACAGCCACGGGGATGATAGGGCGGGCCCCGACATATCGGTCTCGCCAGTCCGGGGGCCACGGTGTTCTACTCCTGAGGATTGGCCCGGGGCCCCAGGGGTTGCTCGTTTAACGGGCACTGTGGGAATAATGGCCCGGCTTACGGCACTTGTAGCAGATTGGAGGTCTGCTCCGCGGGTTGTTAGCGCTTCTCCGCTGCATCCAGGGAACATCTTCAGGACTGTCAGCAAGCTGTATCTGCACTGGAGGCTGAGATCTGGTCAGAGGTTGTAGCGCAGCAAGGATCTTGGCAAGGTCTCCGTCCATGCGACGGACCTGGGCTGCCAGTTCTTCCACTGTGCTGCTCTGGGCTGCAGGCATTAAAGAGGTTGGTTTGGCTGAGGCCGCCACAACAGGAGCTGTCTCGACGGGCCACGGGACGGGTTCCAGAACTTCAGCAGCTGGGGGCTGTAGTGCTTTGATAGCCCGCTCCTTTAACACAGCAAAGTCCACATCAGGGTGTTCCAGGGCCCACAGCCGGAGTTGTTTGTGATCCTCAGGGGACCTCATCCCCTGCGCAAATTGCTCCACTAACATCTTGTTGCTATCCGCCTCATTAATAGAGTTCACCCGCTTCAGCGTGCGGAGGGCGGTCTGCAGACGTAGAGCATAGTCCCGAATGCTATCTCCAGCTCGTTGCCGGCACTGGTAAAACTGCATCCTCAGCTCAGCTTCAGTCCGGGTCTCGAAGGCAGTCTGTAGCTTCTCGAAGATGGTGGCTACAGAGAGCCGGTCCCCCTCGGCCCAGGTCTCCGCTTCCTGCTCCGCCGCACCGGTTAACTGGCCTAGCACTATCGCTGCACGTTGCTTATCAGTCAGGGGGTACAGCTCTAGCAACGGGTTAAGCTTTTTCCGGAAGGCCTGTAGGGCATCCGGTTTCCCGTCATACCGCGGTAGCCAGGCAGCTCCGGGCGCATAGGGCAAGGAAAACGGCATGACCTGAGCAAGCGCGGGGGCCGCGGCACCTCCCGCCGGTACGACCGGGACCTGGGCAGGCCCATTCCCATCCGCGGGTGCCGCTGCGGCTGCGACCACCGCTCTTCCAGCGGCTCCGTCGGGCGCAGACATCTTGTTTCCGTCCCCCTTAGCTCTTTCCGGCCCCTCCTCTCTCGGGGCGGAGTTTTGGCCTTCGCGCTTCTACTGCTCGAGAAGACGCTCGAGCGGGAACTTTTCGCGCCAAAGATGGCGGCTTCTGAAATTTTCCTGCCGGATGCCTCCGGCGGTAACAAGGCGCACCTCTACCTGACAGCAGAGCGGTAGGATCCTGTTCGTGACGCCAAGTTGTCGCGGGCGGGGAGGAGGGTGTCAGCACACCGCGCTCACCCCTTCTGCTCGGGTCTGGCAGCTGCTCCTGGTGGCTCGAGCTGTGGGCCGGATCCCGGGGTTTCTCGAGCGACACTCCTCGCCCGTGAGTGAAAGGGGGTGTTTGTTGGGTGTGGGGATTGTTATGGTTCGTGACGCCACCCACGGTTGTGGTGATTGCACCACCGCTGCTCAGTGTAGGGGCCCCGGGGATGGTGATGCGGAGCAGCCAGGTGTTGTGTTGCCCCTCCGTGGGTAGGGGTTGGTGATCCCGGGGCCCGGTGATGAGATGTAGAGTGTAGGGCCTGGAGGGCGCAGGGACGCGGGGGCAGCGCTGTGCCTTGCGGCACTATGGTACTCACTCAGCCTGACACACGGACACAGTTTGTACGGTAAACCAACGGCTGGTAGGACGGTCCCACAGACGGCTGCACCTGCACTCCCGGTAGGTGACGGTGATGTCCCTCTTCCTTGCACCTGTGTTGACTGATGGTAGCGGTGGATTCCCTCCGGTTACCCGCTCCCCGACTGCAATCTGGGCCGGAGGAGCTCTACACTTTGCCCGCAGGCGCTGGCCCTGAGAAACTGGTGCCGTGGCAGTGGCGGTGTCTCTCCAATACGGGTTGGGCTGTTGCCTTCAATCGGGACTTGGTTGTTGGGGGATCTGCGTCCCCGTCACTGACGGATTTGGCAAATCTGGCGACTCCTAGCCTTGCCGGGGTCCGAGAGGCCCCTGCCCTGGTGCTGACTGTCCTTCGGAACACTGCTCCAGACCACCGGGCACACAGCCAACGGGGTCCTTCCAGGAACTTCCAAACGGTCCCCCTCCAGACAGTCACCGCCGTTGCTGACCTTGCTGTTCTGGCCCTCACAAAGCTGGACCCTTCAGGCTGTCTTTCTCTTCTGTTACTTTACTTGCTTTCCTCCTTTACTACTTTCCTTCCTTCACTTTCACTTAGTTGTTTACTTTCTCACTTAGCTCCTCACTCCTGCTCCTCCCTGAGCTGTCTGTACTCAAGCCCTGCCTGGGCTAATCTGCTGTTACTCCTTCCACTTCCTCCTCCTGGACTCAACTGCCTGGTTTCTTCCTGCCTCCAGAGCTGTGAGCTCCTTGGTGGGCGGAGCCAACCGCCTGGCCCACCCCCTGGTGTGCATCATCAGACTCCTGGAGGAAGGCAACAAGGATTTGTGGTTAGCTGTGATGTGCCTACCTGGAGTGTGGGGTGTGGTGGTGTTGTGACCCGTGTCCCCTGGCTTGCCCAGGGCGACACATTCCCGCACACTATACACTGAAATTTCATAATAGTGTGAGTCACAGAGTGACTTACACTATTACAGCGGAAAGCCAGCTAGTAATTAGCTGGTCTTTTTGCTGCTAGAACCGTTCTCGAACGTATCTAGAACTATCGAGCTTTAGCAAAAAGCTCGAGTTCTAGTTCGATCTAGAACAGCCCCCAAAATCACTCGAGCCGTGAACTGGAGAACCTCGAACCGCGAACCGCGCTCAACTCTAAGTAAGGAGCACACACGCCTGAGATGACTCTACTATCTCCCAGGAGCCGTCTGCTACTTATGTGCCACCCCCGTGCCAGCAGCCGGCGCTGCTCGGGTCCGAACCTTCAGGGGAGGTGGCTCAAGGGTCCCTGGACCCAGGGGTCTCGCGGACATGCCGAATAAAGGGGGGGACATATATGTACGGGCTGGGTCGTGTTAAGTTCATGACGCCACCCACGGTGTGTGGTGAGGTGGGACACCACCGCTGCTGTTACGGGGCACCCGGGGGAGATGTTGTGCAGCAAGTTGTTAACCCCTCCGTGGGCAGGGATGGTGGCACCGAGACCCGGTTGGTGCGTGCAGGGGATAGCAACCGCAGGGGGTGCTGGTGTACTCACAGTTTGTAAAACACACAAGTCTCTGATAAACCAAGGTGATGGTGGCCGGTGCCGCAGCCGGTTGCATTCTGGTCACCCACCCGGCTGGTGGTCTCTATCCTTTTCCTGCACTGCTTTTAAGTAGAAATGACTTCCCAGTTTAAACCGTAGGAGTCCACTCCCGGCTGGATGTGGCCTAAGGAGCCATGCCCACAGACGCTGGCCTGTGGGATCTATGGGCCCTGGCGGTGACCTCTTATTCCTAATCGGTGGACTGTTGTCTTCTATGAGGGACTTTGGGTGGGACAGAACCTCTAGTCCTGGCCTCAATTGGTTAATTAACCAGTCCGCTTGTTTCTGGTTTCTGGCTTCAGGGTCCGAGTACCCCCCTTTGTGCTACGGTTTCCGGGTCGGTTCTCCGTGTCGATACCGGCAGGCTACAACCCCGTCCCGGTCCACTTCGGTTCTGCCGAGCCGTCTTCCTGTCTCCTGCTGATGGAGACCACCGTCTGCCTCCTAGCCAGTGGCAACAGGGCTCCTACCCTGGTACCGTTCAACTTGGACTTCACTGCTGGAGCTACCCCTAGCTCCACCCCACACTCCTCTCCAAACTGAACTTCAGACTTAACTGACTTGTTTTCCCGCCCTGGGCTGTCTAGACCCCTGGGTGGGCAATTGTTCCAACCACCTGGTCATGCCCACTGGTGTGTCTATCTTTCCCTAAGGGGGGGCAACTAGGGTTTTCTGGTTGGCTGTGTATTTCCTAATGAGGGAACGGTGTTGTGCAGGGGCCTAACTATGACTACCTGGTATTGCCAGGGCATCACACTTACAGGGGGTGCAAGTGTGAGGGTGGGGAGCTCTGGTTTCACTGACTTCACTAATGGAGGGAAGATGGTGCTATTCGTGCCACGCTCTCAGTAGAAGAGTTGTCCCACCTCCAGATGCTAACATGAACGGCTCTGGCTTCACTGTCTTCACTAACGGAGGTAAGATGGCACTATTCGTGCCATACTATCAGTAGGAGATTTGTCCCGCCTTCAGATGCTGACACTGTCTGCTTCCTGCTGTGGCTTCACTACATGACAGCACCAGCATCCAGAGGTGGAGCAACTCTCGTACTGAGAGCTTGACAGAAACTGTGCCATCTTACCGCTGCTGGTGAAGGCAGTGAAGCCAGAGCCATGCGTGTCAGCAAAAACGTCTCAGCGTGTCACCTCTGACACACATCATAGGTTAGCCATCACTGCAAAATAGAGTCTGGCTCACTCAGATATAGTTGGTGCCTCCGAGAAAAAATCACTATAATCAAAAATTAGCTCGGGCACACAGTAAAAGTAAGAGTCTGAAAACAATGCTTTTTTGAATCTCAGTAGGCTTGTTTTATTGATGCAAAGGACCAAACAAATCTGACGTTTCGGCCTTCACATATAGGCCTTCCTCAGAGATGGTCTGTGATACAATTTTACAGAAAAAAAAGCAAAATTAATACATGTACAAATATCCATACATTTTACAAGTACTACGGTATGAAATAATAATGTTGGCATCAATAAGCATATATACACTGATAATGGAAAAAAAACAGGTACATTTGAAAAAAACAAAATATCACAAGAAATACATTGGGTACAAAGATACACATTCTATAGAGAAGGTTCACACTACTCAAAACGAAGACCATCCTAACCTGAGGCAATATAGAAAAATTAGGGCATACCTATGTGATAATGGAAGAGATATGTATTCGAGTTACTACTCAAAGCGATACCGTCATGATGTACACGAATGCCTAAAAATAGACACATGTAAGTATACTAGAACCGGCCATAGGTGAAGAATTTAGGTGAAGATAGAAGATGTGAGTGAAATCACAATTATGACAAGGAGAAGAGGTAGAAAATCGAAGAAGGAATATATAGAAGAATAAGACACAATATATTGAACCAAGAGAGAGGGAAACAGAGAAAAGGGGGAGGCATGTAGCAGAACAGAAGAGAGGACAGAAGGGAAGGGGAAGCAGGTCCAGAGAAAAGAAAAAAAGTGACAAAGAGAAAGAAGTCAAAAATGAAAAAATGAAAAAAGGAGGAAAAAGAATGGGTACTGTATTCCACAAATGAAAGTCAATGCTCAAGATACCTTTGTAAACATCAAAAGCTGCAGTAGGTTACATACCGGTAGTATATAGCTACTAGCGGGGGTCAGTTTTTTTGGTACTATAAAAAAGATGTATAAGTTATACACAGTGTTGGATTTCCACCATACTGATATAAGATGTGACTATTGTGAAATATGTACATACCTAATAGAGGAGTATGAGGTAGCAGGACTGCCAGTCTAGCACGTGCTAGTGCCCTTGTATGTGGTCTAAATATGTGAAAGTAGATAGAATCCACTAATAATAACCTCATACGATAGGGAAATCATATAGCAAAAAAGGTTACACATACCGCTCAATGAGACTACTATGCAAAAAGATTTTCTCTGACTCTCACTAGAGATCGGGCCAATGCCCAAAGGTGCACAACGCTTAATGTTTATAATCTGTGAATATACAAAAAGATATATGAAAATATGTCTATGACACCCGGACTATTATCATATAGAAAAAAGTCTAATAGTAAACGACAAACCTTAATCCTATTATGCAATGTAAGCAGTCAATCCTGGAGCAGGAAATGAGATTAAAGGAACGAGATAAGTTCCTGTGAGGATAAAGCAAAGGGCAAGTTGAGAATACAGATAGTAGCCAGTGTGACAGGAGAAGAGCAATCTGTACCTGGTGGTGGAGAAACTCCTGTGTGAATGCCGGTATGAATCCTGCGGTGCACATGGTGGCAGGAAACGGGGCCTATTTAAGAGGTGCATGATTGCTAAAGGGGATCACCTGTCGGTGAAAGCCAGGACCGGACCGTGGCACGCTAGTGGCCCGAGCGCAGAGAGACCACAAGGATCACTCAGCGCAAGCGCAGACAACGGCCACAGCCGGTCTGTGCACGTGACCGCTGACAGACAGTAAATACAGGAAGTAGCGTGAACCGCAAACGTGGAACGCATCAGTCGCGCATGCGCAGAAGGGTCAAGAGACCGATCGGCGCATGCGTAAGTGGCGGCCACGGTGTGCAAGTGATGAATGGAAGGAGTGGGCCAAGCACAGGCGCAGACCGGCCGGTGAACCGGCCGAGACCGCGCACGCGCAGGCACACTGACGTCCAGAGAATGGTGGATGTTGCTGACAGGGATACAGTGCCGTGACGGGTTCGTGGATGAAATATTTACAGCGCCTGAAAGATAAAAGAGACATATGATAAGTAAGAACCTATGCATGAATACAGGGAAGCACTATCTAGGAAGAAAAAAGACAAAAATGGTTTAGATTGGGGAATGAAAAGAAAAAGGAAAATGAAAAAGGTCAAATGGAGAAAGAATTTATGAGAATTACAGAAGACAGAAAATTACATACAGTATGGAAGTTGGAAAAATTATTTTTTATTTTTTAATAAAAAACCTCATATTCACGATTCAAACCTAATGGCTCTAATGTCTGTAACGTATATATCCAATAAGCTTCGCGCTCCTTCAACCTCTGTACTCTGTTCCCCCCCCTCCTGGGTGCTAAAACTTGTTCCAAGACCTGGTAGCGTAATTGTGCTACAGTGTGACCAGCTTGTACAAAATGAGCAGGAATGGGTAAGAGTGTCTGTTTACACCTAATTGTTGATTTATGCTTACTTATTCGGTCTCGGATATGTTGGGTGGTCTCCCCAACATATCCGAGACCGCAGGGACATTTGATCATATAGACCACAAACGATGAATCACACGTAAAGAAGTCCTTAATGTGAAAGATCCGCCCTGTCCGGGGATGGGTAAAAGTACTGCCTTTTGTAATGTTGGAACACTGTATGCAGTGTAAACACGGGAAATTCCCAGTACGAGCTGTCTGTAGTGTCATCTGTCGTTTTTCTTTCTTTTGTGAACCAATGTCCGCCCGTACTAACGTATCCCTCAAGTTTTTGGGGCGCTTGTTGCAAAAAAGGGGTCTATTGATAAATTCTGGAATATTAGGATATGCTTTGCCTAAAAGTGACCAGTGTTTCAGTATGGAACCCCTCACTTGTGCCTGAAAGGGATGATAAGTAGCTATAAAAGGTACTCTAGGGCCTGATTGTGGACTAGACGATCTAGTGGTAGGTTGTGGTGTGGCAATTCGCTGGGGGTAACCCCTAGCAATGAATTTATTGCTCATTTCAGCCATGCGTCTTCCTCTTAGAAGGGGATCAGACACTATACGTTCAACTCGTTTGATCTGAGATGTTGGAAGGGCCCGCTTGATGTGACTGGGATGGGAACTGGTGAAATGCAGCAAACTGTTCCTGTCCGTGGGCTTAGTATATAAATCAGTAGAAATAACTCCACTAGGGGACTTCAAAATGAGTACGTCAAGAAAATTGATTTCATGTAGGTCTGAGTGTAAGGTGAAACTCAAATTGGGCAAACAACTATTAAGATCCGAATAGAATGTATTCAAACTAGAGGAATCACCACGCCATATCATAAAAATATCATCTATGTATCTCCGCCATGCGATGACATGTGACGAGAACATAGGATGAGGGTAAACAAAGGTGTCCTCAAAATGCGCCATAAAAATGTTGGCATATGGGGGCGCTACATTCGATCCCATCGCAGTCCCTTGTACTTGCATGTAATACTGATCTTGAAACAGGAAAAAATTATTGTGTAGTACTATTGTTAGAAGATCAATAACCAACTTTCTTTGATGGGTAGATAGTGTGTCTTGTTGTTCCAGGAAAGAATCGACTGCCTCAATGCCTTGTGCATGGTTTATACTTGTGTACAGACTTGTCACATCAAGAGTAACCAAAATATCATCGCCAGAGATGTAGTTAGTTGTCCTAAGAAAATGTAGGAAATCATTGGTATCCTTGATATATGATCTTATAAATGGTACGAAGGGATTCAAAATTCTTTCAAGTGTGATGGCCAAGGGTGATAAAATGGAATCTGTGGAGGCCACAATGGGCCGTCCAGGTGGTCTATTCAGATTCTTATGAATTTTGGGTAAAGTATAGAAAACTGGTGTTATGGGGGATTCTTTAACCAAAAATTCGGACAACTTTTTATCCAAGGTACCAAGACGTACATGTTCCATGATCATATTACCAATGAGTTCCCTGATCCTGGGTGTAGGATCCCGCGGGATGGGCTGGTATGTGGTGTGGTCATCAAGCTGGCCCTGTATCTCGGATATATAGTAACTTTTATCCATCACCACTATAGCACCGCCTTTATCCGCTGGTTTGATGATTAATTTATGGTTACTCCTGAGGCCTTCAATGGCTTGAGACTCCGTAGGTGTGAGATTATGACAAACTCGTAAGTGACCATTCCTTATATCATGTATAACCTCCTTTATATCAGAGCTAACAAGGCCAATGAAGGTTTCGACCGGATGGTAAGTTTTAGGTGGTTGAAATGAACTTCGTATCATTAAATTAAGATCCTTGAGGCGGAACATTCCTGGGGTAGCTGTATGTACCACCTGATCACTGGTGTCTAGGGACTGAAAATGTGTCTTGAGTCTAAGGGACCGGAAGAACCTCCTGAGTTCCTGGTCAAGGGTAAATTCGTTGAATGTAGGGGTGGGGCAAAAGGAAAGACCCTTCTGCAATACCTGGGACTCTGTCGGGGACAAATGATAGGAGGAGATATTGTAGAGGATGTTGGTCCTACCTGAGAACGAGTCGTGACCTTGTATGGGGCACCTTGGTTTCCTTTTCCCACGCCTCGTCTTTCCCTTTGAGGGCGTCTTGGTCCTAAAAAAGAAGAAGAGGAAGACCCACGGGACTGGCTATGATCACTGTCGGAGCTGGTGGAGCCCTGATATGAAGCATGGTATGGTTGTCGACGGTCATGAGGTTCCATGAAACGCCACTTATAAACGCGATTTCTGGAGTAGTCATCCTGATCCCTAATATATTTGGATCTTTTTCTATCCTGTAATGTTTTCTTAAAGTCCATCATGGAGTCCTGAGTCCGTGTTTTCATCGTGTTCCATTCAGCCGTTGGAAGAGTATTGGATAGTTGTTCTTCAATACTTCGGATACTCTCACTAACATCCCGGAGTTCCTGTTGTAAGAAATCGATGGTAAGAATAATAATATCCATGGAGCACTTATTTAATATGCTCTCAAACTTGTCACAATAGGTGGTGTTGTCTGCAAACAGAGTAGGACGTAGAGGGACTCGTAGACCACGGGGTATTCTTTTAGCTTTATGGTACTCCGCCAGGGTTATGGAGTGTAGATCAAAGGCAATTTGTTTACGAAGAATTTTCTCATAATCCCTTGATCTTGATTCTTCAGCCGGAATTGTCAAAAAAGTGTTAGGAGTGGTAACTTTAGCCAAAATGGAAGAGGTTTCCTCCTCATTGTATGAGAGGGTGGAAAAAGACATCTTGAATAGAAGAAATTGATATCAGAGAGGAGCCCAGACTGAAAAAAGTTAAGTCAATGCAAAATAGAGTCTGGCTCACTCAGATATAGTTGGTGCCTCCGAGAAAAAATCACTATAATTAAAAATTAGCTCGGGCACACAGTAAAAGTAAGAGTCTGAAAACAATGCTTTTTTTGAATCTCAGTAGGCTTGTTTTATTGATGCAAAGGACCAAACAAATCTGACGTTTCGGCCTTCACATATAGGCCTTCCTCAAAGATGGTCTGTGATACAATTTTACAGAAAAAAAAGCAAAATTAATACATGTACAAATATCCATACATTTTACAAGTACTACGGTATGAAATAATAATGTTGGCATCAATAAGCATATATACACTGATAATGGAAAAAAAACAGGTACATTTGAAAAAAACAAAATATCACAAGAAATACATTGGGTACAAAGATACACATTCTATAGAGAAGGTTCACACTACTCAAAACGAAGACCATCCTAACCTGAGGCAATATAGAAAAATTAGGGCATACCTATGTGATAATGGAAGAGATATGTATTTGAGTTACTACTCAAAGCGATACCGTCATGATGTACACGAATGCCTAAAAATAGACACATGTAAGTATACTAGAACCGGCCATAGGTGAAGAATTTAGGTGAAGATAGAAGATGTGAGTGAAATCACAATTATGACAAGGAGAAGAGGTAAAAAATCGAAGAAGGAATATATAGAAGAATAAGACACAATATATTGAACCAAGAGAGAGGGAAACAGAGAAAAGGGGGAGGCATGTAGCAGAACAGAAGAGAGGACAGAAGGGAAGGGGAAGCAGGTCCAGAGAAAAGAAAAAAAGTGACAAAGAGAAAGAAGTCAAAAATGAAAAAATGAAAAAAGGAGGAAAAAGAATGGGTACTGTATTCCACAAATGAAAGTCAATGCTCAAGATACCTTTGTAAACATCAAAAGCTGCAGTAGGTTACACACCGGTAGTATATAGCTACTAGCGGGGGTCAGTTTTTTTGGTACTATAAAAAAGATGTATAAGTTATACACAGTGTTGGATTTCCACCATACTGATATAAGATGTGACTATTGTGAAATATGTACATACCTAATAGAGGAGTATGAGGTAGCAGGACTGCCAGTCTAGCACGTGCTAGTGCCCTTGTATGTGGTCTAAATATGTGAAAGTAGATAGAATCCACTAATAATAACCTCATACGATAGCGAAATCATATAGCAAAAAAGGTTACACATACCGCTCAATGAGACTACTATGCAAAAAGATTTTCTCTGACTCTCACTAGAGATCGGGCCAATGCCCAAAGGTGCACAACGCTTAATGTTTATAATCTGTGAATATACAAAAAGATATATGAAAATAAGTCTATGACACCCGGACTATTATCATATAGAAAAAAGTCTAATAGTAAACGACAAACCTTAATCCTATTATGCAATGTAAGCAGTCAATCCTGGAGCAGGAAATGAGATTAAAGGAACGAGATAAGTTCCTGTGAGGATAAAGCAAAGGGCAAGTTGAGAATACAGATAGTAGCCAGTGTGACAGGAGAAGAGCGATCTGTACATGGTGGTGGAGAAACTCCTGTGTGAATGCCGGTATGAATCCTGCGGTGCACATGGTGGCAGGAAACGGGGCCTATTTAAGAGGTGCATGATTGCTAAAGGGGATCACCTGTCGGTGAAAGCCAGGACCGGACCGTGGCACGCTAGTGGCCCGAGCGCAGAGAGACCACAAGGATCACTCAGCGCAAGCGCAGACAACGGCCACAGCCGGTCTGTGCACGTGACCGCTGACAGACAGTAAATACAGGAAGTAGCGTGAACCGCAAACGTGGAACGCATCAGTCGCGCATGCGCAGAAGGGTCAAGAGACCGATCGGCGCATGCGTAAGTGGCGGTCACGGTGTGCAAGTGATGAATGGAAGGAGTGGGCCAAGCGCAGGCGCAGACCGGCCGGTGAACCGGCCGAGACCGCGCACGCGCAGGCACACTGACGTCCAGAGAATGGTGGATGTTGCTGACAGGGATACAGTGCCGTGACGGGTTCGTGGATGAAATATTTACAGCGCCTGAAAGATAAAAGAGACATATGATAAGTAAGAACCTATGCATGAATACAGGGAAGCACTATCTAGGAAGAAAAAAGACAAAAATGGTTTAGATTGGGGAATGAAAAGAAAAAGGAAAATGAAAAAGGTCAAATGGAGAAAGAATTTATGAGAATTACAGAAGACAGAAAATTACATACAGTATGGAAGTGGGAAAAATTATTTTTTAATAAAAAACCTCATATTCACGATTCAAACCTAATGGCTCTAATGTCTGTAACGTATATATCCAATAAGCTTCGCGCTCCTTCAACCTCTGTACTCTGTTCCCCCCCTCCTGGGTGCTAAAACTTGTTCCAAGACCTGGTAGCGTAATTGTGCTACAGTGTGACCAGCTTGTACAAAATGAGCAGGAATGGGTAAGAGTGTCTGTTTACACCTAATTGTTGATTTATGCTTACTTATTCGGTCTCGGATATGTTGGGTGGTCTCCCCAACATATCCGAGACCGCAGGGACATTTGATCATATAGACCACAAACGATGAATCACACGTAAAGAAGTCCTTAATGTGAAAGATCCGCCCTGTCCGGGGATGGGTAAAAGTACTGCCTTTTGTAATGTTGGAACACTGTATGCAGTGTAAACACGGGAAATTCCCAGTACGAGCTGTCTGTAGTGTCATCTGTCGTTTTTCTTTCTTTTGTGAACCAATGTCCGCCCGTACTAACGTATCCCTCAAGTTTTTGGGGCGCTTGTTGCAAAAAAGGGGTCTATTGATAAATTCTGGAATATTAGGATATGCTTTGCCTAAAAGTGACCAGTGTTTCAGTATGGAACCCCTCACTTGTGCCTGAAAGGGATGATAAGTAGCTATAAAAGGTACTCTAGGGCCTGATTGTGGACTAGACGATCTAGTGGTAGGTTGTGGTGCGGCAATTCGCTGGGGGTAACCCCTAGCAATGAATTTATTGCTCATTTCAGCCATGCGTCTTCCTCTTAGAAGGGGATCAGACACTATACGTTCAACTCGTTTGATCTGAGATGTTGGAAGGGCCCGCTTGATGTGACTGGGATGGGAACTGGTGAAATGCAGCAAACTGTTCCTGTCCGTGGGCTTAGTATATAAATCAGTAGAAATAACTCCACTAGGGGACTTCAAAATGAGTACGTCAAGAAAATTGATTTCATGTAGGTCTGAGTGTAAGGTGAAACTCAAATGGGCAAACAACTATTAAGATCCGAATAGAATGTATTCAAACTAGAGGAATCACCACGCCATATCATAAAAATATCATCTATGTATCTCCGCCATGCGATGACATGTGACGAGAACATAGGATGAGGGTAAACAAAGGTGTCCTCAAAATGCGCCATAAAAATGTTGGCATATGGGGGTGCTACATTCGATCCCATCGCAGTCCCTTGTACTTGCATGTAATACTGATCTTGAAACAGGAAAAAATTATTGTGTAGTACTATTGTTAGAAGATCAATAACCAACTTTCTTTGATGGGTAGATAGTGTGTCTTGTTGTTCCAGGAAAGAATCGACTGCCTCAATGCCTTGTGCATGGTTTATACTTGTGTACAGACTTGTCACATCAAGAGTAACCAAAATATCATCGCCAGAGATGTAGTTAGTTGTCCTAAGAAAATGTAGGAAATCATTGGTATCCTTGATATATGATCTTATAAATGGTACGAAGGGATTCAAAATTCTTTCAAGTGTGATGGCCAAGGGTGATAAAATGGAATCTGTGGAGGCCACAATGGGCCGTCCAGGTGGTCTATTCAGATTCTTATGAATTTTGGGTAAAGTATAGAAAACTGGTGTTATGGGGGATTCTTTAACCAAAAATTCGGACAACTTTTTATCCAAGGTACCAAGACGTACATGTTCCATGATCATATTACCAATGAGTTCCCTGATCCTGGGTGTAGGATCCCGCGGGATGGGCTGGTATGTGGTGTGGTCATCAAGCTGGCCCTGTATCTCGGATATATAGTAACTTTTATCCATCACCACTATAGCACCGCCTTTATCCGCTGGTTTGATGATTAATTTATGGTTACTCCTGAGGCCTTCAATGGCTTGAGACTCCGTAGGTGTGAGATTATGACAAACTCGTAAGTGACCATTACTTATATCATGTATAACCTCCTTTATATCGGAGCTAACAAGGCCAATGAAGGTTTCGACCGGATGGTAAGTTTTAGGTGGTTGAAATGAACTTCGTATCATTAAATTAAGATCCTTGAGGCGGAACATTCCTGGGGTAGCTGTATGTACCACCTGATCACTGGTGTCTAGGGACTGAAAATGTGTCTTGAGTCTAAGGGACCGGAAGAACCTCCTGAGTTCCTGGTCAAGGGTAAATTCGTTGAATGTAGGGGTGGGGCAAAAGGAAAGACCCTTCTGCAATACCTGGGACTCTGTCGGGGACAAATGATAGGAGGAGATATTGTAGAGGATGTTGGTCCTACCTGAGAACGAGTCGTGACCTTGTATGGGGCACCTTGGTTTCCTTTTCCCACGCCTCGTCTTTCCCTTTGAGGGCGTCTTGGTCCTAAAAAGAAGAAGAGGAAGACCCACGGGACTGGCTATGATCACTGTCGGAGCTGGTGGAGCCCTGATATGAAGCATGGTATGGTTGTCGACGGTCATGAGGTTCCATGAAACGCCACTTATAAACGCGATTTCTGGAGTAGTCATCCTGATCCCTAATATATTTGGATCTTTTTCTATCCTGTAATGTTTTCTTAAAGTCCATCATGGAGTCCTGAGTCCGTGTTTTCATCGTGTTCCATTCAGCCGTTGGAAGAGTATTGGATAGTTGTTCTTCAATACTTCGGATACTCTCACTAACATCCCGGAGTTCCTGTTGTAAGAAATCGATGGTAAGAATAATAATATCCATGGAGCACTTATTTAATATGCTCTCAAACTTGTCACAATAGGTGGTGTTGTCTGCAAACAGAGTAGGACGTAGAGGGACTCGTAGACCACGGGGTATTCTTTTAGCTTTATGGTACTCCGCCAGGGTTATGGAGTGTAGATCAAAGGCAATTTGTTTACGAAGAATTTTCTCATAATCCCTTGATCTTGATTCTTCAGCCGGAATTGTCAAAAAAGTGTTAGGAGTGGTAACTTTAGCCAAAATGGAAGAGGTTTCCTCCTCATTGTATGAGAGGGTGGAAAAAGACATCTTGAATAGAAGAAATTGATATCAGAGAGGAGCCCAGACTGTAAAAAGTTTTTATTAAAAAATAATTTTTCCAACTTCCATACTGTATGTAATTTTCTGTCTTCTGTAATTCTCATAAATTCTTTCTCCATTTGACCTTTTTCATTTTCCTTTTTCTTTTCATTCCCCAATCTAAACCATTTTTGTCTTTTTTCTTCCTAGATAGTGCTTCCCTGTATTTATGCATAGGTTCTTACTTATCATATGTCTCTTTTATCTTTCAGGCGCTGTAAATATTTCATCCACGAACCCGTCACGGCACTGTATCCCTGTCAGCAACATCCACCATTCTCTGGACGTCAGTGTGCCTGCGCGTGCGCGGTCTCGGCCGGTTCACCGGCTGGTCTGCGCCTGCGCTTGGCCCACTCCTTCCATTCATCACTTGCACACCGTGGCCGCCACTTACGCATGCGCCGATCGGTCTCTTGACCCTTCTGCGCATGCGCGACTGATGCGTTCCACGTTTGCGGTTCACGCTACTTCCTGTATTTACTGTCTGTCAGCGGTCACGTGCACAGACCGGCTGTGGCCGTTGTCTGCGCTTGCGCTGAGTGATCCTTGTGGTCTCTCTGCGCTCGGGCCACTAGCGTGCCACGGTCCGGTCCTGGCTTTCACCGACAGGTGATCCCCTTTAGCAATCATGCACCTCTTAAATAGGCCCCGTTTCCTGCCACCATGTGCACCGCAGGATTCATACCGGCATTCACACAGGAGTTTCTCCACCACCAGGTACAGATCGCTCTTCTCCTGTCACACTGGCTACTATCTGTATTCTCAACTTGCCCTTTGCTTTATCCTCACAGGAACTTATCTCGTTCCTTTAATCTCATTTCCTGCTCCAGGATTGACTGCTTACATTGCATAATAGGATTAAGGTTTGTCGTTTACTATTAGACTTTTTTCTATATGATAATAGTCCGGGTGTCATAGACTTATTTTCATATATCTTTTTGTATATTCACAGATTATAAACATTAAGCGTTGTGCACCTTTGGGCATTGGCCCGATCTCTAGTGAGAGTCAGAGAAAATCTTTTTGCATAGTAGTCTCATTGAGCGGTATGTGTAACCTTTTTTGCTATATGATTTCCCTATCGTATGAGGTTATTATTAGTGGATTCTATCTACTTTCACATATTTAGACCACATACAAGGGCACTAGCACGTGCTAGACTGGCAGTCCTGCTACCTCATACTCCTCTATTAGGTATGTACATATTTCACAATAGTCACATCTTATATCAGTATGGTGGAAATCCAACACTGTGTATAACTTATACATCTTTTTTATAGTACCAAAAAAACTGACCCCCGCTAGTAGCTATATACTACCGGTGTGTAACCTACTGCAGCTTTTGATGTTTACAAAGGTATCTTGAGCATTGACTTTCATTTGTGGAATATAGTACCCATTCTTTTTCCTCCTTTTTTCATTTTTGACTTCTTTCTCTTTGTCACTTTTTTTCTTTTCTCTGGACCTGCTTCCCCTTCCCTTCTGTCCTCTCTTCTGTTCTGCTACATGCCTCCCCCTTTTCTCTGTTTCCCTCTCTCTTGGTTCAATATATTGTGTCTTATTCTTCTATATATTCCTTCTTCGATTTTCTACCTCTTCTCCTTGTCATAATTGTGATTTCACTCACATCTTCTATCTTCACCTAAATTCTTCACCTATGGCCGGTTCTAGTATACTTACATGTGTCTATTTTTAGGCATTCGTGTACATCATGACGGTATCGCTTTGAGTAGTAACTCGAATACATATCTCTTCCATTATCACATAGGTATGCCCTAATTTTTCTATATTGCCTCAGGTTAGGATGGTCTTCGTTTTGAGTAGTGTGAACCTTCTCTATAGAATGTGTATCTTTGTACCCAATGTATTTCTTGTGATATTTTGTTTTTTTCAAATGTACCTGTTTTTTTTCCATTATCAGTGTATATATGCTTATTGATGCCAACATTATTATTTCATACCGTAGTACTTGTAAAATGTATGGATATTTGTACATGTATTAATTTTGCTTTTTTTTCTGTAAAATTGTATCACAGACCATCTCTGAGGAAGGCCTATATGTGAAGGCCGAAACGTCAGATTTGTTTGGTCCTTTGCATCAATAAAACAAGCCTACTGAGATTCAAAAAAAGCATTGTTTTCAGACTCTTACTTTTACTGTGTGCCCGAGCTAATTTTTGATTATAGGTTAGCCATCACTGTCCTATAAAGACCGGCTAAATGAACTAGGAATGTTTATTTTGCAAACTGGAAGGCTTAGAGGAGACTTAATAGTGGTCTACAAATATCTGAAAGGTAGACAGAATGCAGAGGGAAATGGGATCAAACTAAAAGGAAAGAGATTCTCACATGGTGTTTTGCTCTTAACTCGCCGAATGTCATGGTGGCATCAGACACTGTTCAGACCATGGACTCCGACACTCCTCACTATACTTTTTCTAGTGTTTTTGAGTTGGAGTTGCACAGGCAGGCTTGGGCATCGACCAGCTGTGTGCTCATTAGTAATCGGACTAGCAGGAGCTAATTTCTGACAGCCTGCTGGTTACCTTTTGGATCCCATGTTGCTGGACGCCTATCACAGTTACTCCCCACTTTTTTTAAGATGAAGCAATTTGTCTTCCTTTGCTATCTATAGATTTTTGTTAAACCGATCCATGTGCTGTTGGTTTCCAGTCTGGTGATTTACTGCGTGTTGCTTGGTAAACTCACTATTTTCTACTCTTTTTTCATTCTCATCTGTACTATGAGTGTATTGTGTTTACTCCCTGCTTGTTCTAATGCAGGGTTCCCCAACTCCAGTCCTCGAGGGCCGCCAACAGTGCATGTTTTCATGATTTCCTTAGTATTACATGGGTGTTGGAATCATCAACTGTGCAGGTGATTAAATCACATGTGCAATACTAAGGAAATCCTGAAAACTTGCACTGTTGGCGGCCCTTGAGGACTGGAATTGGGGACCCATGTTTTAATGGGTTATTATTTGTGACCAACAATATTGTCATTTTCCAACTCAATGGGCTGCTTCTTTTACCCTTTCCCGATCTACAATATGCTCATCTTGTTGGGAATTGTATCCTATTCTTACCAACAACTCATTAGCATGGAGTACTGAGCTTTCAACTTATTCAGATGGTGTCAGGCACCTATATAATGTAGGCATCATCTTGCATGTTTTTAAGTGTTTTTATTATGTGTCTTCTGCATCAATAAAATTATTCTTTATTATACTTAGAGATGTGCTCATGCTTATGCTGGCTCGGTTCTTTTTTCCTTTGTTCCATTAGGAACAGCTTTCTGACAGTGAGGGTAGTCAGAGAGTGAAATAAGCTGCCATTTGAGGTAGTGAGCTCTCCACTCCATCAAAGGAAATCTTTAAGTGGAAGCTGGATAAACACATAGCTGGAATGATTTAGGAAAACCTGCACTAGCTGGGAGTTAAACAAGCTGACCCTTGAGGGTTCTTCCAACTCCAACATTCTAAGTTTGAGTCTATGGTTATTAGCATTTTTCCACATGACAGGTTCCCTTGAAACTAGGGACAAGGAGGGGTCAGACTATACTGAAGGGTGGAGAAATGGACAGTGGGGGGATGATTAGGGCAGACGATAGAGAGACCTATGTGTTGTAAACAAAAAGACAATGAAGACAATCATGCCCCCAAAAATCAAGAATTAACATTTATGAAAGTGAATGGGAAAAATGTTCACAAACGTCAAGCAAAATGGGATAACTGGAGGCCTTGGTATTGGAGGTACACATTGATGTAGTTGGTGTTGTAGAGACATGATTGGACTCTTTATATGATCAAACTGCAAATATTCCTAGTTTTACATTCTTTTGACAAGACAGGTGAAATAGGAAAAGAAGAGGAGTAGGCACAGCGGGAGAAATGAGTATTGAACACATCACGAATTTTCTAAGTAAATATATTTTTTACATGAATTTCTTACCAGATGTTGGTAACAACCCATTCAATCCACACAGGCAAAGAAATCAAACCATAGATGTTCATAAATTAAGTTATGTGTAAAATGACAAATGACACAGGGAAAAAGTATTTAACATGCTTGCTGAAACTTAATTAATGCTTTATACAAAAGTCTTTGTTGATGATGACAGCTTCAAGATGCCGCCGGTATGAAAAAACTAATCGCATGCTCAAGTGTGATTTTGGCCCATGCTTCCACACAAACACTCTTCAAATCCTGAAGGTTCTGTTCCTTCTGTGAACGCTGAGCTTTAGTTCCTTCCATTAATTATCTATTGGATTCAGGTCAGGTGATTGGCTTGGCCATTCTAGCAGATTTATTTTCTTTCTCTGAAACCAATTGAGATTTTTCTTCACTGTGTGTTTGGGATCATTGTCTTGCTGAAAAGTCCACCTTCCTTTCATCTTCATCATCCTGGCAGATGGCAGCAAATTTTTATCAAGAATGTCTCAGTACATTTGTCCATTCATTAATCCTATCTTCAATGAAATGAAGTCTGCCAGTCCCGTATGCTGACAAACAGACCCACACCATGATGTTCCCACCTCTAGACTATTACCTGTGTGGGTTTCTCCTGACATCTGATGAGAATTTCATGTTAATAGCATCTTTAGATATATATTTATTTTATACATTTACTTAGAAAATTGGTGACATTTTCAAAACTTATTTCATCTGCTTTAGTTAAAAGTGATATAAAATGAGTGTGAGAGAAGCAATAGGGGCGGAACATTGTGAGGATATTAAATCCTTGTGGGTGGAATTACTGTATAACTATAGATAAACACTGAAAACAATCAATTTTGGTGGAATCTATTGTCCACCCAAAATCACTGAGGAGTTGGATGGTCACCTGCATAATCATATGGCACAAGCTATACAGATTGGTACAGTATGAGAGATTTTAACTATTCATATATTGAGTATAGCCATGATTGTTGTCACGCTACCCGGGTCCCAGGGCCGCCTGTCACTCACCGCTCTGGTCCCCGGTCCTCCTGCCCGCGGCTGCCCCTCACACTCCCCCTCCTGTGCGTCCTCCATGCCTCCCGTTCGCCGGTCCCGGCGTCCCGCTGCAACCCAGGACTCTATGCCTGGCTCCCCTGCATCTCTTCCACCTTCCTCTCTGCTTCCTGCACTGGTCTCTGGCACTCAGGCCTCACGCATGTGTGATGCCCTGGACTAGCCAGGTGGTCACAGATAGACCCCCGCACAACACCTGTCCCCCAGTAAAGTAACATCAGCCAACCATTAAAACCTAGTCACCTCCCTCAGTGCTTGATGAACACACCAGGGGGCGGATCCAGGTGGTTGACCACGCCCACCGAGGAGTTCAGAGGGCCTGAGGCAGGAAACAGAGTCAGTTCAGTAGTAGTTGTGGTTGTAGTGAGTGAGGAGTGAAGGAAACTGACAGGTGCCGGGGTTGGAGCACGGGCACCTTTGGCTAGGAGGCAAACAGTGGCCTTAGCCTGCAGGAGCCGGAAAGACGGCTCGGTGGAACCGTGGTGGACCGGGGCAGGGTAGTGGCCTGCCTGTACCGACCCGGGGAACCGACTCGGAAACCAGAGCACACAATGGGGTACTCAGACCCTGAAATGAGGTCCAGAATCCACTGGACTGAGTTAATTAACTGATTGCGGTCTGGACTATAGGTCCTTTCTCACCCAAGTCCCGAATGAAGACAACAGCCCACCGAGGGGGATAGAAAGACACCGCACAGGCAGAGAGATCCCACGCGCCATCGTCTGCGGGCAAAAGGGCTCTCCCAACATACACAAAGCCAGGGAGCGGACTCCCGTCACTAAAGACTACACTACACGGTGCAGGAGAAAGGCAAAGACCACCGAACCAGGTGGGGGACCAGACGCAGCCGGCTGCGGGCACCGACCACCATCAACTTTGTTTACCAGAGAATTGTGTGTGTCAATAACAGTGAGTACCACAGTGCCATACGGCCGCGCACCACCCTGCACCGCCCAGCTCCCCCCAACGGGTCCCGGGGCCATCATCCCTTCCCTCGGAGGGGTTAACATCTTGCTGCCTAACCATCATCCCCGGGTGCCCCGTAACTGCAGCGGTGGTGTCTACACCTTCACCACATCCTGTGGGTGGCGTCACAAACTAAAAAACGGCTCCAGCCGTACACCTACCTACCACCCCCTTACGTAGCGCCAGTATACTTTCAGAGCGAAGTGACCCCGGGTCCGGAGGCGCTCGAGCCACCCACCAACAAGCCTGGATCCGAGCGGCTCGGCTGCGGCCGAGTGCGGGGCAGTACATATGCGCATTAGGGCGCGGGCGCGCTCACTCACCTCTTCTTAAAGGGCCAGCGTCCATGGAACAGGATATGGCTGATTACAGATACTGGGTATATAAGACTTCCTTTTCCATGTGGACGGTGCCTGTTCAACGTGTTCCTGTAGCTAAGTGTTCAGGTCCCTCTGTCTTGTGTACCCAGATTAACTCTGTCTCTTCCGCAGTGCCCGTCTGCCATCCCGACTGTGTCCAGCTTGCCGGTTTCCCAGGAGGTGTTCCAGTGACTGTCTGCTGTGGATCCCGCCATCTTCCGTCAGCTTGAACCCGTCACTAATCCTGGATTCCACCTGGATACTTCAGCCTGCACATCCCGCTGGATCTGGACCCGCCTGCTGTTACTACTTGGCACCTGTACCCGGTTCCAGTCATCCGTCCTGCCTATGGTTCCCGTTGGACTAATAGTCATCTCCCGTGCAGGACCCGTACTCCGTACCCCTAGTGTTCCAGCTATCGTGAATCTCGGCCCTCTGGTGGGGTGATCGGACAGTCCCTGTATAGGGGTTAGCTCCAGGTGGCCTCACTGGGGGAGTCCGGTGCACGGTCCCGTGAATCCACCTCCAGGACGTTACAGTTTGAACAGGCCATGGATTCCGAAGGAGCACAAGTGTCCCAGCTGGCCGGATTACAACAAGAACTGGTACGACAACGCGAGACCCAATCTCGCATGCTGGCCTTTATGTCGTCAGTGGACACCCATCTGAATAATCTTCAAGCAACAGCCACATCCCTGTCTGATCAGAACACGGCAGCGGCTTCCATAGTGGCTTCCTCTTCAACCTCGAGACTCCGCCTACCTTCACCGCCCCGGTACGCCGGGGACCCCAAGACATGTAGAGGTTTTCTAAATCAATACGCGCTGCATTTCAAGTTGTTTCCACACCTCTTTGCCTCTGATCAAGCAAAGGTGGCCTTTCTGATGTCCCATCTGGAGGGTG
The DNA here is from genome assembly GCF_048569485.1 of Anomaloglossus baeobatrachus. NCBI lineage: Eukaryota > Metazoa > Chordata > Amphibia > Anura > Aromobatidae > Anomaloglossus > Anomaloglossus baeobatrachus. The sequence continues at coordinate 292,247,551 of NC_134358.1, read as the reverse complement.
AAGCATTGGCCTGGCTAAATCCCTTGTGGGAGAAGGAAGATCCGGTGACTACCGATATCTGGGGATTCCTTGAGGTTTTCTGTAACACCTTTGATGAACCGGGGCGCACCACCACGGCCGCCTCTTCGCTCCTCCAGCGACGTCAAGGAACCCTAAGGCCCTGTGCACACTTACCGGTTTTTGCTGTGGATTTCCTGCGGGTTTGCTGCATGTTTCGCTGCAGAAAATGTTCATAACATCTCTGCAGTGATTCACCAGCAAAACCTATGGGAAAAAAGAATCCTGTGCACACTAGGTGGAATTTGGCAGCTGCATATTCACTTCTTTTCCGCACGTCGCTGCGGGATTTCACTACATTGACTCCAATGTAATCATGAAATCCCGCAGGGAATAACGCAGGCAGCAAATTCTGTGCGGTTCACTGCATTTTCCTGCGTTATTCCCTGCGGTATTTTGCGGTTTACCTGCGGTAATGTACATCGCTTGCCTGCGGTTTTGCAGGGAAGTGATGTCATTATGACAGGAAGAGGAAGCGGAGCAGAGAGTAAACACACACACACAGATCACAGACACACATAGACATTACAGACATTGAACACAGACACAGACATAGACATATAGAACACAAATAGAAAGCAAACGGAAATATAGAAACAAAACACGTGGGCTCCACTGTATTTTTACCTTCCAGCCGAGGTAAGCACACAGCGGCGGCCCAGTATTCTCAGGCTGGGGAGGGCGAGGGGCAGGGTTAATGTCCCCTGCCTCCCTCCCCCCTCCCGCAGCCGAGAATATCAGCTGCAGCTGCCCCGGGACTGTCGCATCCATTATGCGGCAGTACCGGAGAGTCCCCAGCTCTTCCTGCTGCCGTGAAGCAGTGGCAGTCAGGGTAATACAAGAAGTTAATGGCGGCGGATCGCTGCCACTAAGTCCAGGCTTGATCATGACAGAGTCTATGACACAGCTGACATGATCAACCTGTAAGTAAAGTGAAAAAACACACACCGAAAAATCCTTTATTTTAAATAAAACACAAATAAGCCTCATTCACCCTTTTATTAACCCCTCCCGAAACAAAGCTCCGACGTAATCCACATCCTGCGATGCTTGCATCCAGCCGCGACTGACACAGCACTGAATGCAGCCTCGCAGCGAGACAGCAGAGGTAATTACCGGTCATTTCCCACGGCCGGTAATGTGAACTCACTGCTGACCGTGAGAAATGCAGCAATCTGTCCTCTATCTATCTATCCCTCTATCTATCTATCCCTCTATCTATTCTTCTATCTGTCTATTTATCTATCTATCTACTATCTATCTCAGAAGGAAATGATTTTTTCAAAGTGCTTTATTGCATTGAATGCAATAAAGCACATGTACCAACCTGCACGCGGCAAAACCGCGGCAATACCGCAAACAATACCGTGGTAAAACCGCAGCAAACCGCATGCAGTTTTCGGGTGCGGTTTGACGCGTTTTTTTACCGCGGGTGCGGTAATCTTTCAATGCCTGCGGAATTTTCTTGAGAAAATTCCATTTTCCAGTGCGCACATAGCCTACGCCATCCGGTTCCGTACGCTTGCCTCTGAGTTAGGATGGAACAACGAGGCATTGACAGCAGCCTTCTGGGAGGGTCTCTCTGGCCGCATCAAGGACGAGTTAGCCGGTTGTGATGTTCCTCCTACCTTGGATGGTCTGGTCTCTCTAGCAACCCGGATTGATCTCCATTTCCAGGAATGGTCTAAGGAAGTATCCCCGGAGAGGCGAATGACTCGTCACGCCTCCACTCCACAGAGGTCCACCGTTCCTCAGTCAGTGCCACCCGGCAGCTATACTCCTGAACCTATGCAAATAGATCGCCTGGGACAAGCCGAGCAACGCCGAGCAGAGCGGCTCGCCAAGGGTCTGTACATCTACTGTGGAAGCGGCACACACCTGCTTCGTTCTAGCACCGAGAAGCTGGTAAACTCCAAAGCCTAGGGTTGGTAGGAGAGGCCACCCTAGGTACCAAAACCCTCTCAGACCCAGTTACGCTGACCGTCCAAGTGATGATGGAGGAGACCCGGTTCACGGCAGAGGCGTACCTTGATTTCATCAAACAGGCTACGGTGGACAAATGCCAGGTGCCTGTCATCCCGCTTTCAAAACCTCTAGTGATCGCTTCCGTGGATGGCAAACCCCTATCTGAATCCGTGTTGTTTATTACCAAACCCATTGAACTCATTGGTGCTCTGCATACCAAAAAGATTGCTTTATATGTCATCCCGAAACTGGCTCACTCACTCCTGTTGGGCCTACCCTGGTTATGACTACATGAACCTGTCGTCAGTTGGCACTCTGGAGAGATTACCCGTTGGGGCCCGTCTTGTCACGAGAACTGTCTGCAGTCTGTACGGCTCGTCCATCAGTCTCCGGCACCGAAGTCCCTACCGGGACTGCCTTCCACATATTGGTATTTTGTGGACGTTTTCGACAAGAAGGAGGCAGAGATATTACCGCCACATCGACCCTACGACTGTGCCATCGACTTGCTGCCGGGTACAACTCCTCCACATGGACGGATCTATCCCTTGTCCCCTGCCGAGACTCAGGCCATGTCAGATTACATAGCAAATAACCTGGCAAGGGGATTCATCAGGAGCAGGGGTTTTTCTTCGTCAAGAAGAAAGAAGGTAACTTACTCCCCTGCATTGACTACCGGGGCTTGAAACAGATCACAGTAAAAAATAAATATCCTCTTCCTCTCATCTCGGAGCTATTCGATCGGCTCAGGGGGGCCCGTATCTTCACCAAACTAGACCTTCGCGGAGCTTACAACCTGGTTCGTATTCGCCCGGCAGACGAGTGGAAGACGGCATTCAACACCCATGACAGGCACTACGAATACTGTGTGATGCCCTTCAGTCTCTGCAACACCCTGGCTGTCTTCCAGGAACTGGTGAACGATGTTTTTAGGGATCTTCTCTACATCTGTGTGGTCGTGTATCTGGACGATATCCTGGTCTATTCGCCGGACTTGCCGACCCATAGGAAAAACGTACGACTCGTTCTGCAAAGGCTTAAAGAGAACCGCCTGTGCGCCAAGTACGAAAAATGTGTGTTTGAACGGTCATCCCTTCCCTTTCTTGGCTACGTGATTACCGACACGGGCCTGCAGATGGATCCCGAGAAGGTGTCTTCTATCCTCAAGTGACCTCCTCCCTCCGGACTGAAAGCCATCCAATGCTTCCTAGGCTTTGCCAATTATTATCGCCAGTTCATTCCCCACTTCTCTGATGTGACGGCGCCTCTCTCCGCCTTGACCAAGAAGGGGGCCAACCCGAAAGACTGGTCATCTGAGGCCAACGCTGCTTTCTGTTCCTTGAAACGGGCGCTCCACAGACCGGATTTGATATGACAATTCACCTTGGAGGTGGACGCCTCCTCCTCAGAAGCTGGGGCCGTGTTCATGCAGAAGTCGTCCACCGGGAAGTTGGTCACCTGCGGCTTCTTCTCCAAAATCTTCTCGGCACCGGAACGCAGCTATACCATTGGCAATCGGGAGCTCCTGGCTGTCAAGTTGGCTCTGGAGGAATGGCGGTACCTGTTGCAGGGTGCGGTATACCCGGTTATCATCTACACCGACCATAAAAACCTGGAGTACCTGCGATCCACTCGAAGACTTAACCCGCGACAAGCCCGTTGGTCCCTGTTCTTTGCCCAGTTTGACTTCCAACTGGATTTCCGGCCCGTGGACAGGAACGTGCGGGCTGATGCTTTGTCCCGGTCCTTTGTTCCAGTAGAGCAAAAGGAAGAGACGAACCAGTCCATCATCTGTCCCAGTGAGGTCATCCCGGTCTCTCCCAACACCCTGGCACAGATACCCCCTGGGAAGACCTTCATCACGGAGACCGACAGACTAAACGTCCTTCAATGGGGGCATTCTTCGAAAGTGGACGGACATGCCGGTCAGAAGAAAACGTGGAGCGCTATTGTCCGTCACTATTGGTGGCCATCTCTCCGTAAGGATGTCATCTCCTTTGTCTCCGCTTGTCCATCCTGTGTCCGGAACAAGACGCCCAAACACCTATCCTATGGTCGTCTCCTGCCTCTGCCGATTCCCTCCGTTCCATGGCAACACATTGCCATGGATTTTATCACGGACTTGCCTTTATCTTTTGGATATATGGTCATTTGGGTCGTGGTGGACCGATTCTCAAAGATGGCTCATTTCGTCCCCATGGTCGGCCTACCCTCTGCCCAGGAACTCACCGATGCCTTCATTCAGCATATCTTCCGGCTGCACGGCTTTCTCTTGCACATAGTGTCCAACAGGGGAACTCAGTTCACCTCGCGCTTCTGGAAGGCGCTCTGTAAACATCTGGGAGTGTCTCTGGACTTTTCCTCGGCCTACCATCCCCAGTCTAATGGCCAAGTAGAACGTATCAACCAGGTCCTGATCTCCTTCCTTCGACACTTCGTCAACGTCCATCATGACGACTGGTCCACGCTACTCTCTTGGGCTGAGTTCATCCATAATCATCATGTCAGTGAGTCCTCCTCCAGCTCTCCCTTCCATATTGTCTACGGTCTTCAGCCTTCCATCCCATTACCGGTATCCTCTACTTCTGATGTTCCCGCTGCAGATGCCCTGTCCAGAGACTTCTCTAATATATGGAGTACTGTTAAAACCTCCCTTGAACGTGCTTCCGCCCAGATGAAGAAATATGCGGACAAGAGATGCCTTGATCCTCCTCGCTTTTCTCCTGGGGATTTGGTGTGGCTTTCCTCCAAATACGTCCGGTTGAAGATTCCATCTTACAAGTTGGGTCCGCGGTACATCAGTCCTTTCAAGGTCATCAACAGGATCAATGAGGTCTCCTACAAACTGCAGCTCCCAGCCACGATGCGTATCCCTAACTCCTTCCACGTGTCCTTGCTCAAGCCGGTCATCCTTGGTCCCTATTCCTCTGATACCGGTACTCCTCCTCCTCCCATTGCCGACGACGATGTGTATGCGGTAAGAGACATAGTGGGCATGAAGAGAGTGCGGGGTAAGCAGTTCTTTCTTGTTGATTGGGAGGGATACGGTCCCGAAGACTGGTCCTGGGAATCCCGGGAGAACATTGCTGCTCCTCTGCTACACAACTTCTTGTCCCGGTTGCGGTTGGAGGGGGGCGTGACGGAGGGGGTACTGTCATGGTCCCCGGGTCCCGGCACCGCCTGTCACTCACCGCTCCGGTCCCCGGTCCTCCTGCCCGTGGCTGACCCTCTCACTCCCCCTCCTGTGCATCCTCCATGCCTCCTGTCCGCCGGTCCCGGCGTCCCGCTGCGACCCAGGACTCTGTGCCTGTCTCCCCTGCATCTCCTCCACCTTCTTCTCTGCTTCCTGCACTGGTCTCTGGCACTCAGGCCTCGCGCATGCGCATTAGGGTTCGGGCGCGCTCACTCACCTCTTCTTCTGGAACAGGATATGGCTGATTACAGGTACTGGGTATATAAGACTTTTTTTTCCATGTGGGCGGTGCCTGTTCAACGTGTTCCTGTAGCTAGGTATTCAGGTTCCTCTGTCTTGTGTACCTAGATTAACTCTGTCTCTTCCGCAATGCCCGTCTGCCGTCCCAACTGTTTCCAGCTTGCCGGTTTCCCAGGAGGTGTCCCGGTGACTGTCTGCTGTGGATCCCGCCATCTTCCATCAGCTTGAACCCGTCACCGATCCTGTATTCCACCTGGATACTTCAGCCTGAATATCCCGCTGGATCCAGACCCCGCCTGCTGTTACTACTCGGCACCTGTACCCGGTCCCAGTTATCCGTCCTGCCTATGGTTCCCGTTGGACCAATAGTCATCTCCCGTGCAGACCTCTGAAGGACCCGTACTCCGTACCCCTAGTGTTCCGGCTACCGTGCATCTAGGCCCTCTGGTGGGGTGATCGGACAGTCCCTGTATAGGGGTTAGCTCTGGGTGTCTCAGATTGTTACAGGATAATTTCATGGGCTATTTTACGACAGACCCCAAAAGAGGCGATGCTCGGTTGGATCTGGTTATTTCTAACACTACAGAACCTATTGGAATTTTCACCGTACACAACCTTAGTACCAGTGACCACAATATTATTTCATTCTTTTTATAATGTAAAACAGCAGTGGCAGGTGAGGAGGGCAAAAATACTTAATATTAAAAAGACAATTACCAGGGTTTAAGACTGCTCTTCAGGATATTGACGGAGAAAGTCCTGTCAGATTGTGATGCAAATGATAAATGATAGCATTTTAAATCTACTGCAAAATGTATTCCAACAGGTAACAAGTATAAACAACAAAAATTAAACCCTCTTGGCTTACACTTAATGTTACAAAAGCCATTCATCATACTTTTTTGGCTGTATGCATATGAGTAGTCAGTTCTAGCCTATAAAATCCACAATCAGGTAAATAGAATCTATAAGAAAAAGTAGTGAAGTCAGCTAGAGTAGAAAATGAACAGTAAGTAGGCAAATAAATCAAGAGAAATCCAATAAAGGATTTTAATATACAGTTAGGTCCAGAAATATTTGGACAGTGACACAAGTTTTGTTATTTTAGCTGTTTACAAAAACATGTTCAGAAATACAATTATATATATAATATGGGCTGAAAGTGCACACTCCCAGCTGCAATATGAGAGTTTTCACATCCAAATCGGAGAAAGGGTTTAGGAATCATAGCTCTGTAATGCATAGCCTCCTCTTTTTCAAGGGACCAAAAGTAATTGGACAAGGGACTCTAAGGGCTGCAATTAACTCTGAAGGCGTCTCCCTCGTTAACCTGTAATCAATGAAGTAGTTAAAAGGTCTGGGGTTGATTACAGGTGTGTGGTTTTGCATTGGAAGCTGTTGCTGTGACCAGACAATATGCGGTCTAAGGAACTCTCAATTGAGGTGAAGCAGAACATCCTGAGGCTGAAAAAAAAGAAAAAATCCATCAGAGAGATAGCAGACATGCTTGGAGTAGCAAAATCAACAGTCGGGTACATTCTGAGAAAAAAGGAATTGACTGGTGAGCTTGGGAACTCAAAAAGGCCTGGGTGTCCACGGATGACAACAGTGGTGGATGATCGCCGCATACTTTCTTTGGTGAAGAAGAACCCGTTCACAACATCAACTGAAGTCCAGAACACTCTCAGTGAAGTAGGTGTATCTGTCTCTAAGTCAACAGTAAAGAGAAGACTCCATGAAAGTAAATACAAAGGGTTCACATCTAGATGCAAACCATTCATCAATTCCAAAAATAGACAGGCCAGAGTTAAATTTGCTGAAAAACACCTCATGAAGCCAGCTCAGTTCTGGAAAAGTATTCTATGGACAGATGAGACCAAGATCAACCTGTACCAGAATGATGGGAAGAAAAAAGTTTGGAGAAGAAAGGGAACGGCACATGATCCAAGGCACACCACATCCTCTGTAAAACATGGTGGAGGCAACGTGATGGCATGGGCATGCATGGCTTTCAATGGCACTGGGTCACTTGTGTTTATTCATGACATAACAGCAGACAAGAGTAGCCGGATGAATTCTGAAGTGTACCGGGATATACTTTCAGCCCAGATTCAGCCAAATGCCGCAAAGTTGATCGGACGGCGCTTCATAGTACAGATGTACAATGACCTCAAGCATACAGCCAAAGCTACCCAGGAGTTCATGAGTGCAAAAAAAGTGGAACATTCTGCAATGGCCAAGTCAATCACCAGATCTTAACCCAATTGAGCATGCATTTCACTTGCTCAAATCCAGACTTAAGACGGAAAGACCCACAAACAAGCAAGACCTGAAGGCTGCGGCTGTAAAGGCTTGGCAAAGCATTAAGAAGGAGGAAACCCGGCGTTTGTTGATGTCCATGGGTTCCAGACTTAAGGCAGTGATTGCCTCCAAAGGATTCGCAACAAAATATTGAAAATAAAAATATTTTGTTTGGGTTTGGTATATTTGTCCAATTACTTTTGACCTCCTAAAATGTGGAGTGTTTGTAAAGAAATGTGAACAATTCCTACAATTTCTATCAGATATTTTTATTCAAACCTTCAAATTAAACGTTACAATCTGCACTTGAATTCTGTTGTAGAGATTTCATTTCAAATCCAATGTGGTGGCATGCAGAGCCCAACTCGCGAAAATTGTGTCACTGTCCAAATATTTCTGGACCTAACTGTATATGAATATCAAAAACCATGATCCACACAGGGAGTCAAGTTGTTACCCTAAATAATAGTAATATGGAGTTGGACACTGAGGATCAAGAGAAGGCCAGATAGTGGCAGATGACCTTGCTCCCTGCTCTCTTAGGCTACTTTCACACATCCGGTTTGAGCCGTGCGGCTCAATCCGGCTGTGAAACCTATGCAACGGATGTGGTGAAAACACCGCATCCTTTGCATACGTTTTTACATGCGGCCAGTCCGTTTTTTTCCGGTTGCGGCACGCTACTGAGCATGCGCAGTGGAAGAAACCGCATGCGGCGGCCGGATGCGTTTTTTTCCACATCGCGCCGCGTCCGGCGTCCATAGGCATGCATTGAAAAATGCGCCGCAGCGGCCGGATGCGGCGCGATGCGGTTTTTTTGCCGGAGCAAAAAACGTTGCAGGCAACGTTCCATCCGGCCGCGGCATCGGCTAAATCTGCCGCATACGGCAAAAACCGGACCGAACGCAAGCCTATGCGGCAAAATACGGCACTAATGTAAGTCTATGCAAAAAACCCGCAACCAGCGGCAAAAAAAACGGTTGCGGTTTTTCTACAGAGCGCCGTATTGTGCCGCAGAGCAAAAACCGGATGTGTGAAAGTAGCCTTAATCTGTCAGCTAATATATTCAGTTGGATACATGTAAATATTAACCAAGCTAAGTTAAATTAAATCATTGTGAATAAGGCTTCTAGCCCCGATGAGCTTCACCTATGTGTTCTTAAGGAACTAGGTTCAGTTATTGCTGTGTCCCTATACATAATATTTAGATTCTCTTTGGTGACAGGTACTGTACCGAGTGACTGACACAATGCTAATAAGTCATCCATTTTCAAATATAGCTCTAAGTCTTTCTTGGATAATTATAGGCCATGAAAATTAAAATTTATTATGGGAAAAATGTTGGAGAGACTGCAAAAGACTATATACAAGAGTATGTGGTAAAATATAGCCTGTTTTACTAAGGACAAAAGTTATCAAACTAACTTGATTTGTTTTTATGAATAGGTGAGTTTAAACCTAGACAGAGGGGCAGTTGTGGATATAGTTAGAGTTGAGTGTACCGCCCCGGGGCTCGGCCGGCTGCTGAGCCACTCGGATGCGTGCTCATCGGTGGGTGGCTCGAGCTCTTCCACGGACCCGGGGGTTACGTCGCTGTGAAAGGGGGGGGTTCGCACTACACGTAGGGACTTCGGTGGGGAGATCCACGGCTGGAGCCGTGGTGGTTTGCAGGGGGATTTAAGTTCGTGACGCCACCCACGGGTTGTGGTGAATGGATGGACACCACCGCTGCCGTTGACTAGGCTCCCGGGGACAGTGTTGCGCAGCTTGGTGTTGACCCCCTCCGTGGGTAGGGGGTTGATGGTCCCGGGGGTCCGAGGGAGGTGCTGAGGCGGGGGGATGGATGCGTGCTGGGTGCTAGTGCGGTGCGGCACGGTTCGCGGCCCGAAGTCACTGGTGTACTCACTATGATACAACACACTGGAGTCTCTGATAAACCAAAAGGGGTTATGAACGGTGCCCGCAGCCGGCTGCAGCTTCCCCTTAACAGGTTGGTAGTTTCCGCCTTTCTCCTGCACCTCTTTAGTGTAGATGTTATGACTCCTATGCCTAAGCAACGGTAGTCCGCTCCCCGGCTTGCTGTGTGTCGGCAGAGCCCTGTTTGCCTGCAGACGCTGGCCCCTTCGGTCTCTATGTCTTGGCGGTGGCTTTACCCTAATGGTTTGACTGTTGTCTTCAGTCGGGTCTTTTGTGGGAAAGGTCCTAAAGTCCAGTCCTCAATCAGTTGATTCGACTTAGCCTAGTTGTTTCTGGGCCTCGTACTGGGTCTGAGTACCCCTCCTGGTGCTCCAGTTTCCAATCGGTTCCCCAGTTCGGTACCGGCGGGCCACCGCCCAACTCCGGTCCTACGGTTCCACCGGCTGTAATCCCAGCTCCTGCAGGAAGCCACCACCATCTGCCTCTTTGCCAAAGGTGGACCGTATCCTTAGGCCGTTTGGGATCTCTCTTAACTCGTATCTCAGAGACACAACAGATTTTCTAAGGCGTATCGAGAACATCTTTTTAGAAGAGGGCATGCTGTTATGCAGCATAGATGTACAGGCCCTTTATTCCTCAATCCCCCATGACAAAGGCCTTGAAGCAACTAGACATTTTTTGAATTGGCGAGGTAACCATCTCCAGGGACATAATGATTTTGTAATGAAGGCACTAGAGTTTTGTCTGACCAGGAATGTGTTCACATTCGGAGGGAAGTACTTCCACCAACTCAGGGAGTTGTTGTGTCCCGTCGTATGCAAATTTGCTCCTGGGTTGGTGGGAGGAAACCACTATCTTTGGGGGTGAGACGGACACAGAGGACATAGTCCTCTGGGTCCATTTCATTGATGACATTTTTGTCATTTGGAAAGGTGAACTCGGTGGCTTTGAACACTTTGTTCGGAATCTGAACCGGAACAGCATTGGCCTTACCTTTACTTGTGAAGTGATTGACCATAGGCTGGCTTTATTAGACATTCTAGTTGAAAAAGGTCCGTATGGCAGGTTACTGCGATGGGAGAGTGCCCACCCCTATGCTCACAAAAAAGGGATACCCAAAAGCCAATTTATTAGAATGAGAAGAAACTGTTCTGATAACGAACAGTTTCTAAAACAATCAACGGATTTAAAAATAAGACTAAGTGAGAGAGGTTACCCACATGGTGAATGAAGCCTATGAAAATGTCAAAATGATGGATTGTACCACGATGTTGACTCCCACACCAAAAGATCCCACGGCTACAGAATTGACACGTTTTGTAACCACATACAATAATGGCTCCACACATCTCAGGGAAATTGTGGGCAGATATTGGCCAATTCTAAAATGGATGAAACTATAGGCCAGTTAATTTCGGATGGCCCAGCAATAACGTTCAGACGAGCACGGTCACTACAAGATAGATTAGTGCATAGTCACTTCAATGAAGGGGGGACTAGAACACTAGCCAACGTAAAAGGAATAATAACTGCAATATGTTTAATATGATAGACGAGGGCAAAGATTTTGTAGACCCGAATATTAACAAGAGCTATCTGATTAGATCATTGATCACATGCAGGACGAAAGGGGTCATCTATAGGATTAAGTGTAGTTGCGGCAAATTTTACGTGGGTAAAACAATCCGAGAGCTTAGGAAAAGAGTGGGTGAGCATAGACGTGATATTGTTAACAAAAGGGATACTAGTGTGGCAAGACATGTAACCACCGTACATAAGGGGGATTTAAAGTCCATCTCAGTAATGGGAATTTACCACATAGATCCCCCACTTAGGGGTGGAAACTGGGACAATCTGTTATTGAGGAAAGAATGTTTTTGGATTTTTAGGTTGCAGATGGTTACACTGCGTGGTTTAAATGAACAATTATCCTTTGTTCCTTTCCTCTATACAAAATAGGTGCAGGGTCAGCATAGGAGGGACAGTCAACGTTGAGCGGGGGCGCCATATGCGTAGGACCTAGGGTGCCAACCTCCGCAGGCTAGGCAGGGGCATCTATGAGTATGAGGCTATGAGGATAGTGAGCACGGTTGGTGGTGGGTACTATCCTTTTAGCCACATGGATAATTACTGGTGGAGCCACTATTACACTATGAATAGGAGACTGGCCTATGATTTCTATGGTTCCCTTGGCCCCCCACAAAAAATGGCTTACCCTAAGAAATAGATGAAGGATTTTTTATAATCATTTTTTTTGTGTGGTTTCAATCATCATGGTCGAGTCCCTATTAGATCTAGGCTTTAGGTCAATTAAAAAATTGGCACTGCATGACATACCTATTTGGGGAACTAATTGCGGTTTTATCAGCTTGGTTCCTACATTACATCTCAATAAGTATTCATAATAACATCATTGAAAAATGTAACCCCTAAAAAAATAATAAAAATAAAAAAATAAAAAAACATCAAGTCTCATTGAGAACGGTGTACATTGGATACTGCATTAGGGTATATTGAATACATAAGCAGAGGGCTATATGGAAAACAAACTATGGTGCCCGTATTTTATTGAGAAATATGCCACCATTTAAATTGATACAACAGCTGCAGGAATGAGATCTTTAAGTTTCACACCAAGTGGGCAGTGAATCCTGGTTTGGATGATCGCTGCCAGAGAATTATAATGAAGGATTGAATCAGCGCTGATACCTCCAGGTTTGATTGAGGAGGTCTGCGCAGTGCGCACAGCGCTGCTGGAGAGGATGGATCGCATGTGTGGAACGCAATGATTGCGTTCCACACACTTCCTTGTTGGCAAGGGGCGTTCCCTTCACCGTCATGATGCGGATGTGAGGTCCGATCACGTTATCCTTCCTAACTGATTGCGATGCAGTGAGCATGCGCAATGAATATAAAATGGAGGCGCCCATAGCGCTCAGCGCTGCGCAGTATGTATATGAATACGAGTGGACGTGTTATGGTAAGTTAAAGTCACTGTTTTTGTATGATGGGCTGTAATGTGGTTTTCTGGAGGAATGATTTCTAAAGCCCTGCTATTTTGATTACAGTCCGCTGTGGGCACTTGTTATTGTTAAAAAGGCCACTATGTGGACTTGAGTGGTGATCGTCTGGACGTGCAGGATCTAAGCAACACAGGCTCCCCTGATGATTTTGAAGTGAAAGAAACGCGTTGGGAGTTGCATCATGTCTGCCTGGTAATAACCTGGAGGATAGAGCAATAAGATAATCAAGGAAGTTTATCAGTAATTTCTCCACGTCCAATGAAATGTGATGAAACTCTGACTAAGCCCGCCGTGTGGTGAGATCATTCTAAGTTTACAGAAGGTCATTTATGGTAAAAAATGACATACATATAAAGAATGTTTTTTTATCACCTATTTTCCTCATAAGATTGTAAAATCTCCAGATAGATCGTGGAGGGCGGTTCCCTGTAAAGACTGTCTTGGAGATATAGTGAGGTTTCTGGCGACTAGCCTAACCCAGTGAGGAAGTATTTGTGCGTCGTACCTGATTCTTTGGTCCATTTGAGCTTGGTGACCCAGAATCAGGTAATACGTTTTATATTCACCTTTCACGTTTTTATGGATTGCATATTTTAGAAAGTATTATTAAAGGTTATATTTTAAAAATTTTTGCATGCTGTCAACCAGTATGATCCACTCTGGCTACTAAGTGTATTGAAATATTTTGGAGGGATTTTTCTAGTATCATGCTACATTGAACTCTTTGCCAAAGGTGCCTGGGCTCCAACCCAGACACCTAGTGTAGTCTTTGGAAGGCCTGAGCACAGGTCTGCCCTTGAACTTGACTCCCCTCACTCTCTGTCAAGACTCAACTGTCAACTCCACTGTTTTCCCGCCTCCGGGCCTGTGAACTCCTTGGTGGGAGGAGCCAACTGACTGGCTCCACCCCCTGGTGTGGACATCAAACCCGGAGGGTGGTGACAAAGGTTTGTAGTTTGGCTGCTGTCACCTTTCTAAGGGGAGGGGGTGTGTATGTATGGGACTACCTGGGACGACCTGACTAGTCCAGGGCGTCACATTGAGCGAGTATTGAAATTTTGGTGTTCGTAATACTCATAACGAGTACTGTGTAATATAGCGATTACAAGGCAAGTCAATGGGGAATGTGAATAATTTTCTGATGGAATCCAACAGAAAATTACTCGCATTTCCCAATCAGCGGAATATTACTCACATTTCCCATTGACTTGCACTGTACTCGCTATTTGGAATGAATACTCAAGTATAACTCAATATTTGTTACGAGTATCGCAAACACGAATATATCGATACTCACTCAACTCTATATACAGGGTGGACCATAAGGATAGATACACCTTGACAAAATGGAAGTGGTTGCTGACATCACCTTACCGTTTGTGGCGTATTAGTAGTAGGGTGGGGCAAAACATTTGAGGCCAGGTGATGCCCATGGCGGCCATCTGCAAAGCCGCTATTATTAATTCAATTTTACTTTTTTCAATGGGAAAGGGGTCATATGACACATCAAACACATAGAGAATTACACAATAAAAACAATGGTTTGCTCATTTTTAACATAGCTTTATTCATGACTCCGGAATGTCTGACTGAAGGCCTGTGACCTTCCCCAACAACACCCTACCCCCTAGGGTTCTTATCTAAAATAAACACAAACACTGTGTGACGTTGGAATATAAAGGCCACAGCAGCCCCATTTATTCATAACATAAACATCAGCCATGTAACAATACAACTCTTCATTGAAGAACCCGAAAAGGAAGGGGGGGGTACCTGAAGGTTAACCAAAATGTTCTTTGCAACATCAGCCTGTCTCCTGACCCTCAGCCGCAACACACCGACTCGAGAGCCCAAGCCAGATGTTGCCCCCACTACGTCCCGCTGAGACTCAACCCAGCAAGGGCCCGTTTACCAAACAATTGCACCGCTAGAGGTAACCCGCTCCGGCACTGGGTTCCGTCCTCTCCTCTGTGCAAACCCCCACCTTCAGACACCCCCCTCCTTTCCGCCGCTGCGACAAATACGATCTTCCTTCTTTTCTTCATCGATGTCGAATCCACAATTAGGGCGGGCGGGCGGGAACGATTCCAGTCACGTCCAAGTAGGAATGGCCCACCCCCCTCTGACCTGCCCTATATACGACCCCCTATAGCCACCACCCCCTGACCAATCACACTGACCCCTGATCCTAACTGCCCCTTAGCACCACCCCCAAATTTCGCGCCCAAACTGACTTTCTCCATTAACCCCTTATTAACCCTATGGCCTGGCATCCCTCCTAGTCATGTAGCCCTCCCTTAAGCCCCTTCGGGTCAGCAGTCCGGGCTCTTCCTTGACTCCGGAATGTCTGACTGAAGGCCTGTGACCTTCCCCAACAACACCCTACCCCCTAGGGTTCTTATCTAAAATAAACACAAACACTGTGTGACGTTGGAATATAAAGGCCACAGCAGCCCCATTTATTCATAACATAAACATCAGCCATGTAACAATACAACTCTTCATTGAAGAACCCGAAAAGGAAGGGGGGGGTACCTGAAGGTTAACCAAAATGTTCTTTGCAACATCAGCCTGTCTCCTGACCCTCAGCCGCAACACACCGACTCGAGAGCCCAAGCCAGATGTTGCCCCCACTACGTCCCGCTGAGACTCAACCCAGCAAGGACCCGTTTACCAAACAATTGCACCGCTAGAGGTAACCCGCTCCGGCACTGGGTTCCGTCCTCTCCTCTGTGCAAACCCCCACCTTCAGACACCCCCCTCCTTTCCGCCACCGCGAGCTCGCATGACCCCTTGTGCGCGCGAGTCCTCCCACACCAACAAAGCCTTCTCAAGCCCCTCCATCAGCCCTAAGGCCCAAATATCATTTCCCACCGAATTTAAATGGACCCCGTCCCGGCGCAACAAGTCGGCGGACGCCGCTTCCAACTCCGGGTGCCGAACAGAGACACCCCCAACCCGGGAAATGAACCGCCCAATCTCCCGATTCACTTTACTTCGCGCCCTGTTTACTGCCTCCACCGACCTGGCGTGCCGCCATGTCAGCCGCGCAACCATATCCGACCAGACAATTACTAGACCCGGGTGGGAAGACAGGAGCCGCAGGCAGTCACATTTTATGTCTTGTATCAGGTCCCTGGAAGCCCGGAGACCCAGGTCATTCCCACCCGCGTGTAGTACTACCACGTCCGGTGCTCTGTCCAGCTGCGAATGGTGGCGCCAGGTAGGCAACACCTCACTCCACAGCATGCCCCTGACCCCGATCCATCGCACAGTAGCCTTTTCTCTGGGAACCCCCAACTGGCGGCCGTCCGGTCGTATTCCCGCACGGAACGCCCCCCAATACACGTATGAGTGGCCGAGCACCCACACCAACAATGGGAAACCTACAAAACAAAAGGTGACAACACAACAGGGGAGAGGGGGAGGGGGGGGGGGGGCACAAGGAAGAAAATGGGTAATGATTACCAAACCAATACAGCCCCCGACCCCCCCCCCCCCTCCCCACCCGTAGCTCACAACAAGTTCGGCCGGACGTAAGATCGAAACCTGGCCGAGTCCCATCGTCCAATCTTACGGAGAGCCTGCGCGCCCAGACCCCAACGAGCCGCCTGAGTCGCAGCCCCAATCCGAAAGGAGTGCGACGCGAACTCAGCCTCGTTGAGACCGCAACACTGCAGGCACCTCCGAAAGATGCAGACAAATTGGTAACTCGACAAGGCTGACCCGTCCTGGTGGGACAAAAGGGACCCCGGGCGAGCTCCCCTCACCTCTAAAAACGCCGACAGCCATCTGACAGGGCACTCCGCTAAACCAGGTACACCCCATAGTTCCACCATCCGACCTCTACCCAGCTGGTCCGTCTTTGACCGTCTCAAGCAACACCGCACCACATCCATACCGCATTCCACGTCCTCCAGCAACAAACCTCCGGGACTCCTCGTGTTTCTGCTCACCAGTTCACTAATTCTAAACGCCCCAAAGAAGGCCAAAACAAAAGCGGTCCCGAACAACTGGCATTCATACTCCGAACAGCACACCCGAGGCAACACCGACAACAGCTTGCCCAGCAGCTCAAAAGATACCGGGCGCCGAAGGTCTCGGCGCGCCCCCGCCCTCCGGTAACCCTTCATCACCTGGCGCACCCAGAAATCCTTCGTAACGTCCTTCCAGCCCAATAACTTGAAAAAGAAGGAAATGCCCGCTAACCTGCCCGCCACGGCCGACCACGAAAGGCCTTCTTCCTTAGCCCTGCCCAACATAAACAAAACTAAATAAACTCTGTCACCTTCAGATACATGACCTCCCACCTCATCAACCAACTCGAGCCAACGGTCCCACGCTGAATTATAGCTGCGCCACGTACTGGGTGCCACCGAATGTCGGATCAATTCCCAGGCCGGCTGCAAACCAGGTCCCACAACCAGACGGGCCATACGGTCTCCTGCTGCTCCGCGTCCGGCGCCAGCATTCGAAAGCGGTCCCACTGGAAGCGAGATAAAGCATCAGCCACAGAATTCAGCACCCCCGGCACATGTACAGCGCAGACCCACAAGTTCAACTCCAGACATTTCAGCACCAAGTGACGCAAGAGGTCCACTACCGGGGGGGAATCAGCTGTCAACTTGTTAACACACTGAACCACCCCCAGGTTGTCACACATGAAACGCACCTTCCTGTCTTTCAAATCCTGTCCCCAAACCTCTAAGGCCACGACAATAGGGAAAAGTTCCAACAGGGCCAAATTCCTAGTCAGACCGCAAACCCGCCACGAATCAGGCCACCTGCCGACACACCATCTCCCCCCAAAATATGCGCCAAATCCACTGGATCTCGCCGCGTCCGTATACAGCACCAACTCCTCATTTGACACCACCTCACGAAGCCACAATGACCGTCCATTGTACAGCTGCAAAAAACGGGACCACACTCTCAGGTCCGCCTTATGCTCCACCTTCAAACGCACAAAATGCAAAGGGTGCAACACACCGGTGGTGGCTTGAGCCAAGCGACGGGAAAAAACTCTCCCCATCGGCAATATTCTACACGCAAAATTCAACTTCCCCAACAGGGACTGCAAGTCCCGTAAACGAATCTTCTTGGCCTCAATGGCCCCTTGAACACAACGCCTCAAATCCACCAGCTTGTCCTCCGGCAAGCGGCACTCCATGGCAACCGTATCCAGCTCGATACCCAGGAATTTCAAAACCGTAACCGGACCCTCCGTCTTCTCCGGCGCCAACGGAACGCCAAACCGGCGAGCAACCTGCTCCACTGTCCGAAGCAAAAGGGAACACTGCGAGGATCCCGCAGGCCCCATGCACAAGAAGTCGTCCAAGTAATGCAACACTGAATCTAGACCCGCCTCCTCCTTAATTACCCATTCCAAGAAACAACTAAACTTCTCAAAATAAGAACAGGAAATTGAACAGCCCATAGGCAAACAACAATCTACATAAAACTTGTCCTCCCACCAACACCCCAACAGGTGAAAACTGTCCGGGTGCACCGGCAACAGGCGGAAGGCCGCTTCTATATCCGTTTTCGCCAACAGCGAACCACAGCCCAACTTCCTTAACCACTCCACAGCCTTATCAAAACGGACATACGAAACCGAAACCAGCTCAGGATCAATACCATCGTTCACCGACCGGCCAGTAGGATAGGACAAATGGTGGATGAGCCGGAACTTGTTAGGTTCCTTTTTTGGGACCAACCCCAACGGGGACACAACCAAGTCCGGCAATGGAGGGGCATCAAAAGGCCCCGCCATCCGTCCTAGCTCCACCTCCTTCCGTAACTTATCCGCAACAACCTCACCATGTAGGCGCGTCGACTGCAAATTTTTTAAACGAATCTCTCCCGTCTTAACCACTGACGGTATCTTGAAACCAAAACTAAAACCGTCACTCAACAATTCCGCCGATCCCCGGTCCGGGTATCTACTTAGAAACGGCGCCATCCGATCTACCCTCACCGGGGTCCTCCCTTTTTGACGAAGACTCCACGGCCTTTCCTTTTCCCTTCCGGAAGCACTTAAGGTGACTGTGGGCGCCACCACAGCCCGAACACTCGTGCTTGAATCGGCAGGAAGACCCAAACCGGCATTCCTTCTCATTAAACTGCCAGCAAACGCCCTTTTTGGGCCCCGACGAGGTGCCAAATGATCCCCCGCCGGTGCCCCCTGGAAAGGACTGTGATGCCGACTTCGGCGCAGCCATCAGCCGCATCCATAGACTAATTTCTTTGTGGTCCCACCGTAAACTGGGTCTGACCGCCTTCCTCTGGCGAAACTGCTCGTCATATCTTAGCCAAGCAGTCCCCCCATAGGTCCTATACGCCTCACAGATAGAATCCAGATAACAGAAAAGCGCTGTACAGTTATCCGGAGCCTTTTCCCCCACCACACCGGCCAGTATCACAAAGGCCTGCAACCAGTTCTGAAAAGTGCGGGGAATAAGGCGATAACGCCGCCGTTCTTCCTCGTCCTTTTTGCTCTCATCCGGTTTAACCCGATCCAGATTAAACTTTTCCAACGGAAGCAATGAGAATATTTCAACATATTCATCCTTCCATATTTTTTCCCTGGTCTCCTGCTTCAGATGCGCCCCCAACGGGCCATCAAAGCAAACATACACTTCCCCTCTCGCCTTGTCATCCAATTGAACAATGTCCACTGCAGCCGCAGCTGCGGCAGCAGGAGCCGCAGCTGGGGCCGCGGGAGCCGCCACCACCGGCTCACCCACCGCATTGCCACTAGCAACCCCTCCAACCGCAGGAGTCGCAACCTCCTGCCCCGTCGCTCCCTGCCACACCAAGCTAGGGCCCCCCACAGGGGCAAACAAACCCCTAACCAACCTCAACAACTCGGATGCCACACTGCCGTCACCCGTCACCACATTCACGACCCGCCCGCCACTCGGGCCACCAAGTAAACCACCCGTACCACCAACCACATTCACGCCCTGCACGCCATCCGTATCACCAGACACACCATCCATAGCCAAACCAGGTGCACGAGAAATAGAAGAAACCGTGGTCTTACCAGGCTGACTCCGAGAAGATCCCGAAACAGCCGTCACATGTTCTCCGCGTCGCACTCCAGCCGCCTCGCCGACCTCCACGATCTGGTCCCCGTTGCCGTCCTCCGCGACGTCCTCCTCCAGGGTTGCCTCCTCGTCCTCACTGGACCCAGGCCCAGGGAGCCCGCCGTCCGGCAGACTCGACCTTAGGCCCCGTCCGCCCGCAGCACCATCCATCCTCCGCGACGATCCAGACGCTGGCTCCGCCACATAAACGCCGCCTGGGGCATGCCGTCCGGCATCCCCGCGTGCTCCAGCTGATCCCGACGCCGTCCCATCGTTGTCCCTCCGCTGCGATCCCAGGCCGGGCCCCGCTGATCCGGGCCGTCTCCGTACGGACTCCCCCGCCGCCACTGGGACCCCATGCTCCTGCATGGGCCCCGCTCTGCTCCTAGACCTTGCCGCCGCCGCCACTGTGGCCTCATCTGCGCCCCGCGATCCCGCTGGCCCACGCAACCAAGCTGGCCCCCATGACCCCGCTGGCTCATACGACCCCGCCGACCCACGCGACCCCGCCGACCCACGCGACCGCGCCGGCCCACGTGACCGCGGCGGGTCAGGTGACCGCACCGGGTCAGGCAGAGCCTGCCGGATCGCGAGGACGCGGCGGGACGGGTGAGTACGCGGGGTCACATGACCGCGCACGGTCAGGTGACAGCGCCCGGTCAGGTGACATCGCCGCCCCACGTGACCGCGCTGCCCCACGTGATCGCGCCGCCCCACGTGACCGCGCCGCCCCACGTGACCGCGCCGCCCCACGTGACCGCGGCGGGTCAGGTGAGCGCGCTCGGTCAGGTGAGGCCGCCGGAGCACAGGGGGACGCCGGGTCACACGAGCGCAGCGGGCCCCGTGACCGCGCCGGGTCAGGTGACCGCGCCGGGTCAGGTGACCACGCCGGGTCACGCGGCCGCGACGCGCGCGTCACTGCCGTGCGCCGCGACCCGGAAGAGGAGGGGAGGCCGGCCGTGTCGCTCACCGCCCCGTTGCCTTGGCGCCCGCGGCCCGACTTCCGGCCGGGGCCTCGCGACGTCCCGGCTCCCGGATCCACCGCCGCACATCCACTCGGGCTCCGTCTCCGCTGCCGGCTCCTCGGCGTCATCTCCGGGCTGAGGCGCTCCGGGGGCCGAGTTCTTCGCTGCCGCTTCGGAGGCAGGGGGGTCCCCTCTTCCTCGCCGACGCCGGACCATCGCAGGAGCTGCTCGTCCATCCAACGCTGTCCACGCTGCTCCGCCATCCTCTTCATCTGTGCCATGAAGTCCTCCATCTTCGGGATCCAGCCACAACGATTCCAGTCACGTCCAGGTAGGAATGGCCCACCCCCCTCTGACCTGCCCTATATACGACCCCCTATAGCCACCACCCCCTGACCAATCACACTGACCCCTGATCCTAACTGCCCCTTAGCACCACCCCCAAATTTCGCGCCCAAACTGACTTTCTCCATTAACCCCTTATTAACCCTATGGCCTGGCATCCCTCCTAGTCATGTAGCCCTCCCTTAAGCCCCTTCGGGTCAGCAGTCCGGGCTCTTCCTTTATCGAGTTATTGACACGTTTGGGACATGGAGCAACGACAGTAACCCACTAAAGGATGTGCTCAAAGTGCTGCCCATTGTGTTGAATTGTCAATGTGATTCTCTTCTCCCACTCTTGACACACAGAGAGATTAAGGATGTGGGACACCAGAAACAATGGATACGGGAGGCCTGTGGTAGCATGTCTTCTGCAGTATTGCTCTCGGTGTGTCAAGAGTGGGAGAAGAGAATCACATTGACAATTCCACACAATGGCAGGACTTTGAGCACATCTTTTAATGGGTTACTGTCGTTTCTCCATGTCACAAATGTGTTAATAACTCGATAATGAATAAAGCTACATTAAAAATGAGCTATTGTTTTCCTTGTGCAATTCTCTATGTGTTTGCTTGAAAAAAGTAAAGTTGAATTCAAAATGGTGGCTTTGCAGATGGCCGCTATGAGTCACACCCGACCTCAAATGTTTTGCCCCTCCCATGTACTAATATGCCACAAATGGTAAGGTGATATCAGCAACCACGTCCATTTTATCACGGTGTATCCATACTTACGGCCCACCCTGTATAGTGTTTTTTTTTCCTTTGACAAGGCATTTGACACTATCCCACATAGATACCTAATGGGTAAATTGATGTCTGAAGGCTTATAAAGTAAGGTTTAAAATTGGATCAAAATCTTGCTCATAGAATTCAGATATGTGAGCAGGGCCGTATTTGGGGTTTTTGCTGCCCTAGGCACTGTCAGTGGTGGCGCCCCCTTCTGATCAGTCAGATTACGGTTATATGCACACAGCTTTTTTTTTTTTTTTTTCCAGACAGATCCGCCCTATAACCCGCCCAAAAAACCCAAACTCTAAATATTAAAGAAATGAACTCATACACTGCAATGTAAAACGACTTGCTGTCCATATGTTCAGTCTTTGGAGTTTTTTTAAGCGCGTCAGGTTTCCTCAGACATGAAGCGGCTGACAGTGACCGGTCCATTATATGGCGCCTGCTGCTTGGATGCCGCTTACTAGTTGTGACCGGCCATTATATGGCGCCTGCTGCTTGGATGCCGCTTACTAGTTGTGACCGGCCATTATATGGCGGCTGCTGCTTGGATGCCGCTTACTAGTTGTGACCGGCCATTATATGGCGGCTTCTGCTTGGATGCCGCTTACTAGTTGTGACCGGCCATTATATGGCGCCTGCTGCTTGGATGCCGCTTACTAGTTGTGACCGGTCCATTATATGGCGGCTGCTGCTTGGATGCCGCTTACTAGTTGTGACCGGTCCGTTATATGGCGGCTGCTGCTTGGATGCCGCTTACTAGTTGTGACCGGTCCATTATATGGCGCCTGCTGCTTGGATGCCGCTTACTACTTCATTTAAAAAAATAAGTAAAATCCAGTAGCTAAAAGATGTTGGAAAAAACAACCAAAAAGCCACAGCAAAAAAAATAAATATTTGCTTCAGGATAAAATGATGACTGTCCTGAAGTGTTTTCTGTCTGAATAATTCCGGGGGTTCACAGACATCTACAAGACGTGTGCACATGCCCTGATAGAGCCCAGAGCCTTCAGATAGTAGTTAAGACCTCCATACACATTAACCTAAAGTTGTCTAAACCCGCCAATATCGACAGGTTCTGCTGATAGCCCAATGTGAACAGGGGCTCTCAATTCTGATTGTCAGGGGAATAAGGATCCAGCATGTGCAATTACGGAGTGTAGATCCTATTATCCTCTAAATGATAAGCTGCTGTCGGAGATGTCCAGCAGCGGCTCTAATAAAGAACACAGAAACAATTGGCAGAATGAGTGCTCCTGTATATGGGAGAGCCGAGCAAGATAGCTGCCGGCCTAAAAATCAGACTATAGTGTATGGGGGCTTTAGTCTATTACTTATTCGGCTGACAGACATGCAGATAGCTGTATTTTTAGTCCAGCACGCTGACCCTATGTTTTAGGATCAAGACTGATAAGGTAAAGATTACAACAGCCACATGACTATCACCAGAACCACCATCAGTACAGTAATACATAACTAAAACCACACTACATACTATAATACGTAACCAAAACCACAGTTAGTACAGTAATACATCAACAGAACTACTGTCAATACAGTAATATCATCAAAACCACCCTAAACACAATAACACATCACCAAACCCACCCTGAAGACAATACATCGCCAAAACCACCATCAGTACATGAATACAATGCCAAATTCACACAGCAATCAAGTGCAGTGTCAGGTTAGACCCATATACATCTATGTATTGCATTAACGTACAACTCTCAGTATGTCCTTAACAATGGTAAGGAGATGCTGGTAGTTGTTACCAGCCATCATTAGACTGTGGACCATATAAGAACCACAATACTGATTAGTCCCAGGCAGTAGACTTAACTTTTGGACGAGATCTTATAGGTTTAGGTCCATTAATTCTGAGGAGATTAGTAGGGCAGAGGTGGGCTCAGTAGGGAGAAGGGGCATCATGGGGTGGGACTTGAGACCCCCACCAATTGCTCAAAAGACCTCTTAAGTGCACAGCTCAGGAGACAGGACTATGAAATTTTACTCCCGGAATCCATTCTGTCTGCATGTTCTGGTTCTGGGAAACACTCGGGGCCACGGTAGTCGGACCCCCAGCGATTGGAAAGTTATTCCCCATCCCAAGGATAGGGGGCAAGTTCCCAATGTGTAAAAACCCCTTTAAAAGCAGCATTCACACTGCAGCCAAAGATGGGAACCTGATTTATCTAAACAGTGTCCATCACCCGATGCACGACAAAAAACTTTCATTCGTCAGGTGAGATGATTTTTAAGCTGACTTAAAGGGAACCTGTCACCCCAAAATGACACCTAGACTGCGGAAATATTTATATGGGGGACATGATCTGTGGAGAAATAAACCCACCCATATAGGTCAGCTTAAAAGGAACTGGTCACGACCTTTAATATTAAACTGCTCCATTGTCCTTATAGTCAGAAAATGTGCATCACTTACATTGCGTCACTAACAAGAGGGGGGGGCAGTTTAGAATTGAAAAAGGGTGTAACAGGTTCCCTTTAATGTTCACTGAAAAAGCCACATTTGATATGAAAATGAGGACATTTCTGCGCGGCCTAAGCCTGGGTGCACCATTACCACCGAATATAGGAAAATACTAGCCAGGCCTGTGTCTTGATTAATAGTGATCCATTGGTGAGAGTGAGCACCGTAACACCAGATCTCCTGACTGCACCGCACCCAACACTGCGGCACACTCCAAGCGTCAGTGCGGGTGTGTACACAACACAGGAGGAGCACAGCGGCACACTCCAAGCGTCAGTGCGGGTGTGCACACAAAACAGAAGGAGCACAGCGGCACACGCCAAGCGTCAGTGCGGGTGTGCACACAACACAGGAGGAGCACAGCGGCACACACCAAGCGTCAGTGCATGTGTGCATCCAACACAGGAGGAGCACAGCGGCACACGCCAAGCGTCAGTGCATGTGTGCATCCAACACAGGAGGAGCACAGCGGCACACGCCAAGCGTCAGTGCATGTGTGCATCCAACACAGGAGGAGCACAGCGGCACACGCCAAGCGTCAGTGCATGTGTGCATCCAACACAGGAGGAGCACAGCGGCACACGCCAAGCGTCAGTGCATGTGTGCATCCAACACAGGAGGAGCACAGCGGCACACTCCAAGCGTCAGTGCATGTGTGCATCCAACACAGGAGGAGCACAGCGGCACACTCCAAGCGTCAGTGCATGTGTGCATCCAACACAGGAGGAGCACAGTGAGGAGGGGCACACGGCGCTGTGATGTGCTATCTGCTCACTTCAACAACCTTCCTCATTGAATCGGCAGTCAAATACAGGCAGCAACCAGGTGTCAGAACGTACCTGCATCACATTGCATGCACACCCACGCGGACACTGGAGTCACATTGCAGGCGCACCCACGCAGACACTGCAGTCACATTGCAGGCGCACCCACTGCAGTCACATTGCAGGCGCACCCACTGCAGTCACATTGCAGGCGCACCCACTGCAGTCACATTGCAGGCGCACCCACGCGGACACTGCAGTCACATTGCAGGCGCACCCACGCGGACACTGCAGTCACATTGCAGGCGCACCCACGCGGACACTGCAGTCACATTGCAGGCGCACCCACGCGGACACTGCAGTCACATTGCAGGCGCACCCACGCGGACACTGCAGTCACATTGCAGGCGCACCCACGCGGACACTGCAGTCACATTGCAGGCGCACCCACGCGGACACTGCAGTCACATTGCAGGCGCACCCACGCGGACACTGCAGTCACATTGCAGGCGCACCCACGCGGACACTGCAGTCACATTGCAGGCGCACCCACGCGGACACTGCAGTCACATTGCAGGCGCACCCACGCGGACACTGCAGTCACATTGCAGGCGCACCCACGCGGACACTGCAGTCACATTGCAGGCGCACCCACGCGGACACTGCAGTCACATTGCAGGCGCACCCACGCGGACACTGGAGTCACATTGCAGGCGCACCCACGCGGACACTGCAGTCACATTGCAGGCGCACCCACGCGGACACTGCAGTCACATTGCAGGCGCACCCACGCGGACACTGCAGTCACATTGCAGGCGCACCCACGCGGACACTGCAGTCACATTGCGTGCGCACACACACTGACACTTGGAGTGCTACTCTGCTCCTCCAGTGTCAGGACACGTGCAGAAATGCTAAGTGATTTTAAACAGCACTGACTCACCTAAGGGCGAGGGACTGTCTTTAATATGCAAATAGGACGGTGCACATCTGCACCAAGACACCGGCCGCACCAGGGGGGACAGAACAGTTTGCATATATATAATATTAAGGTAAAACTGTACATGCCAGAGCGACGTCCCCTGTATAAATGTGTCTGCAGATTAATTGCCATTTTGGGAGTAAAAGTAAAATGTCATGGCTCTTAGCAACACTTTGTCCAGCGTCTCCCAAGACTCCCCTCTTGTTTGGTCTGCTGCAGCACATACTGCAATGGTGCCCGTATAGGGAATCTGTCACCAGGTTTTGCTCCCCCATCTGAGAGCAGCATAATGTAGAGACAGAGCCCCTGATTCCAGCAATGTGTCACTTACTGAGCTGTTTGCTGTCGTTTTCTCTGCTGCAGATCTCGCAGTTATACAGAGCTCATGAATATGCTGGACTACCTGCAGCACACCAAGTAGTCCTGTAATGATAACTACTGCTGATTAAACAGTGATGTTATCAAAACTACACTAAGCAGCCCAGTAAGTGACAACACTGGAATCAGGATCTCTGCCCCTACAATATGCTGCTCTCAAATTAGGTGGCAAAAACCTGGTGACAGACTCATAATTCTCCTCACTAAAGAGTAACCACCCTAAGTAAGCCCAAGGCTGTGCCCAAGAATAAATAACTGCCCATCACTGAGCTCACAGCACAAAGAATGACCCCACACCGTGTCACTTACAGCATACAGCCTCCACATTCTCTCCTATAACATTTCCACTACACTGCCCCCTCAAATGAAAACCCCCACTGTCCTCACCACTGAATTATACCCTCCAGACCTTCCTCACTTATGAACTATGACCTCCACTGTCCCCACCTCTCCATGCATCCCCCACTTCACTGCCCCCCTCATGATGTCCCCACTCTATAATGAGCCTTATGCTTCGCATTCTGTATACCGAGCCCTCCCAGGCTCCTAACTGAGCGCTCCCCATGCTGCCCCTTCTCCATATCAAGACCCCCCATACCAAGCCCACCATGGTTCCCCTTCCATACCGAGCCCCCCATGCTTTCCCATTCTCCATACCATGCCTCCCCCCATGCTAACCCATTCTCCATACCATGCCCCCTCCCCATGCTACCCCATTCTCCATACCATGCCCCCCCCATGCTACCCCATTCTCCATACCATGCCCCCCCCCATGCTACCCCATTCTCCATACCATGCCCCCCCCATGCTACCCCATTCTCCATACCATGCCCCCCCCCATGCTACCCCATTCTCCATACCATGCCCCCCCCATGCTACCCCATTCTCCATACCATGCCCCCCCCATGCTACCCCATTCTCCATACCATGCCCCCCCCATGCTACCCCATTCTCCATACCATGCCCCCCCCATGCTACCCCATTCTCCATACCATGCCCCCCCCATGCTATCCCATTCTCCATACCATGCCTCTCATTCTCCATACTGTAACTCCCATTTGCTATACTGTCCACCACCCTCCCTCATTTTCCCATTCTGCTCCATCCCCAATGCTGCACCCCCACATCATGCTCCATCCCCATGTTGCGCCCCCCCAACCTCCATGCTGCGCCCCCACATCATGCTTCATCCCCCCCCATCCTCCATGCTGCGCCCCCACATCATGCTTCATCGCCCCCATCCTCCATGCTGCGCCCCCACATCATGCTTCATCCCCCCCATCCTCCATGCTGCGCCCCCACATCATGCTTCATCCCCCCCATCCTCCATGTTGCGCCCCACATCATGCTTCATCCCCCCCATCCTCCATGTTGCGCCCCACATCATGCTTCATCCCCCCCATCCTCCATGTTGCGCCCCCACATCCTCCATGTTGTGCCCCCACATCATGCGGCATCCCCCCCATCCTCCACGCTGCGCCCCCACATCATGTTCCATCCCCCATGTTGCGCCCCCATATCATGCGGCATCCCCCCCCAGCCTCCATGTTGCACCCCCACATCATGCTGCATCCCCCCCATCCTCCATGTTGCGCCCCCACATCATGTTCCATCCCCACATCCTCCATGTTGCGCCCCCACATCATGCTGCTTCCCCCCCCATCCTCCATGTTGCACCCCCACATCATGCTGCATCCCCCCCCCATCCTCCATGTTGCGCCCCCACATCATGTTCCATCCCCCCCCATCCTCCATGTTGCGCCCCCATATCATGTTCCATCCCCCCATCCTCCATGTTGCGCCCCCATATCATGTTCCATTCCCCCATCCTCCATGTTGCGCCCCCATATCATGTTCCATCCCCCATCCTCCATGTTGCGCCCCCATATCATGCGGCATCCCCCCCCCAGCCTCCATGTTGCACCCCCACATCATGCTGCATCCCCTCCATCCTCCATGTTGCGCCCCCACATCATGCTGCATCCCCCCCATCCTCCATGTTGCGCCCCCATATCATGTTCCATCCCCCCATCCTCCATGTTGCGCCCCCATATGTTCCATCCCCCCATCCTCCATGTTGCGCCCCCATATCATGTTCCATCCCCCCATCCTCCATGTTGCGCCCCCATATCATGTTCCATCCCCCCATCCTCCATGTTGCGCCCCCATATCATGTTCCATCCCCCCATCCTTCATGTTGCGCCCCCATATCATGTTCCATCCCCCCATCCTCCATGTTGCGCCCCCATATCATGTTCCATCCCCCCATCCTCCATGTTGCGCCCCCATATCATGTTCCATCCCCCATCCTCCATGTTGCGCCCCCATATCATGTGGCATCCCCCCCCAGCCTCCATGTTGCACCCCCACATCATGCTGCATCCCCCCCATCCTCCATGTTGCGCCCCCACATCATGTTCCATCCCCACATCCTCCATGTTGCACCCCCACATCATGCTGCATCCCCCCCCATCCTCCATGTTGCACCCCCACATCATGCTGCATCCCATCCTCCATGTTGCGCCCCCATATCATGTTACATCCCCTCATCCTCCATGTTGCGCCCCCATATCATGTTCCATCCCCCCATCCTCCATGTTGCGCCCCCATATCATGTTCCATCCCCCCCATCCTCCATGTTGCGCCCCCATATCATGTTCCATCCCCCCATCCTCCATGTTGCGCCCCCATATCATGTTCCATCCCCCCATCCTCCATGTTGCGCCCCCATATCATGTTCCATCCCCCCCATCCTCCATGTTGCGCCCCCATATCATGTTCCATCCCCCCATCCTCCATGTTGCGCCCCCATATCATGTTCCATCCCCCCATCCTCCATGTTGCGCCCCCATATCATGTTCCATCCCCCCATCCTCCATGTTGCGCCCCCATATCATGTTCCATCCCCCCATCCTCCATGTTGCGCCCCCATATCATGTTCCATCCCCCCCATCCTCCATGTTGCGCCCCCATATCATGTTCCATCCCCCCATCCTCCATGTTGCACCCCCATATCATGTTCCATCCCCCCATCCTCCATGTTGCGCCCCCATATCATGTTCCATCCCCCCATCCTCCATGTTGCGCCCCCCCCCCCGGGTTGCTTGTTCGGCGCTGTCTTCGGCTGTAAAGCGTTTACCTGCTCCAGGCTGCATCTCCCGTTCTCCACGGTGGCGGTGGCGGCGGCGGCGGCGGCGGCATCTGACATCTTGCTCGGCGGCGGTTCCATCTCCGGCGGCGGCTCCATCTCCGGCGGCGGTTCCATCTCCGGCGGCGGCTCCCGTCCTCCTCTGCGCGGCCTCACGCTCCTGTGACCTCTGCACAGTGAGCGCACGGCAGCACGTCGGGGCGGGGAGCTGATTACAGCTCCTCTGACCCCGGAAGTAAGTGCCGGCACGCTCACAGTGTCATTTATATTCGCGTGTTATAGACGCGACTATAAATGACTGTGCGCTCCCTCCCTCCTCCAAAAAGGCGCCGGATTTAATAAAGAGTTTGGAGGAGGGAGGGAGGAAGATTTAAAAAAAATTTTTTTTTTTTTTTTAATTTTGGTTTGGGCGCCGCCCCCCTGGAAGGCGCCGCCCTAGGCACGTGCCCTCAAGTGCCTAATGGCAAATACGGCCCTGTATGTGAGCATGTTGAGTATTTGATTGCAGAAACTTCTGCACCATTTCTGCATCTCTTGGTAGGACACAAACAGCCCAAAAATCCAATTTTTGATGTGTTTTTGTAGTGCTTTTGATGTTTTTACATACGTTTTTCATTGCTTTCAATAGTGAAAACCACAGGCAAAAATGCAGAAAGAATTGAAATGCTACAAATTATTTTCTGTACAAAGTCTGGAAGGAAAAAAGTCTATGTATACAAGACGTCAGGATCTGCTTGCAGTTTTTTCACAAAACTGCATGTTAAAGCATCAAAACATAATATAAAAGCACTGTGTGCACAGACCTTCATCTATAGAATTGTGGTGATTGACAGCTACTCTGAATGTACTCCAGTAATAGGAGGTGAACCCCAAGGTTCAATGCAGCGTATATTCAACTTCTTTTTTAATTGTATAGAAGACAGGATCAATAGTGTTGTAACTATTTTTGCAGATGACACCAAGCTATATAGTATAATTCACTCTGTGGAAGATGTGTACCGCCCCGCGGCCTCGGCTGCGGCCGCCGAGCCGCTTGGATCAGTGCTTGTGTTCTACGGGTGGTGGTTCGAGCCTCTCACGGACCCGGGGGTCACGTCGCTCTGCATGGGGGTTGGCATTACACACGGGGAAATGCGGGGTAATTGTTTGTGACGCCACCCACCTGTTGTAGTGATGTTGGACACCACCGCTGCAGAGAAGTTACGGGGACTCCCGGGAGCGGTGAAGTGGCGCAGCTATGTGTTGACCCCTCCGTGGGTAGGGGGTGCTTGGTCCCGGGACCCGGTGGTGCGAGGGCCGGGGTGCAGGGCTGCAGTGCAGCGCGGTGCGGTTCCTGATGGCACTGTTGTACTCACGATTAAACCACACAGAGTCACTGGTAAACCAAACGAAGGTATGAACGGGGTCCGCAGCCGGCTGCAGCTTCCTAGTCGGGTTAGCAATGTCCACCTTTCTCCTGCACCTATGTGTAGTTTGACCACTGTGCCTGAGCACTGGTAGTCCGCTCCCCGGCGTGTAGATGTCGGAGGAGCTCCTTTGCCCGCAGGCGCTGGCCCTTGGATCTCTGGCCTTTGGCGGTGGCTACTATCCGGACGGGTTGGGCTATTGCCGTCAAACGGGACTTTGGTGGGAATGAACTCCTCAGGTCCAGACCACAATCAGTTAATTCAACAATAGTGGTGGCATATAGCCTAGTTCGGGGTCTGAGTACTCTGCCTGGTGCTCCGGTATCCAGTTAGCTCCCCGGTTTGGTTCCGGGGGGTCACTACCCTGTCCCGGTCCCTTAGAGTTCCGCTGGTCGTGTTCCCGGTCTCCTGCAGGTGGCCACTGCCGTCTGCCTGCCTGACTGTTCTGGACCAACTCTTCACTCCACTGTCCTGCACTCAACTCCTCACTGTACTGTACTGTTTGTGTTTTTCCTGCCTCAGGCCAGCAGACTCCTCGGGGGCGTGTCTTTCTGCCTGACTCCGCCCACCTGGTGTGCCTGTCTGGGACAGTTTACCCTCTCAAAAAGCAGCCCCCCCCTTTCCCAGGAGAATCATACTTACTAAACCCCAGGCATCTGAGTCACTCCCAGGTCCTCCTGCGATTTTCAGTGAACGCTCCCAGCAGGTATGTTCCACACGGTCCTCCCCTGCTTCTGGCCGACATTCACATACATCAGATCTCACACACACACTCATACACACATCAGATTACACAAACATTCACATCATATCACACACAAAGTCGCACATACACACTCACCGATTGTTTCTCGCCGGAATGGGAACCTGGAACACAGTGCTGTGGACTGCGGGGACCTGCGGTGGTATGCTTAGAGGACCTGAGGTGGAACGCATCTGATGCATTCCACCACAGGTCCTCGCGCTCCATTGCAATATGTCAAAGGTTCCCCTGCCGGCCAGAAGAAATTGGTATCACCAGATGTGGTAAGTGTGTGTGTGATCTGATGTGTGATTGTGAGTGCTATCTGATGTGTGTGTGTGTGTGTGTAATCTGATGTGTGTGGGTGTGCGATCTGATGTGTGCACAATTTGATGTGTGTGGGTATGCGATCTGATGTGTATTGGTGTGCGTTCAACCCCAGGTCCTTCCACTTCACGTTCCACCCATTTGGCATCTGGTTAGTATGATTGCAAGGTCTTCTTTCTTCTCTCTTTTGGGGTGTCTGCTTTCTATAATGAAGTGTCCTGCAGTATTCTTTAACTTGTAGGGCTTATTTTCAGGGTAGGGCTTATATTTAAGCCTTACATCAAAATGCTGAAAATTCCTGCTAGGGCTTATTTTTGGGGTAGGTCTTATTTTCAGGGAAATACGATAGTGATGACCCGGACTGTAAAGTTCAGATCTGCACGGTCTCAAAAGTATCTGGGTGCCACACCAAGAGTAGAGTTGAGCGCGATTCGCGGTTTTCCAGTTCGCGGTTCGAGTGATTTTGGGGGCTGTTCTAGATCGAACTAGAACTCGAGCTTTTTGCTAAAGTTTGATAGTTCTAGTTACGTTCGAGAATGGTTCTAGCAGCAAAAAGCAGGGCTTTTCACAGCTACAGTGTGCAGGACCCA
This sequence comes from Anomaloglossus baeobatrachus, assembly GCF_048569485.1. Classification (NCBI taxonomy): domain Eukaryota; kingdom Metazoa; phylum Chordata; class Amphibia; order Anura; family Aromobatidae; genus Anomaloglossus; species Anomaloglossus baeobatrachus. The sequence goes on along the minus strand of NC_134358.1, from coordinate 292,214,857 downwards.
TCGCTGGCAGCCTGCCAGAAGCTGGTAACCAAGATAAACATCGGGTATCCAAGCAAAGCGCTTTGGTTAGTAACCCGATATTTATCCTAGTTACGTGTGCAGGAAGCCGACACTTCCCCGCTCAGATCGCTCCTCCCCCTCCTGCACGCGGCATGTACACATACATACACACACACACACACTCACCTGTCCCCAGCCATGCAGTCCACGACACTGACGTCCTCAGCGCCACATGACCCTGCTAGGCTCCACCCACTTCGCACTCCGCCGCCAGCACACATGGCTCCACCCACCTGGTACTCTGCACACATGGCCCCGCTAGGCTCCGCCCACCTGACACTCTGCACACATGGTCCCGCTAGGCTCCACCCACTTGGCACTCTGCACACATGGTCCCGCTAGGCTTCGCCCACCTGGCACTCTGCACACATGGTCCCGCTAGGCTCCGCCCACCTGGCACTCTGCACACATGGTCCCGCTAGGCTCCGCCCACCTGGCACTCTGCACACATTTCCCCGCTAGGCTCCGCCCACCTGGCACTCTGCACACCTGGCACTCTGCACACATTACCACGCTAGGCTCCGCCCACCTGGCACTCTGCACACCTGGCACTCTGCACACATTACCCCGCTAGGCTCCACCCACCTGGCACTCTGCACACAAGGTCCCGCTTGGCTTACCTGCGGTGATGAAGTCCCGACCTCAGCGCTGTCACTGTCCTCCATGGCCGCCGCTTGTCACATCACCTTCTCTCGCTTCCGACCAGATACTGACTAGCGGTGACGTCACGGGCCTCTCGCGATACTTGGCTGTGAAGGTCATTGAACTCAGTGACAAGTGCTGTCAGCAGTGCAGGAGATCAGCGCAGGTAATGTACCTCGCTGACAGCAGCACTTGTCATCCCCTGCAGTGACCTGGGCTGACCCATTGATGTTAGCTCAGGTCACTGCATTGCTCTCCCAGCCAATGGGGAACATCCTGCTCTTCATTGACTGTGACAGTGTGGATCGTCATGGCAACCCCTTGGATTACACCAGACCTGGATTTGTTTTTCTTTCTAATAAATTGGTTAAAGAGGGAATGTATTGGGGAGTGTTTTTTCAAATAAAAATGTGTTTGTCGTCTATTTTTTTTTATTACTGACTGGGTTGGTGATGTCGGGTATCTGATAGACGCCTGACCTCACCAACCCCAGGGCTTGATGCCAGGTGACATTACACATCTGGTATTAACCCCATATATTACCCCGTTTGCCACCGCAGCAGGGCACGGGATGAGCTGGGGCGAAGCACTAGGATTGGCGCATCTAATGGATGCGCTACTTCTGGGGCGGCTGCGGCCTGCTATTTTTAGGCTGGGGAGAGTCCAATAACCATGGACCTCCCTAGTCTGAGAATATCAGACCCCAGCTGTCTGCTTTACCTTGGCTGGTGATCCAATTTTGGGGGGACCCCTACGTGTTTTTTTTAAAAAATTATTTATTTAATTTAAAATAACAGCGTGGGGTGCCCTCAGTTTTGGATTACCAGCCAAGGTTAGGCTGCCAGTTGTGGTCTGCAGGCTGCAGCCGTCTGCTTTACCCTAGCTGGCTACAAAAATAGGGGAAACCCCACGTCATTTTTTTTTTTCATTTTTTTGGCTAAATACAAAGCTAAGCACCCCTTAGTGCCACATGAAAGGCACCAAAGGGTGCAAAATTACAAAATGCAGGAGAGTGGGACATTATGTGTCTTTCTGCCATTATAATGACAGAAAAGACTGATATAAAGTGTACAAGCACAGGAAAATCACCAGAGAGCTCTACGCTGTGAAAAGCAGTAGAAAATGGCACTGGAGTGAACATGTGACCGTCTTATGTAGGTTGAAGCTATGGATCCTGGGTAAATTTATGTATTTCTCCTACTTCAGTTTTTTTGCAGTACACAAAAAAAACGGAAGGCACACGGATGACAAACAGATGACATACGGACCGTCTACGGAACGGAAACGGATGCCACACGGATGCACCCGTGAAAAAAAATTGACTGTTTTTTGCAGACCACAAAAATGGATCGGTCGTGTTAATGTAGCCTTATTCTGATCTGCCGTTTATAAACAGCAGGCAGAAATAAAGCCTGCTTTACACCAGGCAATCTATCGTGCGATAGATCGTCGGGGTCACGGTTTTTGTGACGCACATCCGGCATCGCTGGCGATGCCGGCCTGTGTGACACCTCCTAGCGACGCAGTATCGCTCACAAATCGTGAGTCGGGTACTGCTCGTTAGGTTCCATAAAATCGTTTAATTTAGTTGACCATCGTTTCCGTGGTAGCACACGTCGCTCCGTGTGACACCACGGGAACGATGATCAGCTCACCTGCCTCCCGCGGCCGCCGCCGGCTCTATGTGGAAGGAAGGAGGTGGGCGGGATGTTTACATCCTGCTCATCTCCGCCCCTCCGCTCTGATTGGCCGGCGGCCGTGTGACGTCACTGTGACGCCGAACGTCCCTCCCACTCCAGGAAGTGGACGTTCGCCGCCCACAGCGAGGTCGCACGAGAGGTAAGTATGTGTGACGGGGGTTACTACCTTTGTGCGACACGGGCAGCGATTTGCCCGTGACGCAAAAAGGACGGGGGCGGGTACGATCGATTGTGAAATCGCACAATCGGTCGTACCGTGTAAAGCAGGCTTTAGAGAATAACGCCCCCCAGCGTCAGAAAATCTCCGGGGTTTCAGGGCTAGCTGAGACCCTGCAGATCCTGATTCAGGACGGTTTTTCCGGTCCCCGCTCACGTGATCACAGGTATACACCGTCTACCGATGATCACGTTACAGTAAATGACAGTGTCGGTAAAAAATTATTTATCTCCCATCTGGCATGAACAAACATGATAAACCTCCTCCCCGGTCCCCTCCGGTCCCCCCTGGTCCCCCGGTGTCGCCAAAGTTCCCCCCCCTGATGCCCTCCCAGAAATCCAAGATGGCCGCGCGCACAGCAGCGCGCCGGCCGCATTCACCCTACTCCTCTGATTTCTGTCGCATGTGCCATGACACATGCGACAGAAAACTCCTCCCCAGGCCCTGCCAGGTCACCCCCTATAAACCCACCGGTGTTCCCCGGTGTCCCACGGTACCTGTGCAGCGTTGATCCCCCCACGGCCTTCTTCACAATAGACGCTGCCGCATGCACAGAGCGGCTGTCAGCTCAGCTTCCTGTGTTCAGACACAGTGAGTGGTGGTGATGCATCTGTAAGCTAAATGGGCGGCATGGTGGCTCAGTGGTTAGCACTGCAGTCTTGCAGCGCTGAGGTCCTGGGTTCAATTCCCATCAAGGACACCATCTGCAAGGAGTTTGTATGTTCTCCCCGTGTTTGCGTGGGATTCTTTCGGGTACTCCGGTTTCCTCCCACACTCCAAAGACATACAGCGCTATGGAATTAATAACGCTATGAAAATGAATAAATTATTATTATTACTGCAATGCCCTGCTCATGAGGTAAGGAACATAATTGATCAGGAGAGCTATATACTACATTTCCAAATTGAGGGATTTGCTTTTATAGTTTCCCTGCAGCAAGAGGGGAGAATGCACCACAATAGCAAAATAAATCAATAAAGGGGGTGCTGATAATGCAATGGAACACGTAATGGGTAAAGAGGGAGGAAAGACATTGCATATAACGCACAACCCACAATGAAATATACAAGAACCTTTATTAGCAGTACAAAAATACAATTTAAAAGCAATTAAAACATGTAGAAAAAACAAGATCCTGTACCCACAAGTGTATAATAATTATCATAATTCAACAGAGTACACTAGTGAAGCCAAGCCACAAATAGGAAATAAATTGCAAACTGGTAGAATATATATATACAAAAGGCCAAAAGACCAGGAGTATCACATGCAGTCAGGATGAAAAATGACTACAATCAGTCCTGGAAACAATAGCCAGAAACCATGCAATTTAAATAGCTCTATATAAGGCTAAATCACCTATAATACCTCTGGACCTGCAGAATAGATCATTGTATGATCATAAGGGCATCATAGCCCTGCTGGGCAAGGAGCACAGGGCCCACAAGTTCCTGGCAATCCAGGGTTGAAACCTGTTCCCTGGGAAGGGAGGGAGGAGGGCTCACCTAAATAAAGCCCAAGGGAGTAAGAAGTGGAAAAACCTGTGCATGCCAATGGAGCAGCATAAAAGTATAGAAGATTGCTGCAGAGTCCAGTGGAGGAGAGCATAAACAGTGTGGCAAGGCACACAAGGGCTACAGGGATCACCCCACGCGTATTGCCGCCGCTGCGGCTTCGTCAGGGAAGTGATGGTATTCCATCTCCAAGATCCTATCCCCAATAGTTGCATACAACTACATTATTATTATTAATATTACATTACAAAAAAGATTTGTAGGTGGAATAGCAATAATATCAGCAAATACCAATATTTGGAAATGTAGAATAGTTCTCCTGATAAGGCATGCCCTTACCTCATGAGCAGGGCATTGCAGCTTTGGTAGCAACCATTACAACATGGACTCTGCTGCTGTGGACCCGGGGAGAGTGAGTGCAGATTCATTGCACCCACACTCCTCACATGAAGGGTCCGCACTCCTAGAAAATGGGGGATACATTCCCTGAGTGTCTCCCCCCCCATATTCTAGAGGGTCCAGAGTCGTCGTGGGACCCCTTCATTTTTTTTCTTACAATAAATTGGTGAAAGAGGGAATGTTTTGGGGACTGTTTTTTCAAAAAAAATTCTTTTGTGGTTTTTTGTTTTTGTTAGTACTGACAGTTTATGATGTTGGGTATCTAATAGACGCCATGACATCACAAACTGCTGGGCTTGATCTCAGGTGACTTTACAGCTAGTATCAACCCGATTTATTATCCCGTTTGCCACTGCACCAGGGTACGGGATGAGCTGGGGTGAAGCGCCATGATTGGCGCATCTAGTGGATGCGCCACGTCTGGGGTGCCTGCGGCCTGCTATTTTTAGGCTGTGAAGGCCCAATAACTATGGACCTTCCCACCCTGAGAATACCAGACCACAGCTGTCCGCTTTACCTTGGCTGGTGATCCAATTTGGGAGGGACCTTACTTTTTTTGTAGAATTATTAATATTTATAAAATAATTATAAAAAAAGAGCCTGGGGGGACCTCCACATTGGATCCCCAACCACGGTAAAGCTGCCAGCTGTGGTTTTCAGGCTACAGCCGTCTGCTTTACCCTAGCTGGCTATCAAAAATGGGGGGACCCAACGTAATTTTTTTTGTAACTATTTTTTAAATAGAAAAAATTAATGGGCTTCCCTGTATTTTGATTGCCAACCAAGGTAACGGCAGGCAGATGGGGGTGGCAACCCATAGCTGTCTGCTTTATCTGCGCTGAGAATCAAAAATACCGCGGAGCGCTACGTCATTTTTTTTAAAGATTTATTTTTACAGCACTGTGATGTCCAGCCATCAAAATACAGGGAAGCCCATTTTGTTTTTAGTTATTTAAATAAATAATTGAGAATAATATATATGGGCTCCCGCTGCATTTTTTGTATTGCTAGCTAAGGGTAATCCAAGCAGCTACTGGCTGCTAACCCCCACTGCTTGGTGTTACCTTCACTGGCAATGGAAAATCCAGGGAAGCATTTTTTATTTTTTTTGCCAAAAAACTACAAAAAAAGGACGTGAGCTTCGCCATATTTTTGTATGCTAGCCAGGTATAGCAGGCAGGTGCTGGAAGAGTTGGATACAGCGCCAGAAGATGGCGCTTCTATGAAAGTGCCATTTTCTGAGCGGCTGCAGACTGCAATTCGCAGCAGTGGGGCCCAGAAAGCTCAGGCCAACCTGTGCTGCGGATTCCAATAGTTGTACCTGGCTGGACACAAAAATGGGGCGAAGCCTACGTCATTTGTTTTCTAATTATTTCATGAAATTCATGAAATAATAAAAAAAGGGCTTCCCTTTATTTTTGGTTCCCAGCTGGGTAAAAATAGGCAACTGGGGGTTGGGGGCAGCCGTACCTGCCTGCTGTACCTGGCTAGCATACAAAAATATGGCGAAGCCCACATAATTTTTTCAGGGGGCAAAAACTTCTGCATACAGTCTTGCATAGAAATTGGTTGAAAGATTTCACCAGCACAAAACTCCAGGCATTTTGTTCTTTAAAATAAAACTTCCTTTATTTTCTTATCATTAAAAAGTTCATGCTAGGGTGGTCAAGCCCATGTCAGAGAGGACGCGTTTCGAACATCCAGTTCTTATTCAGTCTCTAAACCATCTAGTCACAGAACTGTTTAAAAAGGGGCTGAACCCAAACATGTGATCAAATGCAAGGAGAGAGCAAGACAATTACAAAAACATTAACCCCTTGAGTTATATCACTCCATATAATGCTTATAACACTTATATATATACAAAGTATTTTTTTAGCCAGATTAATATGCAAACATCAATTCATTTCTTTTATTTAAACCTTTCGGAAATCTTGTGCCCATTAAAAACATCCATTTTAATTCTCTCTGAAAGAGGATATCTTTCAAATTTCCACCCCTTCTAGGTAGTTGAATTTTTTCAATGGCATTGACTTTCATGCCTGTTAAATTACCTGCATGTGCGTCGCGAAAGTGTTGAGACGCTCCTGATAATTTTCTGGTGGTGGCATTATTAACATCATAAATGTGTTCAGATATCCTCTTTCTGAGAGAACGACAAGTGCTGCCTATATATTGTAACTGGCAAATAGTACACGATATTAAATAAACCACATGGTCTGAACTGCAGTTTATGAGTGACATTATTTTATACGTTTTTTTATCTGTAAATGAAGAAAATGCCTTCACATTTGACATATAACCGCATAGTCCACACGATCTGTGGCCACATTTGAAAGAGCCTGTGCTGGGTAACCAATTGCCAGTGTTTTTTTCTTTTTTAGTGGAACCGCACCTATTCATATGATCACTTGGTGATAACATGGATCCCAATGTAATGTTCCTTTTTGAAACAAATTTAACTCCATTTTTTAAGATTTTGTGTAATGTGTCATCTGTAGATAAAATGGGTAAATATTTTTTAATAATTTTGATTACATCATAATAATTTTTACTGTATGTTGTTGAAAAAACAACTGACAATTCTTTCTGGGGATTATCTCTGGTTTTATTCATGTCCAAATATTGTGACCTACTCACTTTGATTGCCTTGGTTTTGGCTTTCTGGAGATTTGTCATTTTATACCCTCTTGCCAAAAACCTTTTTTCAATAGTGCTGCATTCTACCTCAAAACCATTTTGGGTGTTGCAACATCTCCTAGCACGGACATATTCACCTGTAGGGATGTTATCTATAACATGCTTTGGATGGCAACTTCCCGCATGTAATAGTGAGTTGCCTGATATGGGTTTTCTATAAAGACTACAATTAATTTCTCCATTGTCACCCTTCCCATGGAATTGTATATCCAAAAAATTAATTTTTGATACATCATGAAAAAAAGTGAAAAAAAGATTATGGGCATTATTATTAATGTATGATATGAAATCCTCAATTTTTTTGTTTGGATTTTGCCATGCAATAAGTACATCATCTATAAATCTCAGATATAATGCTATATCTGAGAAAAAAGGATTGCACTGATTAAAAATATATTGTTCTTCCCACCAAAGCATAAATATGCCTGCTAGAGAGGGGGAAAACCGTGCGCCCATTGAACATCCCTGTAACTGAATATATCCTTTATTTAAAAAGGTAAAATAGTTGTTTTTGAGTAAAAACTCAGTTACGTCAATCAAATAGTCCTGTAATTCAAGTGAGTAGTCAGAATATTTTTTGAGCAAATCTTTCAACGCTAAAATGGCAAGGGAATGTGGAATGGATGTATACAGTGATTGCACATCACAAGTTAACCAACTAAAATTATCCTGCCATTTCATCTGAGAAATAATATTCAACACATGTTTGCTATCCAGGACATAGCCAGGAGACATTTTAGGAAGAAATTGAAGGTGGTTATCCAACCACTCTGCTAGATGTTCAGTATAAGAATCTATACCTGAGACAATCGGTCTCATTTTTGGGGGAAATTGGTTTTTATGTGACTTGGGTAAGGCATGCAATAATGGTATTAAACAATAAGATGGAATAAGATAATCTCTCAATTTTTCATCAATTAAACCCAAATGTAAGCCTTCTTCTAGAATTTTTTCCAAGGATTTTTTTTTTATATCTGCAGAGGGGTCATGATCGACTCTCCTGTAGGTATCACAATCCTGTAGCATAGTCAATACCTCCCTTTCATAAAGTCCAGTATCCAAAACTACGACTGCCCCCCCCTTGTCAGAATTTTTTATTATGATGTTAGAGTTTTTTTGCAAGGAAATAATCGCATCCCTCTCAGTCTTAGACAAATTTTGAACCATAGGTTCTTGTAAATGAGAAAGAGCAGTTAATTCCTTTTCTACTATGTTCTGGAAATCAGTCATCTGATCACACCTCGAAGGTATGGGATAAAAACTGGGATTAGGAACATTAAAGTGGGAAACCGCACAATGTGGATTGGGTCCGGCACCACTATCACTTGACAAATCATGCAAATCTTGTAAAGCCATTTGTTCTTTAAATGACATAGGAGAGAAAAAAATGTCAGCTGATGCATTTGAAACATTGGGAACATTAACCTCATTTTCATCGTGAAAGAAGTGTTTTTTTACTGTTAATTTTCGGATAAACTTATTAACATCTAGTATTGTTTTAAAAAGATCAAACCTCTTGTTGGGAACAAAATTTAAACCCCTTTTCAAAACACTAATTTCACTGCTGTTTAAAATGCATGCCGACATATTTATAACAGAAAAATTATTATTATCAATATTCATTTCCTTTTCCCCCTCGTGAAATTATTGTGTTGGTACACATGACTTTCTATGTTTGCGGCCGCTCCTCCTTGTTTTTTTCGATTTTTTTGAAAAAACGGCTGGTTTTTCAAGTTTTTTGACACACTTGAAGAAGTGGATGGGGTGTCAAAATTATTATCGGACGTGTCAGTATTATAGTCTGTAGAGTCCACATCAGTCGTTTCAAAGTCCGTAGAAGAAAAATTGACACGAGTAGAATTGTTGCGTCTTTTATGATTTTTCAATATGGATCTGGGACCAGCTTGGAAAAATCTCCTGGAATTATACCAATTGTAGATTTTATTATCCTCATAGTCCCTTAGATCAAGAACAAACTTTTTTTCTTTGAATGCAGTGACTGTATCCTCAAGGGCAATGATTTTAGTGTTGATCTGGTCTTTCGTGGTCTTATAAGCATCCAGACCTGAATATTGTGCAAGGGAAACTTCAATTTCTTTAATCTTATTCTCCAACACACCTATTTTATTTCGTTCTTGTTCTATAATTAATTGAATAAGTTTTTTGGAGCATTCAGATAAGATAGTGTCCCATTTTGCAACAAATTCTTGATTAAATTCAACTGTGGGTCTTTTGTTCAGCCGAAGTCCCCTGGGAACCATATTTTTGTCAAGATATGCTTGCAAGGTCTCACTGTCCCACCAGGTACGAATTCTCGCTGACATCACTTTTTCTAATTCCCACATAATTTGATTCATTTCTGTGTGCGTTTCCAAGGGGGTATTTTGCTTATTCAATGAAAACATTTTTGCTGCTCTCTCCATACGTAGTCTATCTGAAGTAACAAAAATCTGATTGCTATTAGCTTCATTCCTCTGGTCTTCCATTTTATGACACAATTTTTTATATAAGGAACTATAAGTCATGCAATTTCATCATATATAGTATACAATGTCTCTTATTAAAAAGATCCAAAACAATGATAATTGACTTACTGACAGTTCCTATTCATGAATCACAGGGAGCACGGGTATAGCAGCTCAAGGTGAAGGTAGAAAGAGGTTTTTTGCCCAGCTCACCTGTGTGATGGAAGCCAGTGATCCTGGGCTGTGCACGGAGAAGAGGTTTGGAGAGCCAGTCCATGTGCATTGAAATTGGTTGAAAGATTTCACCAGCACAAAACTCCAGGCATTTTGTTCTTTAAAATAAAACTTCCTTTATTTTCTTATCATTAAAAAGTTCATGCTAGGGTGGTCAAGCCCATGTCAGAGAGGACGCGTTTCGAACATCCAGTTCTTATTCAGTCTCTAAACCATCTAGTCACAGAACTGTTTAAAAAGGGCTGAACCCAAACATGTGATCAAATGCAAGGAGAGAGCAAGACAATTACAAAAACATTAACCCCTTGAGTTATATCACTCCATATAATGCTTATAACACTTATATATACAAAGTATTTTTTTAGCCAGATTAATATGCAAACATCAATTCATTTCTTTTATTTAAACCTTTCGGAAATCTTGTGCCCATTAAAAACATCCATTTTATTTCTCTCTGAAAGAGGATATCTTTCAAATTAACTATATAAACTGCTTTCCTTAGTTACCCGATGTAACTAGCTTACCCCGGCTCCCAGCACACGTGTGCCAGAGCCGGCGTAGGCTGGTAGCCATACTACACATCGGGTAACTATAGAAACCGCTTTCCTTAGCTACCTGATGTGTAACATGGTTACTAGCTTACCCCGGCTCCCAGCACACGTGTGCCGGAGCCGGCGTATACTGGTAACCATGGTACACATCGGGTAACTATGGAAACCGCTTTGCATAGTTAGCCGAGCCCCGCCCCCGCACGGATTAGCCGCTTGACCAGGACCCGCCCCCTGCACGCATTGGCTATTCAGCCAGACCCCGCCCCCTGCATGAATTAAACGTTCGGCCGGGCACCGCCCCCTCACGCATTGGACACTCGACCTGGCCCCGCCCCCCACACGCATTCCCTGAAGACTCCCAGGGGACTGCTGCACGCCCGAAAGCCCACACCGGCAAGCCAGCCGAGACATACCGTTGCGTTGCTGGGATCGTGTCGGAGCCAGCGTATGCTGTTAAACATGGTACACATCGGGTAACCATGGAAACCACTTTGCTTACTTACCCGATTGTGTACCATGGTTACCAGCGCATGCAATACCATAATTGATCATTATTTTCCATTCACTAGGACAATAATGCACCTTAAAGCATCAGCGGCTAATGGTTAATCCTTTGTAATTCAGTTTTTCCTGATCATAATATGACAGGTAAATATGCTTTATAGTGATGAGCGAGTACTAAAAAGCTCGGGTGCTCGAGGCTCGGGCCGAGCATCCCAAGATACTCGTGTACTCGGCCCGAGCACCGAGCCCAATGTTATCCTATGGGAGAACCGAGTATTTTTATACCCGGCAGCATGTAGAAACCCTAAAAATGTCACAAAAGTCTCAAAAGAGTGCTCAAATGACATGGCAACAGCATGGGGAAGACCCCTTGAAGCATTAATCACTCAAAAGTCACAGCTGTGAACAATTTTGTCCGCGTTTTACGCCATTTTTACGGACTCACCAGAAAACCTTCCAAAATGACACCAAAATGAATTTTCATGGCGGAAATGTTAAGGGCACATACCCAATAGTGAGATAGAGCTGGTGTATGTTACTTTTGGAGATTACATGAAAGATTTTACGTGAAAACATTGTGTGGCATTCCGATGTCCCTGAGAAGAGACGTACATGAAAGCCTCTTGAGTCTAATGTGCCCATTTTGAGGAAGTGAGTCTTTGTAGTATTTTCCTTTGCCAGGGCAGTCCAAAATTGTGAGGTTCACCAATGCCCCTGCATACAGACGTGCATGAGGGCCTGTAAACCTGAAGTGCCCATTGTAAGGAAGTGGGTCTATTGTAGTATAGCCCTTAGGCAGGGCAGCCAAAAATTGGGAGACTCCACCTTGTCCCTGGATAGAGACGTGCATGAGGGCCTGTAAGCCTGAAGTGCCCATTGTAAGGAAGTGGGTCTTTTGTAGTATAGCCCTTTGGCAGGGCAGCCAAAAATTGGGAGGCTCCACATTGTCCCTGGATAGAGACGTGCATGATGGCCTGTAAACCAGAAGTGCCCATTGTAAGGAAGTGGGTCTATTGTAGTATAGCCCTTAGGCAGGGCAGCCAAAATTTGGGAGGCTCCACATTGTCCCTGGATAGAGACCTGTTAGGTTCTTAGTGCGTCCGTGCTTGCATTTAAAAACCGCACGTGTGTGCCTGTTGATGGCAGCGTTCAGGTGCACTTGTGTGCGTTTTGCACAAACTTGGATATAACGCACAAGTCTAGTGAATACACATCAGCACAGCATTGCAAAATGCGCAAGGGCGTTGGCAACGAACAAGGAAGTGGACGTGATGGTGGTGCAGGCAGAGACCGAGGTCGTGTGCAAGCTCTAATTTCGCCACAACAAAGGGCCACATCTACTCGCTCGCACATCCTGTCCCAAATTCTTGGGGACCGCAGCAGTACACCGCTCTTGAACCAAGACCAGTGTCAACAGGTTGTTAGTTGGATAGCGGATAATGCTTCCAGTCAGATTGGCACCACCACAAACACTCTGTCTTCCACACGGTCAAGTGTCAGTAGCCGTGATACTGCACCGCACATTTCAGAACCTGATCCTCCTTCCTACCACCAGGCCGAGTACACGTCCACGGACACTCGGAAGAGCTGTTCACGTTTCCATTCACACATTCTGGCCTCTCGCCAGCTCCTGTTGAAGTGGGTCATGACGAGATTGTATGTACAGATGCCCAAATATTTGAGCAGACACGTTCTCACGAAGTTGGCAATGTGTCTCAACAAGGGGTGGACGATGATGAGACACAATTGTCAGGAAGTCAGGAGGAGGAGCAGGGTGCGGAAGAGGAAGACGACGTGGTGGATGATCCAGTAACTGACCCAACCTGGCAGGAGGATATGCAGAGCGAGGACAGCAGTGTACAGGGGGAGGGAGGCGTAGCATCCCAACAGGCAGTAAGAAGCAGGGTGGTGGCCCCAGGCAGAAGTCAGGCAACCGTTCCCCGGAACAACAACACGACACAAGGTGCCTGTACAAATGTTAGGTCTTCCCGAGTCTGGCAGTTTTTTAAGTTGGCTCCAGTTGATTCTAAAAAGGCCATTTGCAACACCTGCCGTGCCAGCATCAGCAGGGGTACCAAAACTAGCAGCCTGACCACCACCAGCATGATCAGGCACATGTCAGCCAAGCACCCGACTTTGTGGGATGTACAACAGAGTCGAGGAGCAGTGCTTGGTGATGTCACTGCTGCGTCTTCGCTTGTTGTGCATGCGAGCCAATCCCCTTTCCATGCTGCCCGCGAACAAGCCTCCTCCGGCCCTGCACCTGCAGTTGCCCACGCAGATATAACACCATCATCAAGCACGTCCTTGTCCCAGCGCAGCGTTCAGTTATCCATTCAGCAAACCTTTGAACGCAGGCGCAAATACACTGCCAACGCCCCATATGCCACACTTCTAAATGCTAACATTTCGCGACTGCTTGCACTGGAAATGTTGCCTTTTAGGCTGGTGGAGACAAAAGCATTCCGCGACCTGATGGCGGCAGCTGTCTCAAGTTACTCGGTCCCCAGCCGCCACTATTTCTCCCGGTGTGCCGTCCCCGCATTGCATAACCACGTGTCACAAAACATCACACATGCCCTGAACAATGCTGTTTCAGCCAAAGTCCACCTAACCACAGACACATGGACAAGTGCTTGTGGGCAAGGCCGCTACATCTCGTTGACGGCACACTGGGTTAATATTGTGGAAGCTTGGATCCAGTCTGAGCAAGGGACGGAACACGTCCTTCCCACACCAAGGTTTGCAGGCCCCACCTCAGTCAGGGTTTCACCTACACTCTACAGCTCCGGAATGTCATGCTCCTCAGCCTCCTCCTCCTCCTGCGCATCCTCATCCACTTTACCCTCCACACCAGTCCCAAGCTGGAAGCACTGCAGCACTGCCTCGGCGAAGCGGCAACAGGCTGTGCTGAAGCTAATCTGCATAGGTGACAAACCCCACAATGCAGAAGAGGTGTGGACAGCTCTGAAACAGCAGGCAGATCACTGGCTCACACCTCTGAACCTAAAGCCAGGAAAGGTCGTGTGTGACAATGGCCGGAACCTGGTGGCGGCTTTGAGGCGAGGCCAGCTGACACATGTTCCATGCATGGCCCATGTGCTCAACCTCGTGATTCAGCGGTTTCTAAAGTCATACCCAGAGCTGTCTGATCTGCTGGTAAAAGTTCGCCACCTGTCTGCACATTTTCGAAAGTCACCTACTGCTTCACCCGGCCTTGCCAGCTTTCAGCGCCATTTGCATCTTCCGGCTCACAGACTGGTGTGTGATGTCCCCACGCGTTGGAATTCAACTCTGCACATGTTGGTCAGGATATGTGAGCAGAAGAGGGCAGTTGTTGAGTACCTGCATCACCTAAGCCGTCGGGAAATGGGTCAAACTCCACACATAACACCTGAGGAGTGGAGATGGATGTCCGACCTATGTACCATCCGCCAAAACTTTGAGGACTCCACCAAGATGGTGAGCGGCGATGACGACATTATTAGCGTTACCATACCGCTTCTCTGCCTTCTAAAATGGTCTCTGCTCAAAAACAAACATGATGCATTGCAGGCGGAGCGCGATGAGTTGGAGCAAGAAACAGTAGTGGGTGTGGGTGATAACACACAGCCCAGCCTCGTCTCATCACAACATGCAGTGGAGGACTATGACGAGGAGGAGGATGAAGACATGGAGCAACTCTCCGGCCAAATTGAGGATATGACATGCAGTCATATCCTTGGTTCAGCGTGGCTGGCCAGAGGACAGGGTAGATGATGAGGAGGAGGAGGAGGACAGCATGTTCAGTCATCGTGTTGGTCAGGATACTGAAGTGATGGCTGTTAAGAGTCTGGCGCACATGGCTGACTTTATGGTAAGCTGCCTGTCTCGTGACCCTCGCATTAAGAACATCTTGGCCGACAATCATTAGTGGTTGGTAACACTGTTAGACCCACGCTAAAAGGAGAACTTTATGTCTCTTATTCCCGAGGCGGAGAGGTCAGGCAAAATGCAGCAGTTCCAGAAGGCCATAGTCACGGAAGTAGGCAAAGCATTCCCCTCACAAAACGCTAGCGGCATAGGTCAGGAATCCGTGGACAACCAAGGCGTACAGCCAAGAGGGGCACAAGTCCAATCCGCCAGAGGTAGGGGAACAGTCTTTAAGATGTGGGACAGTTTTCTCAGCCCCTCACATACCACAGCCCCTGAGGTGCAGGGTGGAGCCACAAGAAATTCTAAGTTTGCCCAGATGCTCAAGGAGTACCTTGCAGATCGAACAACTGTACACCGACATTCCTCTGTGCCTTACAATTATTGGGTATCCAAGCTGGACACGTGGCATGAATTGGCTCTCTACGCCTTGGAAGTCCTGGCTTGCCCTGCCACTAGCGTTTTGTCAGAGTGTGTTTTTAGTGCCGCAGGTGGAATCATTACAGATAAACGCACCCGCCTGTCAACTGAAAATGCTGAAAGGCTGACTCTGATCAAGAGGAACAAGGGTTGGATTGGGCCAGACTTCACCAGCAAATGACAGCGAAATTTTAAGTTTGTAACGGGAATTTGCCATGTACCTCCACTCACCCATGGGTACACACTTCTGGACTTTGGCTAATCGCTGGACTGCTCCTCCTTCTCCTCATGCGCCACCATGATGACCATTACAATAGTTAGGCCGTTGTTTCAGGTATACCCCCAGTGGCAACTTTTTTCGCCCATTCTTTCAGAATGGGCATTACAACGACAGGAGACCCGCTCCTTTGCAATGGGAACAATGTTTTGAGGCCCTCATGCACGTCTCTATCCAGGGACAATGTGGAGCCTCCCAATTTTTGGCTGCCCTGCCTAAGGGCTATACTACAATAGACCCACTTCCTTACAATGGGCACTTCAGGTTTACAGGCCATCATGCACGTCTCTATCCAGGGAAAATGTGGAGCCTGACGCTGCCACCGACTGCCACACACGTGCGGTTTTTAAATGCAAGCACGGACGCAATAACAACCTAACAGGTTTTTAGGAGCGACAATTACTGAGAAGTTTGAAACTATCAGATACTGCTGACTGACGTGTATTATTCACTAGACTTGTGCGTTATATACTAGTTTGTGAAAAACGCACACAAGTGCACCTGTACGCTGCCACCGACAGCCACACACGTGCGTTTTTTAAATGCAAGCACGGACGCAATAAGAACCTAACAGGTTTTTAGGAGCGACAATTACTGAGAAGTTTGACACTATCAGACACTGCTGACGTGTATTATTCACTAGACTTGTGCATTATATACTAGTTTGTGAAAAACGCACACAAGTGCACCTGTACACTGCCACCGACAGCCACACACGTGCGGTTTTTAAATGCAAGCACGGACGCAATAACAACCTAACAGGTTTTTAGGAGCGACAATTACTGAGAAGTTTGACACTATCAGATACTGCTGACTGACGTGTATTATTCACTAGACTTGTGCGTTATATACTAGTTTGTGAAAAACGCACACAAGTGCACCTGTACACTGCCACCGACAGGCACACACGTGCGGTTTTTAAATGCAAGCACGGACGCACTAAGAACCTAACAGGTTTTTAGGAGCGACAATTACT